>NC_081354.1:186472961-186817961 GCF_030684315.1 Stegostoma tigrinum | reverse complement strand
CTTCTTGTGGCCTGGGATGGGGGTGAGGGAGGTGGTGTGGGGGCAAGTGTAGCACTTTCTGCGGTTGCAGGGGAAGGTGCCGGGTGTGGTGGGGTTGGAGGGGAGTGTGGAGCGGACGAAGGACTCACAGAGAGAGTGGTCTCTCCGGAGGGCAGACAAGGGTGGGGATGGAAAAGTGTCTTTGGTGGTGGGGTCGGATTGCAGATGGAGGAAGTTGTTCGCATTGTACGTGAAGACGAGGGGATTTTGTTCTGGTTGCTATTGCGGGGAGGGGGTGTGAGGGATGAGTTGCGTGAGACACAGTTGAGGGCGTTCTCGACCATTGGGGGGTGTGGGGTTGTGCGGTGGGGATGTTGCGGTCCTTGAAGAACAAGGACATCTGAGATTTTGGGGAGTGGAATGCCTCATCCTGGGAGTAGACGCAGCGGAGGCGGAGGAATTGGGAATAGGAGATGGAATGTTTGTCGGAAGGTGGGTGGGAGGAGGTGCATTCTAGGTAGCTGTAGGAGTTGGTGGGCTTGAAATAGACATCAGTTTTTAGGTGGTTGCCAGAGAGGTCCAGAGGTTGATAGATTCTTGGTGACTAAGGAGGTAAAAGATTATCAGGGAAACGCAGGAATAGAGAGTTGAGGTTAACATCAGATCAGCTGTGATCTTGTGGAACAGCACAGCAGGCTCGAAGGGCTGAGTGGTTTACTTTTGATCCTTGCTTGTATGGCCTCTATCCCCCACTGCCTCCTCTTCCTCCAGTCCTTGTTATCACAGTCTGCTATTACACACAACCTCTTGTTAGCCACCAACAGTCTTCATTAATATCAATCTTCACTCCCCTAGCCAGATCGCTATCAATTCCTTTGTCTGTCCAACTGTCCTCTCTCCAAGGAAAGGTCCTGTTGACCTTCGGGATTGTTAGCTCTGATTTCTCTCCATAGATGCCACCAGACCTGCTGAGCTTTTCTCACAACTTCTATTTTTGTCTCCAACTTACATCATCTGCAGTTCTTTCGCTTTTTATACAGTCAGTCTTACTCTCCCTGCTGTGCAACATTTCCTCTTCAAGCGTTTGTCTAATTTCCTTTCAGAATAATGTTAATAAACTTGCTTCCCCTATCCTGAAAGCCAGTGCATTCCAGATCATCCTAAGTTGCTGTGTTGACAGGTCACCACATCTTACAAAGTACTGCACTTGAAATCAGAACTTGAAACTACCCCTAGAATGTAAGTACAGTTTTAATTCTATCCCATCCATAGTCGTATCTTCTCATTTGTCCTTGTTCAAATCCTTGACAGTATATTGTTCTCCTTGGAGGCAAACAACATTTAGCCACGCTGTAATTTCAGGAAACAATTGATTTCCAAATCACATCTACACAAAAATGCTGTATAAAGTTTCTTCAAATATTGGACCTACTATTATCAAAGGTAGCACAATTATCTCTCTCTTTCTCCCCTTCTCCCCCACCAGCTGTGAGCTTTTAAGGTTATTTCCTTTACAAGCTCAGCAGTCAGAAGCCCTCATGACTGTGCATTTATATTCTAAAATAAAAGCAATGACACAGCACTAAATGATGGGCTGCTTAACCAGGATAGATAGCTCGCTGGCCAGCAAAATGTTATGCTTGCTTTCGGAATTTGACTGATTGTACGAAGTGAAGAAGCAATCTACATCTGTTGTAGACGGCTACTCTCAGTGCATCAATCAGGTAGAGTTCAAAATACCATTAGGGACTGTACTTTCAGCAGGCTGGTATACATTGTGTTACTGAGAGAGAGCTCAAATGCTCTGCACTTCAATTTATTCCATGTGATTGAATGGAAAATAAAAAAAAGATTGATCCATTGGGATTTCAGAGTGGGAGTAATTTGGAAGGGGTACACTCCATTGAAATGCTACACAATAAGATGTTGTGTAAATTGCTATTTAGGCCACAGCTGGAGTATTGTGTGCAGTCTGATCAACACATTCTAAAAGATAAAGTCCCACCAGTCCATGGGACGTCTCTAACAAGAGAGCAAATTAGTGGCAGTTTAAGAGATAATAGGAACTGCAGACGCTGGAGAATCCGAGATAACAAGGCGTAGAGCTGGATGAACACAGCAGGCCAAGCAGCATCTTAGGAGCACAAAAGCTGACGTTTCAGGCCTAAACCCTTCATCAGACCCTTTTTCTGATGAAGGGTCTAGGCCCGAAACGTCAGCTTTCCTGCTCCTCAGATGCTGCTTGGCCTGCTGTGTTCATCCAGCTCCACACCTTGTTATCCGAGTGGTGGTTTAACCTAAGGGTCACCATGTCTCAGACAAGGGGAGAGTTTGAGAAGGAACGCCCTTCATGCTAACGTCAATTGGTACGGGAACTGAAACCTGTAGCCATCACTCTGCTTTGCAAAGCAGTCATCCAGCTTTAAGCTTACCTCAATATTATGGAACTTTTCCCAAATTTACATGCAATCCCTGCTTAGGAGCTGTGCTAAACATCTCTGTACTGTTCCAAAACCAGTAAATGTGCTGTGAAAGTGAGCACTATGTTCTAACAAGATGTCATAGGACTGGAAAGGATGCGGAGGAGATTTACCAGGACTTTGCCCGTGCTGGAGGGTCTGAGCAACAAGGAAAGATTAGGCAGGTTGGGGTTGATTTCCTCGGAGCACCGAACGTTGAGAGGGGACCTGAAATAGGTGTGTAAGGTTGGGGGCCACAGAGAGGGTGCATAGGAAGACAGTACTTTTCCATTTAGTGAAAGGGTCAGCAACCAGAGGACACAGATATAAGGAAAGAGATACAAAGCCAAGAGGGGAGTCGAAGGGTATATTTTTCACCCAGAGAGTAGTGACAGTCTGGAACTTACTGCCCAAAAGCATGTTTGAATCAGAAACTTTTGAAACATTCAGCAGTATTTAGGGATTCACTTGGGTTACCATAGCCTCCAGCACACAAGAACATGAGAAACAGGAGCAGGAGCAGGAGCGGGCCATCCGGCCCCAGCGAGCCTGCTCCACCATTCAATAAGATCATGGCTGATCTTTTCATGGACTCGGCTCCACTTACTCACCCTTTCACCATAGCCCTTAACTCCTTTCCTGTTCAAACATCAACATTGCCTTAAAAACATTTAACAACGTAACCTCAACTGTTTCACTGGGCAGGGAATTACACAGGAATATGGAACAAAATCTTGAAAATCGAATTACTGCAGATAGATCACTGTTGACTAGCGCAGACATGATGAGCCAAATGGCCTCCTTCATCTGAAGTCTACAACGGGAATTACTGGGAAGGGGTTTTCCACATCGAGATCCCTGGGACCACATGTACATTAATCTCTGAAGCTGTCAGGTAGGTGAAGACAGCTGTCCAAAAGACATAGAGGGGTCCCTGGCCTCACGAATAGAAGGAAAGAGTAAACAAGCTGGGAAGCTTTGATTAACATTTCTAAATCATCAATACTCAACCAGAGTATTGTGTATAATTTTGGAAGCGTGTCAAGGCCTTGGAGCAGAAGGGATTGACGAGAATGTTTTCAGCTGAGGGGCTTCAGCGATCTAAGCAAATTGGAGAGGCTGGGTTTGCTGCCTCCAGTAAGCAGGGCAGATGATGTTCAGATTTAGGAAAATTAAGTTAGGCAAAACTGGTTACCAATCTTCCTGCCACTGAACAGAGTGTAAAAGGCCTGGATGGGATAGAATTTGTCAAAAGTGTCCAAGTTTCCTAAATTAATATGTAGAGAGCCCTACTCAGGAGGATGCAACACCGGACCATGTCTGAAGAAACAAGGTCGGACAAGTGACTGAAGTGTCAGTTGGAGAGCACTTTGGGTCCAGTGACCGTAATTCTCTTAGTTTTAACGTAGTTATGGAAAAAGATAGGACGGGTCACAGGTTAAGGTGCTAAACTGGAGCGGGGCAAATTTTGGGGCCATTAGGCAGGGTCTATCAGCAATCGATTGGGTGAGTCTGTCTGAAGGAAAAGGAATGACTGACAAATGGGAGGCTTTCAAAAGTGTGACATCAAGTGTCCAGAATCAGCACGTCCCTGTTTGGGTGAAGGGAAAAGCTGGCAGGTTTAGGGATTCCTGGGCTGACAAGGGATAATGAGGCTCTAGTCGGGGAAAAAGGCGGCCGGATACACTGGGTTTGAGCTATTGAGCTCAAGTGAATCCCTAGATGACAATAGAAAGTGTAGGAGCACATTTAAGAGGGAAATCAGGACAGCGAAAGGAAGGTATGGGATGCATCCAGTGGATAACGTTAAAGATAGTCCCAAGATGTCCTATATTAAGAGTAAAAAAGGGTGGCTAGGTAGAGAGAATAGGTCATCTTAAAGATCACCAGGGCAGCAATAACTTCCACAGGAAAACTGGGTAAATCTTTCCGAGGGAGACATCTGCAGGGAAAGAGAAGGGGTGTCAGGCTAATTGGGGAGCTCTTTTAAGAGGTCCAAGCTCAACGGGCCGAAAGGTCTCCTTTTGCTCTGCTAAACTTCTATGAAATGACAAGGCAAGGGGTTGGATCCATTTGGATTTAGCAGAGTGGAGTAAATGGGAAGTTGTCATTGCAAGCTCCCTAGGTTGCTGTATTCAAACTGCAGGGCGCAACTCCTATTTGAACAATTCAGGAGTTTAAACCGAGGAGGCAAGTGTAAGCTGTGTTTACAATAAACTGGCAAATGGCTCCTGCTCATTCCCACTCGGAACACCCTCAACATCCTGAATAAATCAGCCTAATGAGACCTGCTGATACAGTTCAGAAAAATCCTGCCCATGTGCTAAATAGCTGAACGATGCGGTGCACTTAAATCTCAAGAGGCTGGACAGAGTCCAGTTTGAGCAGAGTGCTAAGCTGCTGTGTCAGCAGCCTGCTGCAGACGCAGCGCTCTGTCAGGACCAAGCCTAGATGCGATCAATGAATCAGAGCAACAAAGCCTGCGGTCAGGAAAGAAAGGAAACATTTCACTTAATGGCCTCAAGAACGTTATTTCACTGTGACTAATACACTGTTGTTTTCTTCACTTATTACCACTTTTTTTCTGAACTCTGCAGCAAGCATTGACCTGGCCTATGTGCTCAGCTCTCAGCCAATCTGCTCTGCTTCCCCCTCCCAGTTTTATTTCCCCCACCACCAGGATAAATGGATTTGAGGTGTACAAAATGGTCAGAGGTGTGGATAGAGTGGACAGAGACTTTTTCCCTAGGGTACAGGTAGCTATTAGGAGGGGGCACAGTTTTAAAGTGAGTGGAGGTAGATAGTCAGGGAGACGTCAGAGGTAGGTTCTTCACTCAGAGAGTGGTAGGGGCGTGGAATGTATTGCCGGAGAGGGTAGTGGAGTCAGCCTCATTTGGGGCATTCAAGCAGCTATTAGGTAGGCCTATGGATGATAGTGTAAGGTAGGGGTAGAGGTTAGATAGACCTTAGGTTTAGGGTAAAAGTTCGGCACAACATCGTGGGCCGAAGGGCCTGTACTGTTCTGTGTTCTATGTTCTATTAATTTCAGCAATGCCACAGGGATCAGTGCTGGGGCCGCAACTCCTTACAATCTACGTTAGTGACTTGGACAGAGGGATCGCCTACGTTGTAAGCAGGTTTGCTGATGACGCCAAGATAGGTAGGAAAATAAGTTGTGAGGAGGATGCAAACATTCTGTAAAAGTTCAGTAAGTCGGCAAAGACACTGACAGCTGAAGTATAATGTGTCCACTTTGGCAGGAGGAAGAGAAGAGCAGAATAGCATTTAAACTGAGATAGAATGCAGAATGTTGCAGTCCAGAGGGATCTGGAGAGTTCTGGTATACTGTCACAAAAAGTTGGCACACAAACACAGCAAGTCATTAGGAAGGAAAATGAAATTTATCATTCACAGACAAAGGAGTAGAATTGATTTTACTGCAGTGGGACGGGGCAGCGCACACTTACAGCGCTGTGCAGGGTTCTGGCCTCCTGACTAAGGAGAGAAGCATCACAAGGCTGACTCGCAGGAGGGTACAGCACATCCTGATAAGAAAAGGTTAGACAGGCTGGCCCTGTCTGGAATGCACTGCCTGGAAATGTAGTGGAAGTAGACTCAACTGAAGCATTCAAGATGGCATTGGATGGTCATTCCAATCGAAATAGCATGCAAGAGTAAGGTGGGAGATTGGCACTGGGTAATGATGCTTCCAGCGTGGGCACAACAGGTTAATGGCCTCCTTCTGCACCATAACAATTCTGTGTTTTTTTTTATCCATTGGAATTAATAATGATAGGATCTTATGTTTTCAATCAGATCACCCGAGGGGACTTGAGTAGGTGGAGCTGTGAAGATGTCTCCCCTTCTTGGGAGATACTAGAGTTAAGGAGTGCAGTTCCAAAATAAGGATCTTGCATTAAATTGCAATACAGCACAGGAACATGCCCTTTGGCCCGCCATGTCTTTGATGATGATGCCATTCTAAACCAATCCCATTCCCCTGCACATGATCCATATCTCTGTGTTCTCTGCCTGTTCATGTGTCTGCCTAAATGCCTGTTAAACTTTGCCATCATATCTGCTTCGCGCGCCCCTCCAGGCAGCGAGTCCCAGGCAACTACCATCCTGTGAGTAAACATCTTGCCTGACACATTTCCCTTAAACTTTCTCCCTCTTGCCTCAAACCTGCGTCCTCAGCATTTGACATTTCTACCCGAGGGGAAACAAAAGACTTACTATTCACCCTAAGCATGCGTCTGATAATTTTACAGACTTCTATCAGGTCGCTCCTCAGCCTCTAGCTAAAGGAATCCAAGTTCATCCAACCTCGCCTTATAGCTAGTACACTCCAATCCAGGCAACATCCGGGTAAGCCTCTCTGCAAGCTTCCACATCCTTCCTGTAGTGTGGTGACCAGAACTGTACCCAATACTCCAAACGTGGTCTGTACAAAGTTTAAAACACCTGTAAAATGACTTGCCAACTGTTGTACTCAATGCTCCAACTGATGAAGCATGCCGTATACTTTCTTTTCCATTTTATCCACTCTTATTGCCATTTTCAGGAACTATACACCTACATGCAATGATCCCCCTGTATACCAGTGCTCCTAAACGGCCTGCCATTTACTGTACACATTCCTCTTGCATTTGACCTCCCAAAATGCATCACCTAAACTCCATCTGCCATTTCACTTCCCAACTGATCTATATCCTGTTTTATCCTTTGATAACCTTCTTCGTTATACACAATCCTCCAGTTTTCATCTCTCCTGCAAACTTACTAATCAGACTACCTACATTTTCATCCAAATCATTTGTATTTATTACAAACAACACAGGCCCTGGCACTGATGCCTACAAAACACCGCTAGTCATATATCTCCGTCAGAGAAACAGTCCTCCACAAAAACCCTCTGTTTACTATGACCAAACCAATTTTGTATCTAACTTACCAACTCACTGTGGATCCCACGTGACTCAATCTTCTTGTCCAACCTACAATGAGAGGCCTTGTCAAATACTTCAATGAAGTCCATGGAAACAACATCCACTGCTTGACCCTCAATCACCTTCACCTCTGCATAATACTGAATCAAACTTGTCAAACGAGTCCTGCCCTATGCAAAGCCATGCTGACTATCCCTACAAATTTCATTTGTTTCCAAATACAAGTAAATCCTACAAGGCTATGGAGGGAATTTTTAAAAATTATTCATTCATGGAATAAAGGCCTCACTGGCCAGGCAGAATTTACTGCCCATCCCATATTGCCCAGAGGGCAGACAGAGGTCACCCACATTACTGTGGGTCTGGAGTCACATGTAGGCCAGACCAGGTGGAAAACGGCAGCTTCCTTCCCTAAAGGATATTACTGAACCAGGTGGGTTTTGGTGTCACTGTCATCATGAGACTCTGAATTCCAGATTATTATTGAATTCAGAATCTACCATCTGCCATGGCGGGATTCAAACCCACATCTGCAGATCGTTAGAGACAATGGGAACTACAGATGCTGGAGAATCCAATATAACAAGGTGTAGAGCTGGATGAATACAGCAGGCCAAGCAGCATCTCAGGAGCTGAAAAGCTGATGTTTGTGTGTCCATCCTGGGCCTTCTGCAGTGCCACAACGATACCACCCGAAGGTTGCAGGAACAGCAACTCATATTCCTCTTCAGAACCCTGCAGCCCAATGGTATCAATGTGGATTTCACAACCTTCAAAATCTTCCCTCCCCCCACTGCATCCCAAAACCAGCCGAGCTCATCCGCGCCTCCCTAACCTGTTCTTCAGCCAAGGAACTGCTTCAAGTGGCAATCCCAGACTCTCATCAGGTCTTAACATTCCAGGATTGTCCTGGAATTCCAAAGAATGACCAGGACAACACACTGAGGAACACCCATGACAAAAACTAACTTAAAAGTGTTTCTTTTTAACAATTTCTTTGAATATTTGTTGTAAAGGTACTGGATAAGGCTCAATAGTAAGACAAAGCAAGATGAAATTATGAAAGACATGCTGGTTAACTGCTAATTCTAAAACAGGCTGATATCAAATCAGCCTCGGAGAGTTATTTCGGAAAGCTTTGGACAGACGCTGCCGGCACTGCACAGAGAAAGTTGGGTGTTGGGTGGGGACACTGGCTGTCACGCTGTTCCATTGCCGATAAAGTCATCACCTAGACCATTAACCTATCATTAAGGCTGTTGCAACACAATATCAGTTTTCATTTCTCCTTTCCCTGAAGAGGGAAATACTGCAGTGTGTTAGGTTTTTAGTGAACTAGTCACCACAGCCCTAAAAGGTGTTGGTGGGGGCAGGGGCGCACTGGTTATTCAAAGCGAGTTCAACAAACTGAAAAATGAAATAAATTTCATTCTGACATAATTAACCCTTACTCTTGAATTATGCAGCTATTAACCCTTACCCTGCTGCATTGGTATCTTCAGTTCCACAGTAATTAACCCTTACACTGCCAAATTTGTATATCTGCAGTCTTACCCTGCAGTTACGCAGCAAATAACCCTTACCCAGAATTCAGATCTCTTTACAATTACACAGAGATTAACCTTTGAGAAAACCCCTGTCAGCAAACACTGGCTACAATCAGATATTGCTACAGTTCTCTTAACTGTAGACCCACTCATTAATAATGTTTACCTCAATCCGACCACTTAATCCAATGCATAATTTTACCACTGGGATGACTGGAGGTAGTGAAATTTCACTTCTAGGATCCAGTGGTACAGCAACAGTGGCAGGACATGGCTGGCTTTCACAGAGTGCGGGTGAGACAGAACTGAGGGTGGGAGGATGAAAGGGTATAGGCTTGATTCCTGGGACAGAGTTAAATCAGAGGATGACAGGTCACTCTGGGTCACTGAATTCAGGGAGCTGGAAGAGTGTGTATGACTGTGTGAGGAATACACACAGGCGTAACCAAGAATAGTGTCAGTAAAAGAGAACAGATGAAACAGGGGAAGAGTTGGGAGTCTGAGGTTGCTCAGGAATTCAATTCCAATCGGGAAAACTGTTTGCAGGCACATCCCATGCACACCCACACTGAAAAAAATTGGTATCAACCACACTCAGTCTATTTAGAAATACTAAATTAAGGATTACAGAAGTGCCTGTGTATGCAATGTTTCCCTTACAGGGCACACTGCCCTAAGATTGCAACACCTACACACTCACTAGGATGTTACATTCAACGCAAGAACATTTTCTTTCATTATACAGCCCGTTCTAAACTCTAGCTGAGAGGCTTGAAAGAAATGCGGTGGACATTGGGACTGGGAGGAAACCACTTTTTAAACCTGCTCCAGCATCCAGGCCTCATTATTTTGTGATACCCAGCCAAGCAGGCCCAAAGGCCACCAAGATTTTGCACTTATTTAAAGAGAGTTAGCTGGACTGAGTCCGGCCAGCAATAGCAACACTACAAGATGACGACAAATCTGGAGCTCAGAAAGGCGGGGGGGGCTAACAACAGCAGAAACCTAACCGACTCACTACCTGGTGAACATAGCTGGAAAGGCCAGGGGTATCTAGAGTGGGTACACAGTTTACCCTCACTCCAGCCAGTGCTTAACCCTGCAGCCTCTAACATCAACATCAGTTCAATAACTCAGCCTGATTCCATCCTTCCAGTTCTATTATGACAGAGTGTGGAGTTGGAGGAACACAGCAGATCGGGCAGCAGCAGAGTTGGCATTTCCGGTCGGGATCCTTCACCAGGAGTGGGGAGGGGTAGGGGGAAGGGAGCTCAGAAATAAATGGAGCGGTGGGGTTTTTGGCGGGGGGAGGTAAGTGTGATGGTGATTGGCAGATGCAGGTAGAGGGTAGTGGAGATCAATCAGTGGAAAGGTTGGAGTGGATAGGTGTGGAAGAAGATGGACAGCTTGTGTCTGCAGATAGGGTTGAGGCTGGGAATGGGGAGATTTTAAAACTGGTGAATTCCATGTTTAGGCTATTGGCCTGTCAGATCCCGAGGCGGAATGAGGTGATGCTCCTGCAGTTTCCAGGTGGCATCATTGTGGCACTGGAGGCAGCCCAGGATGGACATGTCACCCAGGGAGTGGGAGAGGGGGGGGGTTGAAACGGTTAGCAACCAGAAGGGTGGTTGATTTTTATGTACACGGGGGTGGAGGTAGATGCTCTGTGAATCGGTCATCAAGTCTGCTGTTGGTCTCACTGATGTACAGGAGGCAACATTGGCAGCAACAAATAAAGTAGGCCAGGTTGGAGGATGTACAGGTTTTATTTACAGAGTCTGGGGCCTTGGATGGAGGTGAGGGGGAGGTGTAGGGGCAAGCGTAGCACTTCCTGCAGTTGCAGGGAAAGGTACTGGGGTGGTGGGGTTAGTGGGGAGTGTGGAGTGGATGAGGGAGTCGTGAAGAGAGCGTGGTCCCTACTAAAGGCAGAGAGGGGTGGGGAGGGGAATACTTCTTTGGTTGTGGGGTCAAATAGTAGTTGGTTGAAATGGCAGAGGATTAAGCGTTGGATGTGGAGTGGTGAGTGAGGACCGGCGGGGGCTCCCTCCTTATTTTTGTTGGGGGGAGGGGGTTTGAGGACAGAAGTGCAAGTAATCTAAAAGATGCAGCTGAGGGCACTTTTGATCACCAGAGGGGGATAATTACGGTCCTCGAAAGAGGACAACTGAGATATGTGGGAGTAGAATGCCCCATCTTGGGGGCGGAGGAATTGAGAGTAGGGGATTGTATTCTTACAGGAAGGTGGGTGAGAGAATGCGTAGTCTTGGTAGCTGTGGGTGTCAGTGGGTTTGAAATAGATGTTGGTGTTGAAGTGGTTACCAAAGACAGAGACTGGGAGGTGCAGGAAGGAGACGGAGGTATTCAAAATGGTCCAGGTGAATGAGGTTGGGGGTGGAGGTGTTAGGAAAGTTGAACTATTCAAGCTCCTTGTGGGAGCACGAGATAGCACCAATACAATCATCGATATAGTGGGGGATAGTGCCAATGTAACAGTAGAAAAGGGACTATTCCACGTATCCTACAAGATGCAGGCATAGTTTGGGTCCACATGGGTGCCCATTGCTACTCTACATCGGTGAGACCAAATGCAGACTCAGAGGCTCATGAAGCAACTGCACTCTGTACACCTTCCAGTTGCCAACCATTTTAACTCCCCCTCCCACTCTGAGTGACATGTCCATCCTGGCCCTCCTCCAGTGACACAATGACACCACCTGCAAACTGGAGGTGCAACACCTCATTCTGTCTCAGGAGCCTATAGCCTGATGGCCTAAATGTGGAATTCGTCACTTTCAAAATCCCCCCAGTCCCGCCTCATCCCATGTCCAACCCTCCCTCTCATTCCCGCCTCCTTGACCTGACAAGCTTCTCTCCCATCTATCCACCCCAACCATCCCAGTGACCAATCTCCACTACCCCCCTGCCTGCAGTCACCTATCACCATCCCACCTACCTTCCTTCCCATTTGTTTCCAGGTTCCCTTCACCCACCCCCGAGTCCTGATGAATGCTGTAAAACTTCTGGTCCTCTGACGCTGCCTGGCCTGCTGTATTCCTCCAGCTCAGCACTGTATTGACACTGACTCCAGCAGCTGCAATTCCTGCTTTGTTCTGATATGACTCGGGTTTCTTTTAGCACAGCCACCTATTCCCATGTACTCCCAAGCCCATGATAACAAAAAGATTGCATTCAGCACAATGAACCCATGTCTCAGTCTAAGCTATTACAGTCATTTATTAAGTTTTTCTTTGTCCTAGTCAGCTGTCCATAATCTCATTCACTTATCCCTTTCACATCTCTGTCTCTCTCCGAACTTGTCTCCACCTATCCTCTCCCTTTTGCTCCCACTCCAGATTCACGAATACCACTTTTCACCAGCTACCATACATTCTGATGAAGAATCACCAGGCTTAAAAATGTTAACCCTGCTTTCTTCCCACACACCGACTGAGTTTCTCTAGCACTGTTTCCACACCACACGGCTCTCACTGTCACGATTCCTGGGGAGGAGGCTGACGGTGGCCAGCAAAAGGTAGACAACGGTCAGACTGGAGTCAGCAAGGCAAGCTGGAAATGGACATCTGCATTTTGTGTGCCCGAGTCTGTAAGACTTTAAGAAATAGGAACAACAGCAGGCCACTCAGCCCTTCAAGCCTTCCCCACAATCAGTGGGACCATGGCCGACATGACATTCCTCATGCCCTATTTCCAACCTTTTCCCTGTAACCCTGGGTTCTCCAGTCAGATATCTGATCCTCCTCGCCGCACACTTTAAACTCCAGCTATTCGACAGCTGCACCTCATACCCCACTCTCCCCGCACCCCGAGCTCCCATCCCTCCCCAGGCCCTGCTGTCCCCCTCCCCCAGGCCCCATCCTTAACTCTCCCCCTCTCCCATACACCACTCTCCCCACACCCCAGCTCTCCCCCATCCCCCAGGCTCAGCTCTCTCCGACCCCGCTCTCCTCATGCCCCAGGCCCCGGTCTCTACCGCCCCCGACTCTCCTCCGTCCCCCTGTCCCTCAGGCCCCACTTTCCCCATCCTCCAGAACACGCCCCATCCCCTCTCAACCCCTCCCCATGACCCCCAACAACACCCACTCTCCAATACCACCCCACCAAGTCCCCATGCACCCTTACCCGTCCCCTAAAAAAAACACAACCACAAAAATCACACCCCCAACCCTAATCTCCCCCTCACTCAACCCGAAGCGTTAACTCTGCTTTCTCTCCACAGATGCTGTTGGATGTGCTGAGCTTTCCCAGCAATTTCTGTTTTTGCCTACAATACTCATTGCTCACTGTCTTTTATTGATGGCCTTTGGTTAGCTCAAGTGGCAACTCTCCCCTTACACAATTTCATGACACCTCCTCTCCTTTTTATATAACGGAGACCCCCAACCTTTCCTGAAATGTAGAACTTCTCATCAAGACACCTCTGGTGCCTCCTCAACACCCCACCACATAAAGCCATGACACTGGCTGCAAAAACTGCTAGCAGGGGCTCAGCAGGTCGCTTTATTACCTGAACCGGGCATTTGTGGGTTCAAGCTGGACTCTACATAATTGAGCATAAACAGCACATCGGTGGTAGCTCACCGACATGAGGGGATATCAAACCAAGGTGAACACAAATGCTCTGATGCCACTATTTCAAAACCCACAACCTCTTTCAACCAGAAGGGCAAGGGCATCATTTACATGGGAACACCATCTGCAAATTCTCCTCCAATCCAATCACCATCCTGACGTGGAAATATATCACTGTTCCGTCACTGGGTCAAAATCTGAGAATTTCCTTCCTAAGCGACATCATGGGTCAACCTACAGCACAAAGAACTGCGGCATTTCAAGAAGGCAGCTCACCACCACCTACTCAAGACAGTAAATTTTTAAAAAATGCAATGATACCTAAAATTGAAGTAAAATACTGTGGATGCTGGGAACCAGAAATAATGACAAAGTGCTAGAGAAACTCAGCAGGAACAGGACAGACTCAGAAACAGAGTTAACACAGAACCGTCCAACTGGAGTTAATGAGAGATAATGGGAACTGCAGATGCTGGAGATTCCAAGATAATAAAATGTGAGGCTGGATGAACACAGCAGGCCAAGCAGCATCTCAGGAGCACAAAAGCTGACGTTTCGGGCCTAGACCCTTCATCAGAGAGGGGGATGGGGGGAGGGAACTGGAATAAATAGGGAGAGAGGGGGAGGCGGACCGAAGATGGAGAGTAAAGAAGATAGGTGGAGAGAGTATAGGTGGGGAGGTAGGGAGGGGATAGATTTTTTCAAGCAACTTCTGGAGGGGGGGGAGGGGGAGGGGGAGGGGGGGGAGGGGGAGGGGGAGGGGGGGGGAGGGGGAGGGGGAGGGGGGGGAGGGGGAGGGGGGGGGAGGGGGAGGGGGGGGGAGGGGGGGGAGTGGGGAGGGGGGGGAGTGGGGAGGGGGGGGGGGGGAGTGGGGAGGGGGGGGGGGGGAGTGGGGAGGGGGGGGGGGGGAGTGGGGAGGGGGGGGGGAGGGGGAGGGGGGGGAGTGGGGAGGGGGGGGAGTGGGGGGAGGGGGGGGAGTGGGGGGAGGGGGGGGAGTGGGGGGAGGGGGGGGAGGGGGGGGAGGGGGGGGAGTGGGGGGAGGGGGGGGAGTGGGGGGAGGGGGGGGAGTGGGGAGGGGGGGAGTGGGGAGGGGGGGGAGTGGGGAGGGGGGGAGTGGGGAGGGGGGGGGAGTGGGGAGGGGGGGGAGGGGGGGGGAGTGGGGGGGAGGGGGGGGAGTGGGGGGGGAGGGGGGGAGTGGGGAGGGGGGGGGAGTGGGGAGGGGGGGGGAGTGGGGAGGGGAGGGGGGGGGAGTGGGGAGGGGAGGGGGGGGGAGTGGGGAGGGGAGGGGAGGGGAGTGGGGAGGGGGGGGGAGGGGAGTGGGGAGGGGGGGGGGAGGGGAGTGGGGAGGGGGGGGGAGGGGAGTGGGGAGGGGGGGGGGAGGGGAGTGGGGAGGGGGGGGGGAGGGGAGTGGGGAGGGGGGGGGGGGAAGGGTGATGGAGATGAGGGGGGACGGGGGGACGACCAGAAGGTGGAGGCGAGGATTGGAGGGGGCGCGGTGAACTCACTCTGGCTTTCTGCTGGTCTTGTGCCGGTAGGTTGCAGCCAGGGGCAGGGCGAGCTGTCCCAGAAACTTGTCCATGGCCAGCAGGGACCTGTGCATGATGGTAATTAGCAGCTCCTTGTCTGTTCCATGGCCCCCTCCTTCACCGTCCAGCAACCAGTCTGGCAGAACCTCGAAGACACACTCCTCCTTCCACTCAGGGTCCGTGCTCTGCTCCAGCACCGAGGTACAGTACCTCTCCTTGCCCAGCTGGATGATAGCAAACGCATCGCTGCTGTTGTGTTTGCCTTTCGCTCTCAAGCCTCTGGCTCTCAGCACCGTCACCTGGACGTGGCTGGGGAACCACTGCGGGCTCTGTAAGGCCAGGCTGCCGGCCATCTCAGGCCACGACCGACTCTCTGACCCTCTCTCCGAGTGTGAGAGTATGTGCACCGCCCCGGGACACTGACGTCAGGCTGGGGAGGAGATCCCGGCCGAAATGGGCCAACACAGACACACATCAGAAAGCAGGAGGAAAGGAAACATGCAGGCGGTGCAAGAGAGCGTTCAGGACACACAGGATGGAGGGAGAGGGAGCAGTAACTGATGGGACAGAGAGAGAGAGAGAATGCAGTAACTGATGGGACAGAGAGGGAGGGAGGGAGAGAGAGAGCAGTAACTGATGGGACAGAGAGGGAGAGAGAGAGAATGCAGTAACTGACAGGACAGAGAGGGAGGGAGAGAGAGAGCAGTAACTGATGGGACAGAGAGGGAGAGAGAGAGAATGCAGTAACTGACAGGACAGAGAGGGAGGGAGGGAGAGAGAGAGAGAGCAGTAACTGACAGGACAGAGAGAGAGGGAGGGAGGGAGAGAGAGAGAGAGAGCAGTAACTGACAGGACAGAGAGGGAGAGGGAGAGAGAGAGAGAGAGTAGTAACTGACAGGACAGAGAGGGAGAGAGAGAGAGCAGTAACTGACGAGAGAGAGGGAGAGATTGTGGTAACTGACAGGATATAGAGGGAGTGGGTACAGTAACAGACAGGGGAGAGAGTGCAATAACTGACCAGAGGGAGTGGAGTAACTGACAGGGGACAAATCACATTGATAAATAGCAGACACGCTCATGGCAGGAGAGAGGACGTCGTTATGGACAGAGGGCTGGTAGAAGAAATGAAAGGAATGACAATACAGAAGAGCAATGGAGCATAAGGGATAGTAACTGACCCAGGAAGAGGCTATGGTAACTGATATTGTACAATGGATCCTTATCACAGTCATTGTTGTGAAAGGTACATAAGGTAGATCTGTTGCCCCCCTCATCCTTTTAATTTCAAGTACAAAGTGCTTGGTCTTGTGTGGTAGAGAAGGTTCATCTTAAATATGGTTTAGTTTATTATGTGACAGCTGTCAAGTACATGTTTTATTGGTATGATCAACATAGTCATAGAGTTTTGCAGCACAGGAACAGACCCTTTGATCCAACTTGTCCATGCCAACCAGATGTCTGAAACTAATCTAGTCCCATTTGCCAGCATTGGGCCCATATTCCTCTAAACCTTTCCTATTCATATATCCATCCAGATTCCTTTTAAATGTTGTAATTGTACCAGCCTCCTCCACTTCTTCTGGCAGCTCATTCCAAACACACACCACCCTCTGCGTGAAAAAAGTGCTCCTTCGGTCCCTTTTAAATCTTTTCCCTCTCACTTTAAACCTATGCCCTCTAATTTTGGACTCCCCTACCCTGAGAATGTTCACCCTATCCATGTCACACATGATTTTATAAATCTCTATAAGATCTGTCCTCAGCCTCTGACAAGAATATTGTGTGCAGTTTCGGTCTCCTTTTCTGAGGAAGGATGCTGTTGCTCTCGAGGGAGTGCAGTAAAGGTTTACCAGACCTGATTCCAGGGATGGTGGGTCTGACGTATAAGGAGAGATTGACTAGGTTAGGATTGATTTTGCGAGAGTTCAGACAAATAAGGGGGCATCTCATAGAGACTTATAAAATTCTAACAGGACTGGACAGGGTAGATGTTACTGATGGTGGATGTGTCCAGAACCAGGGGTCATTATTGATTAATGAGATGAGGGTGTCACTGGCTGGGTCAGCATTTACTGCCCACCCCTAATTGCCCACACGGCAGTTCAGAGTCAACACATTTCCGTGGGTCTGGAGTCACATGTAGGCCAGACCAGGTAAAGATGACAGTTTCCTTCCCTGAAGGACATTGGTGAACCAGATGGGTTTTCCCCCTGACAATTGACAATGGATTTACAGTCATCATTAGATTCTTAATTCCAGATATTCATTGAATTCAAATTCCACCGCCTCCTGCAGTGGGATTCGAAGCTTGTCCCAAGAACATTATCTGAGTCTCTGGATTAATTGACCAGCGATAATACCACTCGGACCATCACCTCCCCAGTTACAGTCTGAGGATTCGACGTAAATCACTTCGGACGGAGATGAGGAGAAATCTCTTCACCCAAAGAGTGGTGAGCCTGTGGAACTCATTACCACAGGAAGTAGTTGATGCCAAAACATTGAATGTATTCAAGAGGCAACGAGATAAAGCACTTGGGATGAATGGGATCAAAGGTTATGGGGAGAAAGCAGGATTAGGCTGTTGAGTTTGATGATGAGCCATGATCGTGATTAAAGGTGGAGCAGGCTTGAAGGGCTGAATGACCGCCTTCTGCTTCTGTCTTCTATATTTCTATGTTTCTATGGACTGGTCAATAGCAACCCCCATGATGTTGATAGGGAGGCATTCAGTGATAATAATGCTATTGAATGTCAAGGGATAATGGTTCAAATCTGTCTGGTGGAGATGGTCATTGTCTGACATGAATGCTACTTGTTACTCTCCTATTATAAACTGAATCTGCAATATTGTCTAAATGTGTTCCAGTGCAACATCACCTTATTGTAGCTAGCTCAAACAAATGGTCTGTCAAGCCAGATTTCTGTCTGGGATCTGACTTGCCCAGTAATAACTGAAAGTGCTGTTGTAACTCAGCGGGTCTGGCAGCATTTATAGAGAGAAGCAGAGTTAACATTTTGAGTCCAGCGACCTTTCATCATCTCTTGCAAGTTTGATAACCTCTGGTGAAGAGTCTCTGGACTCGAAACGTTAACTCTGCTTTCTTCCCACAGATGCTGCCAGGCTTGCTAAGTTTCTCCAGCAATTTCTGTTTTTGTTGCTGATCTGCAGCATCCACCGTCCTTTGTTTCAGTTTAGGCTCGAGGCGGGCCCAGGTTCAAATCCTGCCATGACAGATGGTGGAATTGAAATTCAATAAAAAACGATCTTAGTTTAGGGAAAAAAAATCATCACCCCTTCTCTGATTTTTCACACAACTGACCTTAAACATTTTCACTTTCAAATAACCCCTTCAATGTTCTAATCAAACACTTTTAATCTGGAACTTTCAAACTAAAACCCTCACACTGTGGTAATTTATTCCCTGGTTGTCCTGAAGGCTGGGCTGGAGAGTTTGCTTCCGTGCTGACCAACTCTCGGACGGCACGGTGGCTCAGTGATTAGCACTGCAGCCTCACAGCGCCAGGGACCCAGGTTCGATACCAGCCTCGGGTAACTGTCTGTGTGGAGTTTGCACATCCTCCCCTTGTCTGCGCGGGTTTCGTTTGGGTGCTCCAGTTTCCTCCTACAGTCCAAAGATGTACAGGCCAGGTGGATTGGCCGTGCTAAATTGCCCCTAGTGTTCAGGGGTGTGTGGGTTACAGGGGGATGGGTCTGGGTGGGATGCTTCAAGGGGCGGTGTGGACTTGTTGGGCCGAAGGCCCCGTTTCCACACTGTAGGGAATCTAATCTACAACTTCCCTAGGAGGAACTCTTTTTACATCTGACTTCAACCAGGATTTCTATGAATTGAACCCAAAAGCTTTGAATTTATGGGTTCCACCTCCAAGCAAAATCGATTCCTGATTCTTTAAAACCGAAAGCTCTGTCCGATTGTAAAATTCTCATGACGTAACTGAGTTCCCATCACAACTCCAAGAACTCTCTCTCTCTCCCATTTGCTTACTAAAAATCATGGCTCCGGAAAGGCTGACGAGTTAATTATTGAATCCCCTCAACCAAACAGATCAAAATCCAAGTGCCATGCATATAAAATCTAAGCTCCAAAGTAAGTGACATTATTATACATCTGTAAATCGCACATCTTACCAGACGCAGAAGTACTTGCGGGACTTACTCTCAGGATAATGCCCAGATGGGCACCAGGTCAATGTTGTCAGTCTGAAGCCACTCTTTACAGTTCAACACGTGGGAGAAGGGTCTGGGGGAGAACCATAAAGAGACTGTTCTGAGGGCACAAAGGCTCACACATCATTGCAAATATAAGTGCACGTTCATTAATAATGTCATATTGATGAACCAAGTCACACATACCACCAATCCTTAGAATCATGTCGTTTCTTTTCAATGGAACATCAAATCCCTACAGTGCAGGGAGGTACCATTCAGCCCATTGAGTCTACATCAAGTCTCCCGAGGGCATCTCACCTAAACACAACTCCCTACCCCATCCCGACAAACCCACATTTTTACCATGGCTCACCCAACTAGCCTGGACACTACGGGCAATTTAGCAGAGGCAACCCATGCAGATGTGGGGAGAACGTGCAATCTCCACGCAGACTGTTGCCCCAGCCTGGATATAACCCGGGTCCCTGGCGCTGTGAGGCAGCAGCGCTAACCAGTGAGCCAACCTGACCTAGTCTAACAAGTGCTACTCTTTCCATAATGCCCAGAGTAGCCTAAAATATCCCCATTGTTCAATGCGGAACAGTGCAGACTGGAGAGCTTTCAAACGGTTGAAAACTTTTATTTACAGCAAAAGCAAACAAAAAAGAACAAACAAAAGCAACGTTTGTTTCTAAGGAGAGCCGGGGATTGCTAGCTTTTTGAGCAGCAACAAATGTACAGACAGTGAAGGACCACTGCACCCAGTTCACATTTATCTGAAATGTGTGCCCATGAAGTGCTGTGTGGCTCGTAGCTGCAGCACTCTGTTATGCTGAAGATGATATTCTTCCTGCGCGGTGTCCTCATCTTCCTTCTCCCAACTAACAAATCAAATCAAGTCAACATGGCTGTCATCCTCCCAACTGTTCATAGTCCATCATACGCTCCGCTGCCAGCCCCAGTGTGCAGAACACAGCATGCTAGCATTATGGCCAGTCTCAACATCCTCCACATCTATCCGAGCTTTGGAATCCCATCATCAGTAGGCCAAGGCTTCACGAAGAATGGGGGGCGTGGGCATTGAGTCTGCACTCGGCCTCTGTCAGGGCTTGTGTAACAGAATCATTAGTTGTGGTTGCAGAATATAGCTCTTGACGCCTAGTGGCCATTTTTGTTTTATTCATTCATGGGATGAGGGTATCGCTGGCCAGGCAGCATCTGTTGCCCATCCCTAATTGCCCAGGGGGCAGTTATGAGTCAACCACATTGCTGTGGGTCTGGAGTTACATGTAGGCCAGACGAGGTGAGGATGGCAGTTTCCTTCCCTAAAGGACATTCGTGAACCAGATGGGTTTTTCCAACAATTGACAATGGATTTATGGTCATCATTAGATTCTTAATTCCAGATATTTTATTGAATTCAAACTCCACCATTTGCCGTGGCAGGATTTGAACCCAAGTCCCCAGAACATTGTCTGGGTGTCTGGATTAACAGCCCAGCGATGATACCACTAGGGCCATCGCCTCCCCTCTTGAGAGACATCCAGACCTTGATGTTGAAGGAGGGACGTGAGCGTTCTCAAGAATACAGGCATCATGATGTTCCTGGGGTGTCCTTTCCTGTTGATGATGTCAGCCGTATAACATGGAGGTCTCATTGTAATGTGCAGACTACAGTGGATCCTGCCCCAGGGCAAGCCTACTGCCCTGTATTGACCCTATCATGGGATGTTTTGGAAATACAGTGGAGTTTTCTTCTACTAAGTGACGAGCAGAAATGTTGTGAGAATAGGTTTCACCAAGAAACCTCAGTCTTTTTGCCCTGAGGGTCAGCTCATGAAGCAGGTTCCAGAAAAACCGTGATATTGTCCGCAATTCTGGAATCCACAATATAGGAGGGCTGTGATTGTGCAGAGGAGCTTTACCAGGATGTTGCCGGGACTGGAGAGTTTCAGTCATGAAGAAAGATTGGATTGACGAAGGGGAGCTGGACTCAAAATGTTAGCTTGCTTTCTCTCAATGGATGCTACCAGACCTGTTGAATTTCTCTAGCAATTTGTGTGTGTGTTTTTTGGACAGACTGGAGTTATTTTCCTTCGAGCAGAGGAGACTGATCGGGACCATGATTGAGATATATAAAATTATGAGGGACACAGACGGGGTAGATAAAAGGTGGTTTTTCCCCTTGATGGAGGGATCAATGACCAGGAGGCATCTATCTAAGGGAAGGGGCAGGAGGTTCAGGGGGATGCGAGGAAAACCTTTTTCACCCAGAGGATGATGGGAGTCCGGAGCTCATTACCTGTGAGAGTGGGAGACGCAGAAATCCTCATAATATTGAAGAAGTGTTTAGGTGTGCACTTGTGATGCCAAGGAACACAGGGCCATGGGCCAAGTGCTGGGAAATGGGATTGGAATAGTTAGGCAGTTGTTTTTGAACAGTGAAGACTTGTTGGGCCAAAGAGCTATGTTGAAGATCTCCATGACTCTATGACTCTAAGTGGTGTGATCTGGCATAAATTACATTAGTACAACTGTGATACATTTGTGGATTGACGGTTGAGAGATCCCGTTTAGTTCTCCAGTGAATCTTTGGAAACAATATGATGCACAGAGGTTCAATCGAACTGTCACTTTGCTAAATACCAGGACAGAACAGCCACTGACCCCTTCAGGTGCCAGCTTCCAAACCAGGCTTCTTCATTTTGTGACAGTGGCATGGCACATCCTCAGTCTGTGGAGACACTGCACCTCACTCGTCTGGAGGGAACAGCATCGAGGACAGTATACTCTGGGCAACCTGCAAATTGACTGCGTCCTGAGGGGTCCTTTCGCTGTGACGCCTTCATGTGGATGGAGCAACCACTGGACGTTGCTGCTAGTCCTGGGGCTTTCTGCAACATCTGCTCTTCCTCCATTTCTCTGTCCCTTCATTGCAGCCAGGGACAGCGATAATAACACCTGCTGTGGCTGGATCCATGTGTCCCAGGGCCAATGAATGTGTGTGAGGAATATGAGAAACAGAATGGCTCCTTAGTGATGTAAGCATTCAACACTCACATCATTCACAAATTTACTCCACCATACTGTGGCACATGCAACACCTTTATATGGACTTTTGTTGTGATGACCTGGAAGTCATATCATGCAAATGCAATAGGAGATTGTAAGTGCCATGGGATTACTTACCTTCCATTCCCCACCCTTGCATCATCCAAGAAAGGCAGCA
This sequence comes from Stegostoma tigrinum, assembly GCF_030684315.1. Lineage (NCBI taxonomy): Eukaryota > Metazoa > Chordata > Chondrichthyes > Orectolobiformes > Stegostomatidae > Stegostoma > Stegostoma tigrinum. Next base: position 186,795,511 of record NC_081354.1, on the reverse strand, counting down.
TTGTCTGTGAGATCATGTTGGCAAATACTTACAGTTCAAGATGACAGGAAATCAGCTCCAAGCTCTGGTGCACCCTCTGAGATCTATGATTGTCTGCAAGGACCATGTCTCACAGGTTTAATGTCACATGTGATTAATTCTGCTATGCAGAGACATTGATAATCAATCTATAATGACCAATGGTATGGTCAAGATTACTTGAGACCAGGATTTAAATCGCACTCTGTTGGATTCTCGCATGCATGGTTGTATGATTACAGATTTTTTTTATTCATTCTCAGGATGAAGGTGTCACTGGCCAGGCAGCATTTATTGCTCATCCCTAATTGCCCAGAGGGCAGTTAGGAGTCAACCACATTGCTGTGGGTCTGGAGTCACATGTAGGCCAGACCAGGTAAGGATGGCAGTTTCCTTCCCTAAAGGGCATTAGTGAACCACATGGGTGTTTCCTGACAATCAACAATGGATTCATGGTCATTATTGGATTCTTAATTCCAGATTTTTAAAAAATTTGAAATCAAATTCCACCACCTGCCAAAGGAGGGTTTGAACCCAGGCCCCCAGAACATTACCTGGGTCTTTGGATTAACAGTCCCGCGATAATACCCCTGGGCTATGGTTTTGGCTGCCCTTTTTACACTCGAACCCTTCAACCTGCATTGTGGAAGTTCGTGTTGCTTATAGTTGCCCCATGAAGAGCCTCAAATTATCGTTCCTTTTGGAAGGGAGGGCAAAAGAACAGAACATTATTTAACTGGAGAAAAACTGCAGAAAACTCCACAAAGGGATTCAATCCCATGGCACTTACAATCTCCTATTGCGTTTGCATGATATGACTTCCAGGTCATCACAACAAAAGTCCATATAAAGGTGTTGCATGTGCCACAGTATGGTGGAGTAAATTTGTGAATGATGTGAGTGTTGAATGCTTACATCACTAAGGAGCCATTCTGTTTCTTGAAACACAGAAAGCCAGCACACAGGTGCAGCAGCTAGGCAGAAACCCCAATGGAATGTTGGCCCTACTTCAAAGCGGTTGGAATATAAGAGTAGGGAATTCTTACGGCAACATGGGCTAGTGAGACCACATCTTGTGTTCTGTGAGCAGTTTTGGTCCCCCTTATTTAAGGAAATATACCATTTCATTTGGAAGCAGTTCAGAGAAGGTACATTGGGATGATCCCCAGTATGGAAGGATTGTCTTAAGAGCAAAGGCTAAACACGTTGAGACTTTACTCATTGGAGTTTAGAAGAGTGAAATGTGATCTCAATGAAACATACAGGATTATTGAGGGGGTTTGACAGGGTAAATGCTGAGAGGATGTTCCCCCTAATGAGAGAGTCTAGGACGAGATGGCAAATAGCCTCAGAATTAAGAGGCACCAATTTAAGACTGAAACAAGATGGAAAGAACATAGAACAGTGCGGCACAGTACAGGCCCTTTGGCCCACGATGTTGTGCCGAACTATTATCCTGCTCAGGTCAATCTACACGGCATACCCTACATTTTACTACCATGCATGTGCCTATCCAAGAGTCGCTTAAATGTCGCTAAAGTATCTGACTCCACTACCACTGCCAGCAGCACATTCCACATGCCCACCATTCTCTGTGTGAAGAACCTACCTCTGACATCTCCCCTATACCGTCCTCCAATCACCTTAAAATTATGTCCCCTTGTAATAGTCAGTTCCACCCTGGGAAAAAGTCTCTGGCCCTCCACTCTATCTGTGCCTCTCATCATCTTGTACACCTCCATTAAGTCACCTCTCATCCTTCTTCACTCCAAAGAGAAAACCTCTAGCTCCTTCAAACTTTCCTCATAAGACTTGCCGTTCAGTCCAGGCAGCATCCTGATAAATCTCCTCTGCACCCTCTCTGAAGCTTCCACATCCTTCTTATAATGAGGTGACCAGAACTGAACACAATATTCTAGGTGTGGTCTAACTAGGGTTTTATCAAGCTGCAGCATAACCTTACGGTTCTTCAGCTCAATTCTCCTGCCAATGAAAGCCAACACACCATACGTCTTCTTAATAACCCTACCAACTTGGGTAGCAACTTTGAGGGATCTATGGACGTGGAACCCAAGATCGTCCTGTTCCTCCACACTGCCAAGAATCTGGCCATTAACCCTGTATTGAGCATTCAAATTCGACCTTCCAAAATGAATCACTTCACACTTTTCTGGGTTGAATTCCATCTGCCACTTCTTTCCCCAGCTCTGCATCCTGTCAATGTCCCGTTGGAGCCTACAACAGCCCTCCACGCTGTCCACAACTCCTCCAACCTTCATGCCATTGTCATACTTACTAACTCATCCTTCCACTTCCTCATCCATGTCATTCATAAAGATCACAAAGAGCAGAGGTCCCAGAACAAATCCCTGTGGAACACCACCGATCACAGATCTCTGAATGAGTCTACCATGGGGAACCTTATAAAATGCCTTGCTAAAATCCATATAAACCACATCCACTTTTCTGATGAAGAGTCTAGACCCAAAACGTCAGCTTTTGTGCTCCTGAGATGCTGCTAGGCCTGCTGTGTTCATCCAGATCCACACTTTGTTATCCACTGCTCTGCCTTCATCAGTGTATTCTGTCACCCCCTCAAAGAATTCAATAAGGCTTGTGAGGTATGACCTGCCCCTCTCAAAGCCATGCTGACTATTTCTTATCAAACTGTGCTTTTCCAAATGCTCATAAATACTATCGTTCAGGGTGCTATCCAATAGTTTGCCCACCACAGAAGTAAGACTGACTGGCCTATAATTCCCAGGATTATTCCTATTGCCCTTCTTGAACCAGGGAATGACATTTGCTACCCTCCAATCATCCGGTGCTATTCAGTCTTTGGGGCTCCTTGCCACAGAGGGTTGGGGGGGTGGGGTGCAGAGTCCTTGTGTATATTTAAGGCTGATCAATTTGTGGAATGAACGGTTACAGCGAAAAGGCAGGAAATGGACGTATAACATAGAATTGTACAACACAGGAATGGGCCCATTGGGCCATGATGTTGTGCTGAACATGACACCAAATGAATCTAACCCCTTCTGCCTGCCTTTGGTCCATATCCCTCCATTCCTTGCATACTTACATGCTTATCTAAATCATAACTGCCACACCACCACCTCTGGCAGTGTGCTCCAGATTCCCACCACTCTCTGTGTAAAAAACTTGCCGTTGTGCCTCCTTTGAACTTTCCCCCTCTAACCTTAAATGCACACCCCCGGTATTAGTCATTTCATCTCTGGGAAAAAGATTTTGACCGTCAACCCGAACTATGCTTGTCATAATTTTATAAACTTCTATCAAGTCTCCTCTCAGACTGTATCACTCCAGAGAAAACAACCTGAGCTTTTCTAGTCTCCCCTTACAGCTCATACCCTCTAATCCAGGCAGCATCCTGGTAAACCTCTTCTGCACCCTCTCCAAACCCTCCACATCCTTCCTGTAATGTGGTGACCAGAACTGAACACAATACTCTAAGTGTGGCCGAAACAAAGTCTTGTAAAGCAAAAACATGACATCCTGACTCTTGCATTCAGTTCCCCAATCAATAAAGGCAAGCATGCCATACACCTTCTTTACCACCCTATCTACTTATGTGACTAGTTTCAGGGAGCTATGGACTTGAACCACAAGATCCTTCTCTACGTCAATGCTCTTCAGTATCCTGCCATTAACTGTATATTTTTCCTTAACATTTGATCTCCCAAAATGCAGCACCTCACACTTGCCTGGATTAAATTCTACTCTGCCCATTTCTGCAACTGATCTATATCCTGTTGCATCCTTTGACAACCTTCTACACTACCCACAACTCCACTGATCTGTGTATTGTCTGCAAACTTACTCACCTCTACACTTTCATCCAAGTCATTTACATGTATAACAAACAGCAGAGGTCTCAGTACAGATCCCTGTGGAACACCACTAGTCACAGACCTCCAGCCTGATAAAAGCCCTTCCACCCTGACCCTCAGCCTTCTCTGAGCTAGCTGATTCTGAATCCACACAGCCATGTACATCTGGTGCATCTTAAGCTTCTGGAAGAACCTACTAAGAGGGACCTTGTCGACATGAGGAAAGTCAGATCAGCCAAGATATTATTAAATTGTGGAGCAGTCCTAAGGGACTGAATGGCCTCCTCCTTTAATTCTTATCGTCTGGTAGTCTTAACATTGTTTACAATGGAGCCTGAGCTCATAGATGGTGGATGTGGTCACTGTCATTTTCCATTTTCAGTGCATATTTACTGACACAGTGCACAAATTCTCACGCATCTCTTTGAATCACGAACATTTTGCAACATTACCCCCGATCCCTGGTCAAATAACTGCACAGAGGCTGATATACTGTCATTGGGGTCATTTAAGAGACTGCTGGACATGCATATGGTCACAGAAATTTGAGGGTGCATCCATGAGGATCAATGGTCGGCACAACATTGTGGGCTGAAGGGCCTGTTCTGTGCTGTACTGTTCTATGTTCTATGTTCTAAGGCACTGTCTATTTATATGTGCACTGTACCTGGGCTCTGACCAGCTCGACCAGAGCCAGTCCCTAGAATGAGGAGACTTTCTGAACCTCCTGTTCATATTTTTTTTTGGTTATTTTCCCCAGCACACGTGTGTGTGTGTGTGTGTGTGTGTGTGTGTGTGTGTGTGTAGGTGTCTACATGTGTGGTTGTGGGTGAGAGTGTGTGTCTATGTGTGTGTGTTTATACATGTGTGTGTATGAGTGTGTGTCTGTGTGTGTGTGTGTGTGTGTGTAGGTGTCTACATGTATGGTTGTGGGTGAGAGTGTGTGTACATGTGTGTGTGTTTGTACATGTGTGTGTGTGAGTGTGTGTCTATGTGTGTGTGTGTGTGTGTGTGTACGTGTGTGGTTGTGGGTGAGCGTGTGTGTGTATCTGTATGTGACTGCGTGAGTGTGTGTGTGTGTGTGTGTGTGTGTTTGTGTGTATAGGTGTGTACATGTGTGGTTGTGGGTGAGCGTGTGTGTGTATCTGTATGTGACTGCGTGTGTGTGTGTGTGTGTGTGTGTGTGTTTGTGTGTATAGGTGTGTACATGTGTGGTTGTGGGTGAGCGTGTGTGTGTATCTGTATGTGACTGCGTGTGTGTGTGTGTGTCTGTGTGTGTGTGTGTGTGTGTGTGTGTGTGTTTGTGTGTATAGGTGTGTACATGTGTGGTTGTGAGTGAGCGTGTGTGTGTGTCTGTATGTGACTGCGTGTGTGTGTGTGTGTGTGTGTAGGTGTGTGTGTGTGTGTGTGTGTGTGTGTGTGTGTGACTGTGTGTGTGTGTGACTGTGTGTGTGTGTGTGTGTGTGACTGTGACTGTGTGTGTGTGTGTGACTGTGTGTGTGTGTGTGTGTGTGTGTGTGTGTAGGTGTGAGACACAGTAAAAACACTAGGCATGTAAATAACTTTATTGATAGCACACCACCAGGAAAAACGCCCATGTGACCATGCGACTGAAGAACCCGTAGCAAGCAGAGACCCCTGGGGACAATGCCTGTGTAAACAAAAAGATGAAGGAGAGGGTTGGGGTCAAATTAAAATGTAACTGGATGGGGAATTAAAGGACTCCATACTACATGGTGCCCCCCGCCTCCCGAAAGGCATCAGGTGTATTGGTGCACACCGTGTGCTTCTTCTCCAGGGACACCTGGGTATGAACATTGCCACAGAAAGGGGGCAGGCAGTCAGCCATAATGACCCCCTCCACACCCCGCTGCCTACACCTGTTAATGGCTAGTTTGGCCAGGGTCACGAGCAGACCTAGTCTTCTGTTTACCAGGGCTCCCTGATTGGTCCCAGGTTAACAATGCCAATCAAGGATCCCATAGTCAGTGGATCCAACTGGCCCTCATTCCAATTACTTTCATTGCAGCCAGGATGGCTGTGAGCATTAATGACCATCCCACCCCCAGCAGTAATCAATGTCCTCCAATACACCATAATATATTGCACTTCTTCTCCTTCACAATTATTGTCCCTTTGTATTCAGCATGCTACCTCCATTCCCAGGAATTGAAACCTCCAACTTCTCGACCACAGCAGGGGCTCCAGACAAACCCAAAAGAGCCGAATTAGGCCCTTTGAGTCTGCTCCACCGTTCGATCGTGGCTGAGCTGTTTCTAAATTCCATACTTCTGCCTTCCCCCCCTTACCTTTGAGCCCCTTACTAATCAAGAGCCTCTCTGCCTCTGTCTTATATACACTCACTGACTTGGCCCCCACAGCCCTCTGTGGCAATGATTTCCACCGATTCACCACCCCCTGGCTGAAGAAATCCTCATTTTATTTCTAAAGCTCTTTTACTCTGAGGCTGTGTCCTTGGTTCTAGTCTCTCCTGCTAGTGAAAACGTCTCCACATCCCACCTATCCAGGCTCCTCAGTATTCTGTAAGTTTCATTCAGGCCATCCCCCTCATCCTTCTAAAGTCCATTGAGTACAGATCCAGAGTCCTCAACCACTCCTCATATCACAAGGTCTTTATTCCTGGTAACAAAGCGTGGAGCTGGATGAACACAGCAGGCTAAGCAGCATCTCAGGAGCACAAAAGCTGACATTTCAGGCCTAGACACTTCATCAGAGAGCTCTCAGCTTTTGTGCTCCTGAGATACTGCTCGGCCTGCTGTGTTCATCCAGCTCCACACGTTGTTATCTTGGATTCTCCAGCATCTGCAGTTCCCATTATCAGTCTTTATCCCTGGGATCATTCTTGTAAACCTCCTCTGGATCCCTGCCAATACCAGCACATCCTTCCTCAGATACAGGGCCCAAATGTGCTCATAATATTTCAAATGTGCTCTGACTAGAGCCTTATATACAGCCTCAGCAGCACATCCCTGCTCTTATATTCTAGCCCTCTTGAAATGAAGGCTAACATTGCATTTACCTTCCTAACTCCCAACTGAACCTGCACATTAACCTTAAGAAAAACCTGAATGTGACTCCCAAGTCCCTTTGTGCTTCGGATTTCCAAAGCCTTTCCCTGTTCAGAAAGTAGATAATGTTTCTAATCTTCCTACCAAAGTGCATAACCTAATATTTTCCCATGCTGTATTTCATCTGCCACTTCTTTGCCCATTCTCCTAGCCTCCCCACTTCCTCAACACTACCTGTCATCCACCTAGCTTTGGCGCAGCTTCAAACTGAGTGAGAATGCCATCAGTTCCTTCATCCAGATCATTAATGTATAATCTGAAGCAGATAGCTGAAGAGATTGTGGAGGCATTAGTGGTGGTCTTTCAGGAATCAATGCAGCCACGGAGGATCCCAGAGCACTGGAAAGTGGCTAATGTAATACCCCTGTTTAAGAAGGGAGGGAGTGGTTCAACATTGACCGTTGCAGAACTCCACTAGTCACTGTCTGCCATCCTGATAAAGATTCCTTTATCCCTCATATTTTGTTTTCTGCCAGTCAACTAATCTTCTACTCATGCCAGCACCTTGCCCTCAACACCATGGACCTCCTCCTCCTGGGTGGCACCTTGTCAAAGGATTCCAGAAAATCCAAATAGATTATATCCTCTGGCTTTCCTTTATCTAACCTGCTCATTACCTCAAAGAATTCTAACAGGTTTGTTACACATGACCTTTGCTCAAAAAGCTGTTCTAACTCAACCCCATTTTAACATAACAAAGTGTGGAGCTGGATGAACACAGCAGGCCAAGCAGCATCTCAGGAGCACAAAAGCTGACGTTTCGGGCCTAGACACATCATCAGAGAGCTCTCAGCTTTTGTGCTCCTGAGATGCTACTTGGCCTGCTGTGTTCATCCAGCTCCACACTTCGTTATCTCAGATTCTCCAGCATCTGCAGTTCCCATTATCTCTGATCCCATTTTAACACATACTTCCAAGTATGCCACAATCCCATCCTTAATGATGCCACCCGAAGGTTGCAGGAACAGCAACTCATATTCCGCTTGGGAACCCTGCAGCCCAATGGTATCAATGTGGACTTCACCAGCTTCAAAATCTCCCCTTCCCCCACTGCATCCCAAAACCAGCCCAGTTCGTCCCCTCCCCCCACTGCATCACACAACCAGCCCAGCTCATCCCCTCCACCCACTGCATCCCAAAACCAGCCCAGCCTGTCTCTGCCTCCCTAACCTGTTCTTCCTCTCACCCATTCCTTCCTCCCACCCCAAGCCGCACCTCCATTTCCTACCTACTAACCTCATCCCACCTCCTTGACCTGTCCGTCTTCCCTGGACTGACCTATCCCCTCCCCACCTCCCCACCTATACTCTCCTCTCCACCTATCTTCTTTTCTCTCCTTCTTCGGTCCGCCTCCCCCTCTCTCCCTATTTATTCCAGAACCCTCACCCCATCCCCCTCTCTGATGAAGGGTCCCGGCCTGAAACGTCAGCTTTTGTGCTCCTGAGATGCTGCTTGGCCTGCTGTGTTCATCCAGCTTCACACTTTATTATCTTGGATTCTCCAGCTTCTGCAGTTCCCATTATCTCTAATACAATCTAGTCTACTGTATTCGCTGCTCACAATGTGGTCTCTTCTATACTGGGGAAACGAAACGTAGACTGGGTGCCCGCTTCACAGAACATCTATGTTCTACCCACAACAAAGACCCTGCCCATCCATGTACCTGTCCAGATACATCTTAAAAGACACTATCGTGCCTGTGTCTACCACCTCCGCTGGCTACACGCTCCAGGCACCCACCACCCTCTGTGTAAAGAACTTCCCACGCATATCTCCCTTAAACTTTCCTCCTCTCACTTTGAACTCATGACCCCTAGTGATTGATTCCCCCACTCTGGGAAAAATCTTTTTTGCTATCCACCCTGTCTATACCCCTCATGATTTTGTAGACCTCAACCAGGTCCCCCCTCAATCTCCGTCTTTCTAATGAAAAGAATCCTAATCTATTCACCCTCTCTTCATAGCTAGCACCCTCCATACCAGGCAACATCCTGGTGAACCTCCTTTGCACCCTCTCCAAAGCATCCACATCCTTTTGGTAATGTGGCGACCAGAACTGTACGCAGTACTCCAAATGTGGCCGAACCACAGTCCTATACAACTGTAACATGACCTGCCAAGTCTTGTACTCAATACCCTGTCCGATGAATGAAAGCATGCCGTAAGCCTTCTTGACCACTCTATCCACTGCGTTGCCACCTTCAGGGAACAATGGACCTGAACACCCAGATCTCTCTGTACATCAATTTTCCCCAGGGCTTTTCCATTTACTGTACAATTCGCTCTTGAATTTGATCTTCCAAAATGCATCACCTCGCATTTGCCCGGATTGAACTCCATCTGCCATATATCTGCCCAACTCTCCAAACTATCTATAGTCTGCTGTAATCTCTGACAGCCCCCTTCACTATCTGCTACTCCACCAATCTTTGTGTCATCTGCAAACTTGCTAATCGCACCATCTATACCTTCCTCCAGATCATTTATGTATATCACAAACAACAGTGGTCCTAACACAGATCCCTTTGGAACACCACTGGTCACAGGTCTCCAATTTTGAGAAACCCCCTTCCACTACTACCCTCTGTCTCCTGTTGCCTAGCCAGTTTTTAACCCATCTAGCTAGCATACCCTGGACCCCATGCGACTTCACTTCCTCCATCAGCCTGCCATGGGGCACATCATGCCCACCAATTTCAATCTGTGCTACAAGCTCATCTGAGATAACAAGGTGTAGAGCTGGATGAACACAGCAGGCCAAGCAGCATCAGAGGAGCAGGAAGGCTGACTTTTTGGGCCTAGACGCTTCTTCAGAAAGCTCCTCAACCTTGTTTCATACACCGTCCTTAACTTTCCCCCCTTGACCACCATGACTGACCATGGCCCATACTCCTGAGTGAACTGGACAGACAGCCCTGAGTGATGATTCTCTGGAGTAGGAAAGTGCCGATGAATGAGGCAAGATTAGGTAACAATTCCATGTTAAATCAAGCAAATGGATGACTCTGCTTCCACGACTACCACTGGTAAACTATTCCATGCGTTCACAACTCTCTGGGTGAAGAACCTCCCTCTGATGTCTCCTCTATACCTTCCTCCTAACAGCTTAAAACTATGACCCCTCGTGGCAGTCAATCCTGCCCTGGGGAAAAGTCTCTGGCTATCAACTCTATCCATGCCTCTCACTACCTTGTACACCTCGATCAGGTCACCTCTCTTCCTCCTTCTCTCCAGAGAGAAAAGTCCGAGCTCAGTCAACCTCTCCTCGTAAGACAAGCCCTCCAGTTCAGGCAGCATCCTGGTAAACCTCCTTTGCACCCTCTGCAAAGCCTCCACATCTTTCCTATAATAGGGCGACCAGAACTGGACACAATATTCCAAGTGTGGTCTCACCAGGGTTTTGTAGAGCTGCAGCATAACCTCGCGGCTCTTAAACTCAATCCCCCTGTGAATGAAAGCCAAAACACCATATGCTTTCTTAACAACCTTATCCACCTGGGTGGCAACTTTGAGGGAGCTATGCACTTGAACACCAAGATCCCACTGTTCCTCCACACTGCCGAGAATCCTGCCTTTAAATCTATATTCAGCATTTAAGTTCGACTTTCAAAAATGCATCACTTCGCATTTATCCAGGTTGAACTCCATCTGCCATTTCTCAGCCCAGCTCTGCATTCTGTCAATGCCTCGCTGAAGCCTGCAATAGCCCTCGATACTATCAACAGCACCTCCAAACTTTGTGTCATCAGCAAACATACTAACCCAGCCCTCAACCCCCTCATCCAAGTCATTTATAAAATCTACAAAGAGCAGAGGCCCAAGAACAGAGCCCTGTGGGACACCACTCAGCACTGACCTCCAGACAGAATACTTACCATCTACAACCACTCTCTGCCTCCTGTCAGCCAACCAATTCTGAATCCAGACAGCCACATCACCCTGTATCCCATACCTCCTGACGTTATGAATGAGCCTGCCGCGGGGAACCTTATCAAATGACTTGCTGAAGTCCATGTACACCACATCCACTGCTCGACCCTCGTCAACCTGTCTCGTGACTTCCTCAAACAACTCAATAAGTTTTGTAAGGCATGACCTGCCCCTCACAAAGCCATGCTGACTCCCTTTAATCATGCTATGCTTTTCCAAATAGTCATAAATCCTATCCCTCAGAATTCTTTCCAAAACCTTGCTGACCACAGATGTAAGAATTCTCTAGAGAAGTAGGAATAAATAGTTCACTCTCTGGGTGACAGGCTGATATTAGTGGGGTCCAAAGTGTCAGCTTTGCAACTATCCACAACCTAGATCAACGAGTTTAACATGATATGCTCCCCTGCCAGCCCCAGTGTGCAGAACACAGTATGCTAGCATTATGGCCAGCCTCAACACCCTCCACATCTATCCAAGCTTTGGAATCCCATCATCAGTACGCCAAGGCTTCAAGAAGAACTCCCAAGATTACAGATAAAACCAAAACTAGTTGGGGATGTAGGTTGTGAGGTAGATGCAATAAGGTTTTGAAGGGATTCTATAACTATGTAAAGAGAAAGTGATTAGTGGAGCTAAATATAGGTTCCTTGCAGTCAGAAATGAAGGAAGTTATAATAGGGAACAGAGAAATGGCAGACCAATGAATTACATATTTTGGTCCTCTGTTCAGAAAGGAATATATAAATAAAATGTTGGTGAACACAGGGGTCTGGTAAGTCGGAGATACTCAAGGAAATCTGCATTACTTGGGAAGTGGTGCAAACAGAACTGTTCTGATGAAGAGTCACTGGACCCTACTTTCTTCCCACAGATGCTAACAGAAGGGTTAAGTTTCACCAGCAATTTCTGTTTTTGTTCCAGGTTTCCAGCTTTCGCAGTTCTTTTTTTTCCAATAAATCCTTGGGACCTGATGATCTATGTCCCAGAGTACTTGAGGAAGCGGCCCTAGATATAGTAGTGGTCAGTTTCCAAGATCTGGGACAGTTCCTACAGATTGGAGGGTAACTGATGTAACCCCACTACTTAAAAAAGGAGATTGAGAGAAAACTGGGAATTATGAACCAGTGAGTCTGACATTGGCCATGGGGAGAATGCTGGAGTCCAGTATAAAAAAGTGATTAGCAGAGCACTTGGGGAAGGGTCTGAGTTCTGAGAAAGGGCCACCCGACCCAAATTGTTAACTCTGTCTTTTACCTTCACACATGCTTCCAGGCCTGCTGGGCTTTTCCAGCAACTTTGTTTTTATTCCTGATTTGCAGCATTCGCAGTTCTTTCATTTTTTAACCAGAATTTTGGGGTCATTTTTGCATACTGAACATAGATGTTCCACAAAAAGTAAGCACACAGGCGCAGCAGGCAGTGAAGAATGGAAATTGTATGTTGTCCTTCATAGCTAGCACATGAGCAGGGATATCTTGCAATTACGTAAGGCCTTGGTGAGCGCACATCTGAAGAGTTTTGTACAGTTTTATACTTGCTATTTCAGGACGGTAATGGATTATAGTCTAAGGGTACAGATAGGCCATTTAGGATTGACATGAGGAGAAGTATCTTCACTCGCAGTCTGCTGTGGAATTCTCTGCCACAGAAAGCAGTTGAGGCCAAAACATTGAATATTACCAAGGGCTCAATGGGAACAAAGCGAGAAAATAAGAACAGGGTACAAAGTTGGATGATCAGCCCTGGTTATGTTGAAGGGTGGTGCAGGCTCAAACAGCTGAATGACCCACAATTGATCCTACATTTCTAAGTCTCCATTTGGACAGATGGATTATAATGTGAGTAAGTGTGAAGTTATTCACTTCGGTAGAAAAGCAGAGAGGCAAAATACTTTTGAAGTGATCAGAGGGTGAGAAATGTTGGTATCGAAAGGGACCTGAGTATCAATGTTGATGTGTCACTAAAATCTCACATTCGGGGAGAGCCAACATTGCAGAAGGTGAATGGTATATTGGCTTTTCCTGCTTGGGGTCTCAAGTACTGGAGTAATGATGTTTTGCTGCAATTGTACACAGCTTTGATGAGACTTCAGTTGACGTTTTGTGCTCAGTTTTAGTCTGAATGTTTAACAAACGTTACATTATAGGTGGGGCAGCACGGTGGCTCAGTGGTTAGCCACTGCAGCCTCACAGCACCAGGGACCTGGGTTCGATTCTAGCCTCGGGCGACTGCCTGTGTGGAGTTTGCACATTCTCCCTGTGTCTGTGTGGGTTTCCTTTGGATGCTTTGGTTTCCTCCCACAGTCCAAAGGGGTGCAGGTTACGTGGATTGGCCATGCTAAATTGCCCATTGTGTCTAGGTTGGGAAATGCAAGGATAGAATAAGGATGGTTCTGGGTGGGATGCTCTTCAGAGGGTCAGTGTGGACTTGCTGGGCCAAATGGCCTGCTTTCACACTACAGGGATTCTATGAACATTCTATTCTACAAGTGCAGGGCAGGTTCTCCAGATCTATGGCGGTCTTGTTTATGAGCAAAGATTGAGGATGCTGTGTCCGTTTCTGCAAGAATTTTGAAGAATGAGAGGCAATCAAATTATAAAATTCAAACAGGTCACAAACAGGTGGATGTAAACAGAATGTCTTTCTGGTTCTAGAACCAGGCAACATAATCTCAGAAGAAGGGTCATGCCATTTAAGACTGAGATCAGGAAGGATTCAGTCACTTAGAGGGCTGGGAATCTTTGGAATCCTCAAGCCCAGACGGCTGTAGAAGCTTCATCCGTGAAAACGTTCAGAACAAAAATCAACAATTTTCTGGATGTTGATGACATCAAGAGGTTTGAGGGTAATGAACAAAACTGGTGTAGAGGTCAAGGGTCAGCCATGAGCTGATTGGATGCTAGAACGGTCTCAAGGATTGTAGAGGTAACTTATTCTTGCACATGTTTCCATGTTCCTCAGTGGCATTTTAGGGTCAACCATATTGGTATGGTTTAGGGCGGCACGGTGGCTCAGTGGTTAGCACTGCAGCCTCACAGTGCGAGGGTCCCGGGTTTGATTCCAGCCTCAGATAACTGTCTGTGTGGAGTTTGCACATTCTCCCTGTGTCTGCGTGGGTTTCCTCCGGGGCTTCGGTTTCCTCCCACAGTCCAAAGATGTGCAGGCTAGGTGGATCGGCCATGCTAAATTGCCTGTAGTGTTCAGCGGTGTGTGGGTTATAGGGGGATAGGTGTGGGTGGGATGCTCCAAGGGGCAGTGTGGACTTGTTGGGCCAAAGGGCCTGTTTCCACACTGTAGGGAATCTAATCTAATCTAATATCACATATACAACCAGACTAGGTTAAGGATTTCCATCCCTGTGAGCCTGTTGGCTTTTTACAACAATCTGGCAGCTTGATGGTCTCTTTAGGAGCAAGGAACAAAGAAACAGGAGAAAGCCAGTCGGCCCATCCAGCCTACCGCGCGACAATATGATCAAGGCTGATCAAACACTTCAGTGTCGATTACCCACAACAACCCCATTACCATTTACCCTATTGATACTCAGAATCTCTACTTTACATATAATCAAAGACTGAGCTTCCTCAGCTCTCTGTGGGAGAGAATTCCAAGAGTTCACAACCCTCTGAGTAAAATAATTTCTCATCTTGAACCTAATTGGCATGCTCCTTATTTCCAAATTGAATCTCCTGCTTATGGACACCTGCATCCGCCCTTTGAGTGTTTTGTCAGTTCCAAAGATTCACCTCTTATTTTTAAGGCTCAATACAGGCCCGTTTTCCCAATCACTCTTCCGAGCACATCCCATCATTCAAGGAATAAAGTTGTTAAACCTTTAAAAACCAAAAGAACTGGGAATGCTCAGCTCTGAGGAAGTGTTTCTCAACCTGACTGTTAACCCTGATTTCTCTCCAAAGTTGCTGCCAGACCTGCTGAGCTTTCCCAGCAACTTCTGGTTTTGATTTTGTCGAACATTTGTTTCACTCCGATCGATTTAAAAACCAGCACTGCACATGTACAGTCGACTGAGACTGGCCTTTTATTTCCAGATTTTGTCAATGAGTTCTCACACTCAACTTCCAGTTTTTTTTTTAACTTCTGATATATACTGTCCCATAATTGTTGGTATTTAATGAAACATTTTTCAGTGTTTATTGCAGTTTGACTGTTTTTTGTCCTCCTTATATTATTGTTCCAACGAAATACGCACACTTTGCTGAGCTGAGCTGCATATAGCCCAGTTTACTGTTTAACTGCACCGTTCTCTGTTGAAATTGTTTGTAATCTCTCTTTTGTCAGCAATTTATTCTATCTCCTCTTACTTTTATTGTAGGCTCTCCTCTCTGCAGTATTTCCTGTCCTGTCCTCTCCATTTTGTCAGTTTTATTTTAACATCTCTCCTATTCTGTCAGAAAAGGAGACATTCGGCACATTATGCCTGAGCCAGCTCCTACTCACTTTTGCTCAATCCCTCAAGTCCCTGCAGGCAGTCTCCATTTTTCCTCCTTTAAATATTCATCTGATTCCTTTTGAAGTTACTATTTCAGGACATAACAACTCACTGTTTCATTTAGAGATAGTAGGAGCTGCCGATGCTGGGGAATCTGAGATAACAAGGTGTAGAGCTGGATGCACACAGCAGGCCAGGCAGCACCAGAGGAGCAGGAAGGCTGATGTTTCGGGTCTGGACCCTTCTTCAGTAAAAAGAAGGGTCTGCACCGGAAATGTCAGCTTTGCTGCTCCTCTGGTGCTGCCTGGCCTGCTGTGTTCATCCAGCTCTACACCTTGTTATCACTGTTTCATTTTATGTTTCCTAACCTCTCTCCTGGGTTCTTCTACAGGTAAACAGATAATGTAGGGTATGCAGGGTAGATTGATCTTAGTAGGATAGTAGTTTGGCACAACACCATGGGCTGAAGGGCCACTGTTGCTGTACTGTTCTACATTTTATGTTCTATACCTGTCTTTTGGTTACTGATCCTCCTGCCAGTGGGAAAAGTTTCTCCTTAAATTATTCTGCCAAAGTACCAATGACTTTGAGATCTCTGTTAAAGCTCCACTTAATACTTTCTGTTCTAATGAAGACAGCCTCAGCTTCACTGGTGACTGTATATAATTGACATGCCTCGTCCCTGATACAATTCGAGTAAATCTTCCCTGCACAAGTCTCTCAGGCCTTGACATACTTAAAAAAGTGTACTGCCAAACATTCAACAAAAATACTTTTTAGCAAATTCAATCATAGGATGTGGGCGTCACGAGAGGAGCAGCATTTATCGCCCATCCCTAATTTCCCAGAAGGCCGTTAAGAGTCAACCACATTGCTAGGGGCCCGAGTCACATGTAGGCCAGACCAGGTAAGGATGGCACTTTCCTTCCCTAAAGGAAGGAACTTGACCCACGCTGTTGATGTCATTCTGCAGCAACCATTCAGACAACTGAACTAACCGAACTCCTTTCAAAATATGATGCTCCTCAATGTCAGAAACTTTATTTAACAGGACTGGCCCACTGAAATGATGCACCACAGGTGACCTGAGGGACATGGAGATCAGACTTGTATCCTTCAATGTGAGGAAGTCCATCTCGAGGAGCCGCCTTCATCAGAATGATTGCCGGCTCTATCAATCCCACAGGACGAGAGTCAGTGGTGGGTGCAGAAGGAAATGCAGGCCAGCTCCAAGAAGAGGAGCAATTGATCCCGATCTACAGGAAACCCTGGGCTTTTAGGGCTGGAAATGATTGATAAGCCGAGAGAGAGGAATGCAAAGGGATGCTAGGGTTTTGAATGAGGGGTGGGGTGGAACAAAGCGAAATGGGGGAGTGTCCGTAATGTGAGCATCTAGGGCAGACCACCAACCTCTCACGTGATTCAGTGTCACAGCCCCAATCACTCCCTCAGTGCCAGTCCCTGTTAGTCTAGGCTCCTGCCTATAATCAGATCCTTCTTTTTCTATTCATTTGTAGGAAATGGGTTTCGCTGGCTGGGCCCAGCATTTCTTGCCCATCCCTAGCTGCCCTTGAGAAGGTGGAGGTGAGCTGCCTTCTTGAACTGCTGCAGTCTATGTGCTGTGGATTGACCCACAATGCTCTGAGGAAGGGTATTCCAGGATTTTGACCCAGTGACAGTGAAGGAACGGTGATATATTTCAAAGGCAGGATGGTGAGTGACTTGGAGGGGAACTTGCAGGGGGTGGTGTTCCCATGTATCTGCTGCCCTTGTCCTTCTGGATGGAAGTGGTCGTGGGTTTGAAAGGTGCTGCCTGAGGATCTTTGGTGAATTTCTGCTGTGCATCTCAGTACACACTGCTGCTACTGAGCTTATTTTTTTTATATTGTGTGATTGTAATGGAGTTCAATCCGGGCAAATACGAGGTGATGCATTTTGGAAGATCAAATTCAAGGGCGAACTATACAGTAAATGGAAAAGTCCTAGGGAAAATTGATGAACAGAGAAATCTGGGTGTTCAGGTCCATGGTTCCCTGAAGGTGACAACACAGGTCAATAGGCTGGTCAAGTAGGCATATGACATGCTTTCCTTCATTGGGCGGGGTATTGAGTACAAGAGTTGGCAGGTCATGTTGGAGTTGTATAGGACTTTGGTTCGGCCACATTTGGAGTACTGTGTACAGTTCTGGTCGCCACATTACCGAAAGGATGTGGATGCTTTGGAGAGAGTGCAAAGGAGGTTCACTAGGATGTTGCCTGATATGGAGGGTGCTAGCTATGAAGAGAGGTTGAATAGATTAGGATTATTTTCATTAGAAAGACGGAGATTGAGAGGGGACCTGATTGAGATCTACAAAATCATGAGGGGTATAGACAGGGTGGATAGCAAAAAGCTTTTTCCCAGAGTGGGGGACTCAATTCCTAGGGGTCATGAGTTCAAAGTGAGAGGAGGAAAGTTTAAGGGAGATATGCGTGGGAAGTTCTTTACACAGAGGGTGGTGGGCACCTGGAACACGTTGCCAGCGGAGGTGGTAGACGCAGACACGTTAGCGTCTTTTAAGATATATTTGGACAGGTACATGGATGGGCAGGGAGCAAGTGGGCACAGACCGTTAGAAAATAGATGACAGGTTAGACAGAGGATCTTGATCGGCGCAGGCTTGGAGGGCCGAAGGGCCTGTTCCTGTGCTGTAGGTTTCTTTGTTTCTTTGGTTTCTTTGATTGGCAAAAACATTTTTGTTCCTTTTTCATTTATCTAAGTTAAGTTTAAGATTAACAGTGACAGGATATCTCAAACCCATGCTATGCTCCTCTTGGTCAATGTGGGAGCTCAGGGACACAGCTGATGTCCCTGGCTCCTTCACGTGCAGGAATAGTGTCCAGCTGCAGCACTTGTTAGACCACATGACGGCTCTAGAGCTGCGGATGGACTCACTTTGGAGAATCCGCGATGCTGAGGAAGTCGTGGATAGCATGTTTAGCGAATTGGTCACACCACAGATTAGGACTGCTGAGGGAGAAAGGGAATGGGTGACCAAAAGGCAGAAAAAGAGCAGGAAGGCAGTGCAGGTGTCCCCTATGGTCATCTCTCTCCAAAACAGGTATTCCGTTTTGGATACTGTTGGGGGAGATGGCTCACCAGGGGAAGGCAGCAGTAGCCAGGCTCATGGCACCGTTTCTGGCTCTGCTGTACAGAAGGGCAGGAAAAAGAGTGGAAGGGCTATAGTCAGAGGGGATTCAATTGTAAGGGGAAGATAGGCAGTCCAGTGGTCGAAAATGAGATTCCCGAATGGAATGTTGCCTCCCAGGTGCACGGGTCAGGGTTGTCTCAGATCGACTGCAGGATATTCTGAAGGGGGAGGGTGAACAGCCAGTTGTCGTGGCGCATATAGGCACCAGTGATATAGACAGAAAACGGGATGAGGCCCTACAAGCAGAAGTAGGACCTACAAGTCCGACAAGCCAAGTTAAAAAGTAGGACCTCAAAGGTAGGTCCTACTACTGTAAAGGGAAATACAGTAGTTATACAGTAATGGGAAAAGTCCAAGAGAAAATTGATGAACAGAGAGATCCGGGTGTTCAGGTCCATTGTTCCCAAAAGGTCAATAGGGTGGTCAAGAAGGCATATGGCATGCTTTCCTTCATTGGGCGGGGTATTGAGTACAAGAGTTGGCAGGTCATGTTGCAGTTATATAGGACTTTGGTTCGGCCACATTTGGAGTACTGTGTACAGTTCTGGTCGCCACATTACCAAAAGGATGTGGATGCTTTGGAGAGGGTGCAGAGGAGGTTCACCAGGATGTTGCCCTGATATGGAGGGTGCTAGCTATGAAGAGAGGTTGAATAGATTAGGATTATTTTCATTGGAAAGACAGAGATTGAGGGGGGACCTGACTGAGGGATCATGAGGGGTATGGACTTGGTGGATAACAAGAAGCTTTTTCCCAGGATGGGGGTCTCAATTACTGGGGGTCATGAGTTCAAAGTGAGAGGAGGAAAGTTTAAGGGAGATATGTGTGGAAAGTTCTTTACACAGAGGGTGGTGAGTGCCTGGAACGCGTTGCCAGCGGAGGTGGTGGACGCAGACACGTTAGCGTCTTTTAAGATGTATCTGGACAGGTATATGGATGGGCGGGGAGCAAATGGACACAGACCCTTAGAAAATAGATGACAGGTTAGACAGAGGATCTCGATCAGCGCAGGCTGGGAGAGCCGAAGGGCCTATTCCTGTTCTGTAATTTTCTTTGTCCTGTGTTCTTTGTTCTTTGTAGTAATCTCAGGATTGCTACCAGTGCCATGTGCTAGTCAGAGTAGAAATGAAAGAATAGGCAAGACAAATGAGTGGCTTGAGAGATGATGCAGGAGGGAGGGGTTCAGATTTTACAGACGTTGGGGCCGGTTCTGGGGGAAGTGGGACTGTTACAAATTGGACGGTTTACACCTGGGCAGAACCAATGTCCCAGGGGGTGCTTTTGCTAATGCTGTGGGGGAGGGTTTAAACTAATCTGGCAGGGGGATGGGAACGAAATATTGGACAGAAAGGAACTGAAGCCTGTACGGAACGAGATAATGAAATCAGCTTGACTAAAGGGAAGGATAGGCAGGGAGCAGATGATGAACGCAAAGGGACAGGTGGTCTGAGGTGCATTTGCTTTAATATGAGACATGTCGTAGGTAAAGCAGATGAACTTCGGGCTTGGATCAGTAGCTGGGAGTATGGTGTTATTGCTATAACTGAGGCTTGGTTGAGGGAAGGGCATGATTGGCAACTAAATATCCCAGGATATAGATGCTTCAGGCGGGATAGAGAGGGAGGAGTTGTATTACTGGTGAAAGACAATATCACAGTCGCACTGAAGGAGGGCCCCATGGAGGACTCGAGCAGTGAGGCAATATGGGTAGAACTCAGAAATAGGAAGGATGCAGTAACAATGTTGGGGCTGTACTACAGGCCTCCCAACAGCGAGCGTGAGATAGAGGTACAAATATGTAAACAGATAATGGAAAGGTGTAGGAGAAACAGGGTGGTGGTGATGGGAGATTTTAATTTTCCCAACATTGACTGGGATTCACTCAGTGTTATAGGTTTACATGGAGCAGGATTTGTAAGGACCATCCAGGAGGGTTTTCTAGAGCAGTATGTAAATAGTCCAACTTTGGAGGGGGCCATACTGGGCCTTGTGTTGGAGAATGAACCCGGCCAGGTGGTTGAAATTACAGCAGGGGACAACTTTGGAAATGGTGACCACAATTTCCTCAGTTTTACAATACTCATGGACAAAGATGAGAGTGGTCCTAGAGGAAGAATGCTAAACTGGGGGAAGGCCAACTGTAGCAAAATTTGGCAGGATCTGGGGAATGTAGATTGGAGAAACTGTTTGTGGGTAAATCCACATTTGATGTGTGGGCGACTTTTAAAGAGAGGTTGATTAAAGTGCAGAAGAGACATGTTCCTGTGAAAATGAGGGATAGAAATGGCAAGATTAGGGAACCATGGATGACAGGTGAAATTGTGAGACTAGCAAAGAGGAAAAAGGAAGCATACATAAGATTGAGGCGGCTGAAGACAGATGAAGCTTTGGAAGAATATCAGGAATGTAGGACCAATCTGAAATGAGGAATTAAGAGGGCTCAAAGGGAATATGAGATATCTTTAGCAAACATGGTTCAGGAAAATCCCAAAACCTTTTATTCATATGTAAAGAGCAAGAGGGTAACTGGAGAAAGCATTGGCCCACTTAAGGACAAAGAAGGAAAGTTATGCATTGAGTCAGAGAAAATGAGTGACATTCTTAACGAGTGCTTTGCATCGATATTCACCAAGGAGAGGGACATGATGGATGTTGAGGTTAGGGATAGATGTTTGATTACTCCAGGTCAAGTCAGCATAAGGAGGGAGGAAATGTTGGGTATCCTAAAAGACATTAAGGTGGACAAGTCCCCTGGTCCGGATGTGATCTATCCTGGGTTAACTGAGGGAAGCGAGAGAGGAAATAGCTGGGGCTTTAACAGATACCTTTGCAGTATCCTTGAGCACGAGTGAGGTCCCGGAGGACTGGAGACTTGCTAATGTTGTCCCCTTGTTTAAGAAGGGCAGCAAGGATAATCCAGGTAATTATCGACCGGTGAGCCTGACGTCAGTGGTAGGGAAGCTACTGAGGGATAGGATCTATTCCCAATTGGAAAAAAATGGGCTTATTAGTGATAGGCAACATGGTTTTGTGCAGGGAAGGTCATGTCTTACCAACTTGATAGAATTCTTTGAGGAAGTGACAAAGTTGATTGATGAGGGAAAGGCTGTAGATGTTATATACATGGACTTCGGTAAGGTGTTTGATAAGGTTCCCCATGGCAGGCTGATGGAGAAAGTGAAGATGCCTAGTGTCCAGGGTGTGCTAGCTAGATGGATAAAAAACTGGCTAGGCAACAGGAGACAGAGAGTAGTCGTGGAAGGGGGTTTCTCAAATTGGAGACCTGTAACCAGTGGTGTTCCATAGGGATCTGTGCTGGGACCACTGTTGCTTGTGATATACATAAATGATTTGGTGGAAGGTATAGATGGTCTGATCAGCAAGTTTGCAGATGACACAAAGATTGGTGGAGTAGCAGATAGTGAAGGGGGCTGTCAGAGATTATAGCAGAATAGAGTTAGATTGGAGAGTTGGGCAGATATATTGCAGATGGAGTTCAATCTGGGCAAATGCGCGGTGTGGCATTTTGGAAGATCCTATTCGAGAGTGAACTATATGGTAAATGGAAAGGCCCTGTTGAAAATTGATGCAAGAGAGATCTGGATGTTCGTGTCCATTGTACCCTGAAGGTGGCAACGCTTGTCAATAGGGTGGTCAAGAAGGCATATGGCATGCTTTCATTCATCGTATGGGCTATTGAGTACAAAAGTTGGCAGGTCATGTTACAGTTGTATAAGACTTTGGTTCGGCCACATTTGGAGTACTGCGTACAGTTCTGGTCTCCATTTCATCAAAAGGATGTGGATGCTTTGGAGACGGTGCAGAGAAGGTTCATCAGGATGTTGACTGGTATGGAGGGTGCTAGCTATGAAGAGAGGTTGAGTAGATTAGGATTATTTCTATTAGAAAGACGGAGATTGAGGGGGGACCTGATTGAGGTCTACAAAATCATGAGGGGTCTAGACAGGGTGGATAGCAAGAAGCTTTTTCCCAGAGTGGGGGACTCAATTACTAGGGATCATGAGTTCAAAGTGAGAGGAGGAAAGTTTAAGGGATATATTCATGGGAAGTTCTTTGTGCAGAGGGTGGTGGGTGCCTGGACCGCGTTGCCAGTGGAGGTGGTAGATGCAGACATGATAGTGTCTTTTAAGATGTATCTGGACAGGTACATGGATGGGGAAGGAGCAGAGGGATACAGACCCTTAGAAAATAGATGACAAGTTTAGACAGAGGATCTGGATTGGCGCAGGATTGGAGAGCCAAAGGGCGTGTTCCTGCTGTAATTTTCTTTGTTCTTTATTACGAGGACATGATAAAAGGCAATATCTTCATGTCGATTGGGATCATCAGATTGGTGGAGGAGGCCAAGGGGAAGTATTGATAGGGTGTATTCAGGACAGTTTCTCGAGCAATAAATTTTGTATCCAACCAGGGATCAGATAATTTGGATTTCATGATGGTATAATGGGCTTAGATGATGTCAGCATAAACAACTCCCTTGGAAACAGTCAGCATAACAATGGTAGAATTTAGCATTCAGTTTGAGAGGGAGGAACTTGGTTCAGAAGCAACTGTGCTAAACTTAAAAATGGGTAAATATGCAAGAGTGAAGGCAGAGCTGGCTGAAGTGGACTGCGAAGGGGTTTAGCAGCAAAGATGTTTAAGGAAATAGTGCATAGCTCAGAAAAAGGTACATCTTCGTGTTAAAGAAAGTATTTGAGATGGCTAACCAGGGATAGCATCAAATTTAAAAAAATTTATATGATGTGGCAAACATTAATGGTCAGCCAGAGGATTGGGAAATTTTAAAAACACTCAAAAAGGCAACCAAAACAAAACAAAACAAAATGAAGAAAGAGAAGATAAAACTTTGAGGGTAAATTTGCAGATAACATCAAAATGAACTGCAAGTGAGTTTTTAATTATCAGAAAGGGAACTGAAATGTCAACGTGAACATCGGTCCCCTCAGACCACAACGCTAGGAAATAATAATAGTCAACCAGGAATTGCCAGAGGAGTTGGATAAACACTTTGCATCAGTCTTCGTAGTAGACAACACTAATTGCATTCCAAAATGACTAAATACTCTGGATATACCTAACAATGCAGCCTCAACAATCCTCAGCAGTAGCGATTCACTCCCCTCTAAGAGAGAAAATTCCTTCTCATCTTTGTCTTAAATGTGCAACCCCTTATTCTAAGATGAAGCGCTCTTGTCTTGAGCTCTCCCACAAGGAGAAACAACCTTTCCACATCTACCCTGTCTAAGAATTTTGTATGCTTCATAAGGTCGCCTCTCATTCTTCTAAACTCTAATGACTGCAGGTCCCATCTGCTCAACCTCTCCTCTTCAGAGAAGCCTGGGTTTCTGGAGACATGAGGATGACACAAACAGTCTGCAGGGGGATATAGAGGGGTATTTTCTGGTCTGGATAATGTGCTGAAGCTTGTGGCTGTGAGACTTGAAATAAAATCCTGAAGCTCAGAGATAAGAATGCTATCTACAGAGACATGACTGATGACAGGAACATGACAGATGAAGTCCAGTGTATGATCCCCAAGTGTTTGTCAGTCAGCATCCGCTAGAAAAGTAAAGGAAGAAAGCTGAGCCAGATCTGAACGATATGTCAACCCTCACTGGAACAACCAGTGCTAACAAGGAGTAGAGCTGGATGAACACAGCAGGCCAAGCAGCATCATAGGAGCAGGAAAGCTGACATTTTGGGCCTAGACCCTTCTTCAGAATTTTTTTTCTAAGGAAGGGTCTAAGCCCGAAACATCAACATTCCTGCTCCTCTGATGCTGCTTGGCCTGCTGTGTTCATCCAGTTCTACACTTTGTTATCTCAGATTCTCCAGCATCTGCAGTTTCTACTATCTCTGAAACAACTAGTGACAGGTTTAAATGGGTAAGAACTGATAGTGGCGAGTTCTGTTGCTCAGAACAGTCAGTAATTACTGGAGGTGGTATCAGCACTCTGACTGAGATGAGGTTAAGATGAGGGTGAGATGGTGAGGGTGAGAGTGAGGGTGAGGGTTAGGGTTGGGGTCACCCCTCATCAGCGCTTTGAGGAAAGGTCTGACATGGAGTGGCATGGTGGCTCAGTGGTTGGCACTGCAGCCTCACAGCGCCAGGGACCCAGGTTTGATCCCACCCTCAGACGTCTGCGTGGAGTTTGCACATTCTCCTCCTGTCTGCGTGGGTTTCCTTTGGGTGCTCCGGTTTCCTCCCACAGTCCGAAGATGTGCAGGTTAGGTGGATCGGCCATGCTACATTGCCCATAGTGCCCAGGAATGTGTCATCTAGGTGGATTAGCCAAGGGAAGTATAGGATTACAGGGATACAGTAAGTGGATGAGTGTGGGTGGGAAGTTGTTTGGAGAGTTGGTGTGGACTTGTTGTGCTAAATCGCCCATTTCCTCATTGGAGCAATTGTATGATTCTAAATGAACTGCCATTCAGGTACTTGATGGCTGACAGAGGAGTTTTGTGTGGGATCAGGGACCAGTCCCCACTACCAAAGGAAAGCCCCTCCTGCCAAGAGATGCCAGCCAATCAGAGACTGCCAGTTCAACAGAACAGCTGCGCCCCCAAGAAGTTCTGGTTGCTGCTGGTATGGCACCATTTGAAGAGATCCCAGAATATTGCTGACGAAAGGAGCTTCACAGGGCAGGGAAAGGTGGAGGGAGGGTGTTGACAGGAAGGATTTGTCGGTCCTTAGTGTGCCCTTGCCTCATTTTCTAAAGGAAATCTTTCATGGAATGTGGATGACGCTGGCAAGGTCGGGGTTTAATGCCCATTCTGCATTACCCTTGAACTGATTAATTGTCTAGGCTAATGATTTGGATGAGGGAACAAAATGTAACATCTCCAAGTTTGCTGATGATGCCAAGTTGGGTGGAAGGATTTTCTGTGATGAGGATGCAGGGATCCTTCAGCATGATCTCAACAGGTTGGGTGAGTGGGTATATCAATGGCAGATGCAGTGTAATTCGGATAAATTATTCACTTTGGAAGCAAATATAAAAAGGCAGATTTTTACCTGAGTGGCTATAAGTTGAGAGAGAGGAGTGTGAAGTGGGTCCTGGGTGTCCTTGTGCACCAGTTGCTGAAGGTAAGCATGCAGGTGCAGCAGATGGTAAAGAAGGCAAATGGTATGTTGGCCTTCATTGTGAGAGGTTTCGAGTACAGGAGCAGGGATGTGTTGCTGCACTTATACAGGGCCTTAGTGAGACCACACCTGGAATATTGTGTGCAGTTTCGGTCTCCTTTCCTGAGGAAGGATGTTGTTGCTCTTGAGGGAGTGCGCGAAGGTTTACCAGGCTGATTCCGGGTTTGGTGGGTCTGACACATGAGGAGAGATTGATCAAGTTAGGTTTGTTTTCACTGGAGTTCAGATGAATGAGAGGGGGATCTCAGAGAGGCTTATAAAATTCTAACAGGACTGGACAGGGTAGATGCAGGGAGGATGTTCCTGATGGTGGGTGTGTCCAGAACCAGGGGTCACAGTATGAGGATTCAGGGTGGATCAATGGAGATGAGGAGACATTTCTTCACTCAGAGAGTGGTGAGCCTGTGGAATTCATTACCACAGGAAGTAGTTGATGCCAAAACATTGAAAGTATTTGAGAGGCAACGAGATATAGCACTTGGGGTGAATGGGATCAAAGGTAATGGGGAGAAGGTGGGATTAGGCTGTTGAGTTGGAGATCAGCCATGACTGTGATGAATGGTGGAGCAAGCTCAAAGGGCTGAATGGCCTCCTCTTGCTCCTATCTTCTACGTTTTTATGTTTAGATTCCAGGGGTTCGTTAAGAGTGAACCACACTGCTGCATATTTGGGGTCACATGTTGGCCAAGTCCACAGAAGGACAGCAGTTTGCTTTACCTTGTTGAAACATTTTAAAACAATTGATGACATTTTCAAGTTTACCATTGCTGCGACCCCAGAATTCATTTCCAGATTTACTTCTTGAATTGGAATTTCCAACAGTTAGCGTGTTGGGTTTGAACCCGTGAGCAATAACCTGGGCCCCTCCATTTATGGTAATTGACATTACCATAACCCCAGCACTTCTCCAGATGAGGGCCTTTGAACAAGGGACAACATCGCCGCCACCACCAACCCCACCCCCAACACCGAGAGCCAGCAGGCAACCTCAAACAAACGCACATTTAAGGAGATAGTTGGAACTGCCGATGCTGGAGAATCTGAGATAACACAGTGCAGAGCTGGATGAACACAGCAGGCCAAGCAGCATCAGAAGAGCAGGAAGGCTGATGTTTTGGGTCGAGATCCTTCTTCTGAAGACCCATGGGCCTTTCTACCACTGGCTGAATTGGCATGGGAGTGGGTGAGTGATGACAAGGCCCCTGTTCCCATTTAAATACCCTCTCTGTGGCTAATCCTGTCATGACCTCACTGAGTGTACAGAGCAGCTTGATGGAAAAGTTGACAGTGGGCCTGACTGACCTCCCTGACTAACCCAGTCTGTTGTGAAGCGAGCACCTCCTGACTCTCTTGCTGGCTGTGAAGGCCCCATCTTCTCAGACACTTGTTACGATATTTTAATTTTCTGTCTAACATGATCACATCTGTCTGCACAGCAGGTGAGATTAGTTTAGAATGGCATCATGGTAGGTATAGACATGGTGGGCCGAAGGGCCTGATCCTGTGCTGTCCACCATTCTCTGTTCTATTTAGTTGCTCCTTTAGACAGTTACTTCTGCTTTGTGAGTGACTAGACCAGATCACGAATAACATTGATTCTTTCTCATTGATTGGTAGTGGGTCATTAATCAGCTTCACAAAATCTGTGAACTGTAAACAGGAAGAGCACAGATGGAGATCACTGAGTCCCTGGGGCCTGAACTCATTCTTTGAAGGAACTTTTCAATTCATCCGACTCCCGTGTTCTTCCCTCAGCCATTTCTCCTGGTCATGGAAAAGCAGTTGCTCAATTTGCTTCTCTATTCCTTTCAGGTAACATCTCCCTGATCATCAAACTCTCTGTGTTAAAAATGCCTTCTCTTGTCTCACCGCTGGTTTTTGTTAGTTATCCTAAATATAGGAACTGATCCTGCACTGGAGGAAACAAGACTTCCTGCATTCCTCGAACTGATCCTTCACAATTTTTAACAATCCTGCTTCCCCAGCAAATCTGCTGGGTTACACAACTATCTTGACAGTTCCAACATATCTCTCATCTCTCCATTGCTTCTCTTGTTCCTTGCAAACTCTAAATGGTAGCCACTGCGTAATCCCCTGCGTAGCCTCTATGCTGAGGCTTTGTCCCATTTGAAAGACATTGTATGTCACTCTGATTGAAAAGCTGTCATCATCCACTTCACCAACACCTTCCACCCCAACCTTCAGTTCACCTGGGCCATCTCCAGCACATCCCTCACCTTCCTGGACCTCTCAGTCTCCATCTCAGGCAACCAGCTTGTAACTGATGTCCATTTCAAGCCCACCGACTCCCACAGCTACCTAGAATACACCTCCTCCCACCCACCCTCCTGCAAAAATTCCATCCCCTATTCCCAATTCCTCCGCCTCCGCCGCATCTGCTCCCACGATAAGACATTCCACTCCCGCACATCCCAGATGTCCAAGTTCTTTAAGGACCGCAACTTCCCCCCCACGGTGATTGAGAACGCCCTTGACCGCGTCTCCCGCATTTCCCGCGACACATCCCTCACACCCCGCCCCCGCCACAACCGCCCCAAGAGGATCCCCCTCGTTCTCACACACCACCCTACCAACCTCCGGATACAACGCATTATCCTCCGACACTTCCGCCATTTACAATCCGACCCCACCACCCAAGACATTTTTCCATCCCCACCCCTGTCTGCTTTCCGGAGAGACCACTCTCTCCGTGACTCCCTTGTTCGCTCCACACTGCCCTCCAACCCCACCACACCCGGCACCTTCCCCTGCAACCGCAGGAAATGCTACACTTGTCCCCACACCTCCTCCCTCACCCCCATCCCAGGCCCCAAGATGACATTCCACATTAAGCAGAGGTTCACCTGCACATCTGCCAATGTGGTATACTGCATCCACTGTACCCGGTGCGGCTTTCTCTACATTGGGGAAACCAAGCGGAGGCTTGGGGACCGCTTTGCAGAACACCTCCGCTCAGTTCGCAACAAACAACTGCACCTCCTAGTCGCAAACCATTTCCACTCCCCCTCCCATTCTCTTGATGACATGTCCATCATGGGCCTCCTGCACTGCCACAATGATGCCACCCGAAGGTTGCAGGAACAGCAACTCATATTCCGCCTGGGAACCCTGCAGCCATATGGTATCAATGTGGACTTCACCAGTTTCAAAATCTCCCCTTCCCCCACTGCATCCCTAAACCAGCCCAGTTCATCCCCTCCCCCCACTGCACCACACAACCAGCCCAGCTCTTCCCCCCCACCCACTGCATCCCAAAACCAGTCCAACCTGTCTCTGCCTCCCTAACCGGTTCTTCCTCTCACCCATCCCTTCCTCCCACCCCAAGCCGCACCCCCAGCTACCTACTAACCTCATCCCACCTCCTTGACCTGTCCGTCTTCCCTGGACTGACCTATCCCCTCCCTACCTCCCCACCTACACCCTCTCCACCTATCTTCTTTACTCTCCATCTTCGGTCCGCCTCCCCCTCTCTCCCTATTTATTCCAGTTCCCTCCCCCCATCCCCCTCTCTGATGAAGGGTCTAGGCCCGAAACGTCAGCTTTTGTGCTCCTGAGATGCTGCTTGGCCTGCTGTGTTCATCCAGCCTCACATTTTATTATCTTGGAATCTCCAGCATCTGCAGTTCCCATTATCTCTGATATCATTTAAACCCCTTCCAGGCCGCAAGTCAATGCTCAAATCCTGCACTCTGCTTCCAAATATGTCATGTGTGGGTACCCCTGTGCTCAGAAATCTGCCCTATAAAGACCCACAAGCAAATCTCAGGACACTGACAAAGTATCTTGTTCAAATTGGGGGAAAGATGATGTACAGACTCTCCAACAGAGCAGCACTCCCTCAGCACTGACTCTCCGACAGTGCGGCGCTCCCTCAGTACTGACTCTCTGACAGTGCAGCACTCCCTCAGTACTGACTCTCTGACAGTGCAGCACTCCCTCAGCACTGACCCTCTGAACATGCAGCACTCCCCCAGTACTGACCCTCCGACAGTGCAGCACTCCCTCAGTACTGACCCTCTGAGAGTGCAGCACTCCCTCAGTACTGACCCTCTGACAGTGCAACACTCCCTCAGTACTGACCCTCTGAGAGTGCAGCACTCCCTCAGTACTGACCCTCTGACAGTGCAACACTCCCTCAGTACTGACCCTCTGAGAGTGCAGCACTCCCCCAGTACTGACCCTCTGACAGTGCAGCACTCCCTCAGTACTGACCCTCTGACAGTGCGGCACTCCCTCAGTACTGACCCTCTGACAGTGCAGCACTCCCTCAGTACTGACCCTCTGACAGTGCAGCACTCCCTCAGTACTGATCCTCCGACAGTGCGGCACTCCCTCAGTACTGACCCTCTGACAGTGCAGCGCTCCCTCAGTACTGACCCTCCGACAGTGCGGCACTCCCTCAGTACTGACCCTCTGACAGTGCGGCATTCCCTCAGTACTGACCCTGTGACAGTGCGGCACTCCCACAGCACTGACCCTCTGACAACGTGGCACTCCCTCAGTACTGATCCTCCAACAGTGCGGCATTCCCTCAGTACTGACCCTCCGACAGTGCTGCGCTCCCTCAGTACTGACCCTCTGACAGTGCAGCACTCCCTCAGTACTGACCCTCTGACAGTGCAGCACTCCCACAGCACTGACCCTCTGACAGTGCAGCCCTCCCTCAGCACTGACCCTCTGACAGTGCGGCACTCCCTCAGCACTGACCCTCCGACAGTGCGGCATTCCCTCAGTACTGACCCTCTGACAGTGCAGCACTCCCTCAGTACTGACCCTCTGACAGTGCGGCACTCCCACAGCACTGACCCTCTGACAGTGCAGCCCTCCCTCAGCACTGACCCTCTGACAGTGCGGCACTCCCTCAGTACTGACCCTCCGACAGTGCGGCATTCCCTCAGTACTGACCCTCTGACAGTGCGGCACTCCCACAGCACTGACCTTCTGACAGTGCGGCACTCCCTCAGTACTGACCCTCCGACAGTGCGGCATTCCCTCAGTACTGACCCTCTGACAGTGCAGCATTCCCTCAGTACTGACCCTCCGACAGTGCGGTGCTCCCTCAGTACTGACCCTCTGACAGTGCGGCACTCCCTCAGCACTGACCCTCTGATGATACACCACTCTTTCATTGTATTGTTCCATGAATCATGGACTAAAATGGTTTGCGTGAGGTTTGAACCCACCAACCTCCTCACTCAGGGTGAGCAGTGCACTGAGGTGTTCTCACAAACCAGCAGCGATAATATCTGGTAAGGAGTGGGCACTTGTGCCAATCAATGTGGTAGGGAGAAATCAGAAATAAAATTGAGCTTTGGACAATGAACTGCATTCGAAGAAAGCTTTGATCGGAGCTGTCAGGATTGATCCCTGGCTGAGAATGAATAGGCTGACACTGCCCTCTGTCATCAGCCCTTGTTCACTGTAAATGCGGCCGATGGGACAGAAAGAAACAATTGCGTTTCCTGTCACACAGGAGAGGGAAACTCGTTTTTGTTGTTGAAATTTATGCCCCCCTTTCAGCACTGATGCCAGGGACTCAGGGACATAGCCATGAATCAAGAGGCAGATCTTTAGGAAGTCATTTCAGGATATACTTGTGCTCAAATGGTTCTCAAAGGCTGGAATTCATTTCTGAAAACCGCGATTGTTAATTTCGGAACTGGCTGATCAAACTTCGTTAATCAATAGCATTTATGGAAATGGGAGAGTCAGGGTCCAGAGGGATAAAGGGATGACAATTTAAGACTGAGATGAGGAGGAATTTGTTCTCTCAGAGGGTTGTGACTCTTTGGAACTCCTTGCCACAGAGAACTGTGGGGGTGGAGTCATTGTGTATATTTAAGGCTGAGACAGGTAGAGCCTTGACTAGTCGGGGAATCAAGGGAAAGGGCAGGATAGTGGATGTGAGGAATATCAGATCAGCCATGATCCTATTGAATGGCACAGAAGGCTTGAGGGGTCAAACGGTCTACTCCTGTTTCTATTTCTTGCCCTCTTATAATAAGTTAGATCACAGAGTAGCCACAATCTCACTGAGGAGCGGATGTGGCTCCTGTTCCTACTCAAAACTTCAGTCCTGTTCATGTTTGATGTAATCTCTGAATGATAAGATGGCATATTGTCCTAAAATGTGGGAGATTTAGAAAACAGGAGCTAATACATTTTAGCCAAAAATCAAAATAACTGACCAGCAAAAACAATGTTGCAATGGGAAACAGATTTGGTGCTGTGGGAATGTAGATGGATGCATATTGGCAGGTCCTGAAGAAGGGTCCCGACCTGAAACATCAGCTTTCCTGCTCCTCTGATGCTGCTTGGCCTGCTGTGTTCATCCAGCTTCACACCGTGTTATCTCAGATTCTCTAGCGTTGGCAGTTCTTACTGTCTCTATTGGCAGGTTCATTGTTGGATGTCTGTGGGAACTTTATCTGCAAAAAAATTGGCTGCCACATTTTCCCCATCACGACAGTGGGGACCTTTCAAACGAAAGCCCCTCTTCCCATCTCTATCCCATTTAACCTTTCCTTTTCAAGTACCTGTCCAAACATCTTACAAATAGTAGGACTTACACCTACCACGTCCTCTGGCAGTTCATTTCACATAACACACCATCTTGTCTGTGAAAATGTTGACCCTCAGAACTGTTTTAAATCTTTCCCCTCTCACCTTAAACCGAGGCCCTCTAGTTTTTACGTTTTCTACCTTGGGAAAAGACCCTTGCTAGTCACTTAATCGGTGCCCCTCACGATTTTATAAACCCCCACAAGGTCAACCCTCAACCTCCTGCACTCCAGGCACAAAGGTCCCAGCTTATCCAGCCTCTCTTTGTAACTCAAACCCTCCAGTCCTGGTAACATCCTTGCAAATCTATTTTGCACTCTTTCCAATCGAATAATATCCTTCCTACAGCACGGCGATGGGAACTGTGCACTGTATTCCAAAGGTGGCATCCATACATCTGCAACATGATGCCCCAACTCCTCGACTGAATGCTTTGGCCAATGAAGGTAAGTGTGCCAAACATGTTTTTGACCTTCCCAGTGACACCACTTGCAAGAAACTATGCACCTGAGCCTCTTAACTGTTAACCAACCAACCAATCTTTGTGTCATCCATAAACTTTTATCCAAACCTCCCCACACAGTCATCAACGGGACATGAATAATAAGAGGGTTAGATAGGGTGGACAGGGAGAGCCTTTTTCCTAGGATGGTGATGGCGAGCACAAGGGGGCATAGCTTTAAATTGAGGGGTGAAATATATAGGACAGATGTCAGAGGTAGTTTCTTTACTCAGAGAGTAGTAAGGGAATGGAACGCTTTGCCTGCAACGGTAGTAGATTCGCCAACTTTAGGTACATTTAAGTCATCATTGGATAAGCATATGGACGTACATGGAATAGTGTAGGTTAGATGGGCTTGAGGTTGGTATGACAGGTCGGCACAACATCGAGGGCCGAAGGGCCTGTATTATGCTGTAATGTTCTATGTTCTATGTTCTATGTCATTGATACATTTGGCGAGTAACAGAGGGCTCAGCACAGATCCCTGTGGTATGCCACTGGATATTAGTTTCCAGTCACTAAAACAGCTTTCTGTCATCATCCTCTGTCTTCTACAACTGAGCCAATTTTAAATCCAATCTATCGAATTACTCTGTTTCTCAAAGATAGTAAGAACTGCCGATGTTGGAGTCAGAGGAACACAGCGGGCCAGGCAGCATCAGAGGACCAGGAAAGCTGACATTTCAGGTCAGGAGCAGAATTTCTGAAGAAGGGTCCCGACCCAAAACGCCGGCTTTCCTGCTTCTCTGATGCTGCCTGGCCTTCTTACTCTGTTCCCCATGTGCATTTGCCTTCTTGATAAGCCACCCATGTGGGTCCTTGTCAAAGCCTGAGCTGAAATTTGTCTAAACCACATCAACTGCACTGCCTTCAACTACATGCTTGGTCACCTCCTCAAAAATTCCAATCAAATTTGTTAAGGACAACCACTCTCCAATGAGGCTTTGCTGACGATCCTTGGCCAAACCTTGCCTCTCCAAGTGGAGATCAATGCTGTCCTTCAGCATTTCCTCCAATCGTTTTTCTACCACTGATGTGACACTTCATTGGTCTGTAGTTCTCAGAGTTACCTACACAACTCTTGTAAACACATTAGCTGTTCTCTGAGCTCCAGATAGTAGTGGAGGCAGATTCAATGAAGACATTCTAAAGAAAATGAAATGCTTATTAGAAAACCAAAAATGCACAGGGTTACAGGAAGAAGGCAGGACAATGGCATTGAGTGAAATACTGATTCAGAGACAGCCAGTCCAGAAACAACGGGACAAATAGCCAACTTCCAAATTGTAGTTTTTTCTATGATCCAGAGAAAGGGAATTCAAATTTCAGTGTGGGCACTGTGAGAAACTGGAACTAAAATTCTGTGGAGGTGACGGTGGAGCAGTCAGCTGGAGAGGTAAGGCATGCGGCAGTCCACTGAACCCTGTCAGGGAGTCAATGTGTGTTAAGAGACTTTGAGAAAATGTCCAGGTAAATGTGAGGTGTTGTATTTTAGAAAGGCAAACCGGAGCAGGACTAATACAGTCCTGGGTAGTGTAGCCAAACAAAGAGACCTTGGGATGTGAGTTCAACATTCCTCGAAGGCGAAGTCACAGTTGGACAGGGTAGTGGAGAAGATGAGAGATAATGGGAACTGCAGATGCTGGAGATTCCAAGATAATAAAATGTGAGGCTGGATGAACACAGCAGGCCAAGCAGCATCTCTGATGACCTCTCTGATGAAGGGTCTAGGCCCGAAACGTCAGCTTTTGTGCTCCTGAGATGCTGCTTGGCCTGCTGTGTTCATCCCGCCTCACATTTTATTATCGTGGAGAAGATGGTTTGGTACACTTACCTTTATTGTTCAGTGAGTTGAGTAAAGGGAGTTGGGAGGTCATATTACAGCTGCATAGGACATTGGTTCAGCCACTTTTGGAATATCGTGTTCAATTCTGGTCTCCCTGCTATAGGAAGGATGTTGTGAAACTTGAAAGGGCTCAGTAAAGATTTACAGGGATGCTGCCAGGGTTGGAGTTATGGGGAGAGGCTAAATCAGCTGGGGCAATTTTCCCTGGAGTGTCGGAGCCTGAGGGGTGGCCTTACAGAGGTTTATGGAATCAT
Organism: Stegostoma tigrinum; assembly: GCF_030684315.1. Taxonomy (NCBI): domain Eukaryota; kingdom Metazoa; phylum Chordata; class Chondrichthyes; order Orectolobiformes; family Stegostomatidae; genus Stegostoma; species Stegostoma tigrinum. Next base: position 186,760,624 of record NC_081354.1, on the reverse strand, counting down.
GAGCAGCATGGGTGGGGTGAACAGCCAAGATATTTTTCCCCGGGGTGGGGAAGTCTAAAACTAATGGGTGCAGGTTTAAAGTGAGAGGGAAAAGATTTAAAAGGGACCTCAGGGGCAACTTTTTCGCATACAGTGTGTTGTGGTATGAAATAAACTGTTGGAGGTGGTGGAGGCTCGTACAATGACAACATTTGAAAGACATCTGGATGGGTACATGCATAGGAAGGGTTTGGAGGGATATGGGTCAAATCCTGCTAAATGGGAGTAGATTTATTTGAGATATTTGGTCAGCATGGACAAGCTGAACCGAAGGGTCTGTTCCTGTGCTGTACAGTTTTATCACTCTATGTCTGTAACGGAAAAGGATTCTCCTCAGAGATGCTAGTAGCAAATATCATTCTGTTGAAAGGGCTTACCTGAGTGTCTCAGAAATGCATCTGTCTGATGTCTTTTTAAGTCATATCCCAGAAGGTAATGTCAATGAGAGGATAAAATATTGTCACAAGTTTGCATAATGATGATGGCCTCTTTCCTTTCTGTATTTCTTACGATTCTGTAAAACTCGATAGTAATTGTTCAGCTTGCTGTCCCTTGTTTTGTACTCGGGCTATGTCCTGGGGGACTCCTAGTTCTGGTATGGTTGTGTCCTAGCATGCTCAGGGGCCAGCATCCAGATGATTGGAAGGAAACTTCACTTTAAACATAACCAAGATGTTTCATCTTTCTCCAGACTGAGAGCTTGCTTTTCTCGGGATTAGGTTTGGCAGAGGAATGACCTATAATCCTTTGCTTTAAGGTGTTTCTTTTGCTCTTTCCCCACCTGTGAATTACTGTAATAATGGCATAATTTGAACATGTTTCTTTGGGCATTTTGAAGGTTTATACTGCTTAATCACTTTATTGCTGTACAATTACAGGATTAAAACTCTCTGCTTGTAAATCTATGTCCATTTCCACAGAAATAGTTTGCAGAGCGGACCCCTGTAATGAAAGACCAGGTGTCTTGATTGTATTACATTCTCAGACATGAATATTAAAGCATCAACAGAGTTCTTTCAGCCCATGCTGCCTATACTAGCCCTCTGAAAGAGCTAACCAGTTAATTACACTCTCCCTGCAAATTTATTTCCCCTTGAAATATTTATCCAATTCAAAGTTTCAATTGAGTCTGCTTTTGTTAATTTTTCAGATAGCCTATTTCAGATCAGACCTACTCAAGGAGTTTAAAACAAAACATGCTCCACATTTCCTCTCCTGGTCCTTTTGCTAATTATCCACAATAATAAGTCCTCCACCTTATTGATCTGTCAGTGGAAATGGTCCTCCTTTCAAATCCTACCTTTGTTTCAAATCTCTGGGTGGTGGGTGCCTGGAACGCATTGCCAGAGGAGGTGGTAGTGTCTTTTAAGACGTATCTGGACAGGTACATGGATGGGCAGGGAGCAAAGGGATGCAAACCCTTAGAAAATAGATGACAGGTTTAGACAGAGGATCTCAATCGGCGCAGGCTTGGAGGGCCGAAGGGCCTGTTCCTGTGCTGTAATTTTCTTTGTTCTTTGTTCTCTGATTCCCCAGGAATTCAGGAGTTTAATAGACCTTCAATTCCATTGTAAACTTTCTCTTTCTCTCCAATTTCTTCCCACTTATCCTGGATGCTGTGAATGACAGAATCATAGAACATTATGGCACAGAAGGAAGCCATTTGGCCCTTCATGCCTGGATTGGTCCTATTACCCAATCTCAATCTCCTGCCTTCTCTCCATATACCATTTCTGCCCAAACAACCATCCAAACCCCTCCTGAAAGCCTCAATTGAACCTCCCTCCACCCCATTTCCTGGCAGTGCACTCCAGGCCCTAATACTCACTGAGTGAGAAAGCATTTTTCTCACATCACGCTTGCTTCGTTTGCACATCACTTTAAATCTACACCATCTTGTTCTTCCTCCTATTATGAGTGAAGACAGTTTCTCCCCCTCTATCCAGTCAACTAATGATTTTGAAAACAGGAACAAAAACAGAACTTGCTGAAAAAGCTCAGCAGGTCTGACAGCATCTGTGAAGAAAAAATTCAGAGTTAACATTTCGGGTCTGGTGACTCTGCCTCAGAACAGATGTCTGCTAATGATTTTGAAAGCCTCGATTTGATGTCCTCTGAACCTTCTCCACTTCAACGAGAACAGTCCCAGCTCTTTCTCTCTTCATCACTGAAATTTTGCATTCCTGGAACCATTATTGCAAATCTCATCTACACTCTCTCTCCAACATCAAAGGTGGCCCCCACAATCCTCTCAGTGGCTGGTTTCGATTCAGAGCCTTTGCGTTTTCTCCTGTGCACATCTCTTTCTCTGTTCTCCCCCTCACTCGCAGGACACTGGTCTAAAGGAGCCCATCACTTGAGCCCCTCACTGACATTTCACCGACATAACCGTCCGCTGTGTTGCAACAGCATGTACAGTTGTGAATATTGGAAAGAGAATGCTACACTAGTGGGTGTGGACACAGTTACAATGTTTAAAAGTCATTTAGAAAAGTACATGAATAAGAAATGCTTGGAGAGACTTGGGCCAAACACAGACAGTTGGGCTAATTTAGTTCAGGATTATGGTTGACATAGATTGGTTGGACCAAAGGGTCTGTTTCCATGCTGTGTGACTCCAAGAATCTATAGAGCCTCAGATAGTTTTCATGTGGAGTATGGCGTATAGTTTTGTTTTCCTTAATTAGGAAGGGATATTAGTGCATTGGATTTAGCTCAGAGAGTCTTCACTTGTTTTTAATTCATTAATGGGATGAGGGATGCATTTATTGCCCATCCCTAATTGCCCAGTGGGCAGTTCAGAGTCAGCCACATTTGCTGTGGGTCTGGAGTCACATGTAGGCCAGACCGGGTAAGGATGGCAGTTTCCTTCCCTAAAGGACATTATTGAACCAGGTGGGTTTTTCCGACAATCGATTCATGGTCATCATGAGATTCTTAATTCCAGATATTTTACTGAATTCAAATTCCACCATCTGCCGTGGCGGGATTTGAATCCAGGTCCCCACAACATTATCTGGTTCTCTGGATTAATAGTCCAGCGATAATACCACTTGGCCATCACCTCCCCTGTACTCACAGGAGTTTATTAGAATGAGAGGTGATCCGCTGAGGTGGCTCTGTGGTTAGCACTGCAGCCTCACAGCACCAGGGACCCAGGTTTGATTCCAGCCTCGGGGCAACTGTCTGTGTGGAGTTTGCACATTCTCCCCGTGTCTGCGTGGGTTTCCTCCGGGTGCTCCGGTTTCCTCCCACAGTCCAAAGATGTGCACGATTGGCCATGCTAAATTGCTTGTAGCATTCAGGTATGTGTAGCTTAGGTGGGCTATAGGGGGATGGGTCCAGGTGGGATGCTTTGAGAGTTAGTGTGGACTTGTTGGGCTGAAGGGCCTGTCTCCGCACTATAGGGGGTTCTATGATGATGATATTGGATCCAGTGGCAAGCTGATAGGAGGTTCCCTCTCACAGGGGAATTTTCAGGTAAGGGATGCAGTTTAAAAATTAGGGATCTCTCATTTAAGACAGAGACAAGATTTGTTCTTCTCTCAGGGGGTTATCAGAATGGGGAATTCTTGCCATCAGTGAGCAGTGCAGATGGGGTCATTGAATATGTTTGTGACTGAGCTGGACAGACTCTTGGACAACAGGGGAGTAAAGGCTAATATGGGGTAGGCAAGAAACTGGAGGCAGTGCCACCGTAAAACCAGTCATAATCAAATCTACCAGTGGGCAAGACTGAAAGGGCCAAATGGCCTTGTCTTCCTCCTAATTCTTGTGCCCTTGGTTAGAATCACAGCCTGTTTTGTAGTCTCTGTTGGCAGTACCCTGCTGGCATTCACAGTCTAGGGATGTCCATCTGGGCAGTATCCATTCAGGATATGGAGGAGATCGGAGAACATTTCAGGGGGCCCAGGGACAGGAGCAGATGAGGCTATTCAACCCCTCGAGTTAGTTCTTCCACACACAGATTGTGACTGAAAGGTTCCCCAAATCGACTTATCTGCATCATTATATTTTCTCAGGCTAATGATGCTGTAACAGTACAGCAGCTGAGTTAGTGACCCTGAGTCATACAGTCGTATAGCATGGAAACTGACACTTTGTCCAACTCTTCCATGACAACCCAGTTTCCCAAACTAAACTAGTCCCAGTGCCCATATCCCTCTAAACCTTTCCTATCCAGGTACCCCTTCCAAATGCCTTTTAAATGTTGTAACTGTACCAGCCTTCACCACTTCCTCTGGCAGCTCATTCCATACACGCACCACCCTCTGTGTGAAAAAAGTTGCCCCTCAGGTCCCTATTATATCTCTCTTCTGTCACCTTAAACCCTCTGGTTTTGAACTTCCCTACCCTGGGGAAAAGATCTGGGCTGTTTACCCCATCCATGCCCCTCATGATATTATCAACCTCTACAAGGTCACCCCTCAGCCTCTGATCCTCCAGGGAAGAAAATCTGACTCCCTTTGAAGGGATAGCACACACTCGAGCTGTGAGATCCTGTTGTGCACAAATTAGCCACTGGTACTGAATATATAACCGCAGTATCTTTGCTTTGAGAGATCTCTGTTGCTCTGAGATTCCTTGCAGTGGGTGGAGGATGTGAGAGGCGCTATGGAGTGTAGGTTCTTCCCAGCAAGGTTGGCTGTGGGCGGGTTAACTGTTCCTCAGGGCCCTCTCACCAAAATGTGTCACTCAGCTGTCACCCAGTGTTTGACCCACAGCTAGAGGCCAGAATGAGGAAAGGAGGAACAGCATTTATAGATTTCAAAAGAAATTATAACGCTTATTGTGAAAGATGAGGTGAATTGGAATAATTTCCTCCGAGTGCATTTCTGCTGATTGAAGTCGGTCCTACGGCATTTTACAAGGACAGGCCCATTATCATTTCAAACAGCAGTTAATTATTCTATTAAACAAAGCCCACTTTTTCCATCTAAGACTTTCATTTTGTTCTTTAATTTCTCCCTGAGGAATTTATACTGTTGAAAACATTCTTGCTTGGTACATTTTAACTGTTAGGTTTTCATGTCCTTGGGACTCCATTAAACTCAGGTTCGCTCTGCATGAGTGAAGCGTTCCTCCCAGAGCAGTGTCCTGTTGTGGGAATGCAGCTATGCCTTCACACATCCATCTCACACTCAGACGTTGCCTATTTGGTAGGCCTAAACACTCCAGTGACGTTTTTTCAGGGAACAGCCAGAATCCTCCTCATTTCCACAGCCATCTGATCGGTACGTCCTGTGCTTGCTGTCATCTGCCTGCGCCACACGTAAACAAAGACCATGAGACATAGGAGCAGAAATTAGGCCATTCGGCCCATCGAGTCTGCTCCACTGTACAATCGAGGTTGATAAGTACCTCAACCCCCATTCTCCTGCTTTCTCCTCGTAACCCTTGATCCCCTAATCAAGAGCCTATCTATCTCAGTATAAAGCTTTCCACTGTATTTTGGAAAACGTGACAATAAAATTATTTATCATTCAAACATTGACTACATTCAGCTGGTTAGCTCCCTGATTCATGATACAAAGCGATGCCAACTCTGTGGGTTCAATGAGGACACCACAGAGGTCACCATTCTCACCGTTACCCATCACTTGTGGCACAGAGACCCTTGGGTTATACTCTTTCCCATCCCTCTGCCTCCAATCGACCTCCTTGGCATTCAATATCATTGCTGTTTCAACCCAGAGCGTCAGTGTGAGTGTGTCTCTGTAAGAGTAATTGTATCAGCGTATGTCCCAATTGTGTGTGTGTGTGTGTGTGTGTGTGTGTGTGTGTGTGTGTGTGTGTGTGAGAGTATATACCTGTTTGTGTATCTGTGTGAGCGTGTGTGCCTGTGTGAGTGTGTGAACCCATGTGACTGTGAGTGAGTATACCTCTGTGAGTGTGTATACCTATGTGAGTGTGTGTACCCGTGTGAGTGTGAGTAAGTATACCTGTGTGAGTGTGTGTGCCTGTGTGATTGTCTCCTGTGTGATTGTGTGCGTTTGGCAATGTGAAGGGAAATGGTTTGTATCTGAAGGAAGAAACAGAGACCTTGCCAGCTGTGAGAATAAATGTGGCTGAGCAGAGTTACCTGAGCTCATCCATTGCCTGCAGAACCTACAGTACAATATTAATAAGAAGGGAACAAAATGGTCTGTCATATGCGATGAACTGTTGGGACTAAGGCACCATGCTGAGCAACATTCTGTGAGCATCTTGGGGCCCCTGTCAAATCCACACCTGACATCACATCTGTGTTCTGCGCCTCTCATTAACAGCACACCAACGGTGAGAAGGAAAGTGGTAATGAGCAGGTAGGTTCATCGCCATCGTGGGGGTGTTCACAGAGCAGCTGGTATGAAGCAGCGCTTTCTAAATCTCACTGTTCAGTCCCTTACTGATCCCCTCAGCCATCACAGCAGCGGCATTGAGTGACGTGAGAAATGCCAGTTCACACATTCTCACTGCTCACCTTGCACTGAGTTAGTATCTAACAGTAGGACACTTGGACTGCTCATTGAACCTAGCTGGAGACCTGACCTTGCCAGCTAATGTGCAGCGGTGTTGTTTAATGCTATTCATATCAGGCAAATTGTGAATCCAGTTACAGATAAGGCATTCCTGATTAATTAATTAGAGCCAAGCCATAAACACCGTCCTTGGACATGTGATCTCAATACTTCTAGTCACATTTTGTCAGGTTGTGAGGGAGTTGTTATACATGCATTTTGTTAAAGTAGATGTAATGCGAGCCATTACGAACACGATCAATGTAATTTCCTGGAAGCTCAGTCGCAGCAGTGTGTACTATCTACAAGATGCAGTGCAGTAATTCACCAAAGATCCTCAAACAGCACCTGCCAAACTCACGAACAGCGCCAACTATAAGGATAAGAGCGGCAAACACATGGTTACACCCCACTGCAAGTTCTCCTCCGAGACACTCACCATCCTGACTGGAAAATATATCGTTGTTCCTTCACTGTTGCTGGGTCAAAATCCTGGAATTCCCTCCCACATCAGGAGGACTGCAGTGGTTCAAGAAGGCAGCTCACCACCACCTTGTCAAGGGGCAACCAGGGATGAGCAAGAAATGCTGGGCCCAGCCAGCGACGCCCACGTCCCACAAATGAATAACAAACAAAATAAAGTCTTGGACTAGGGTTCAAAAAGGCAGACTTTTCCATGTACCTTCTCCTGAAATTGTCCAGCATTTTTTGTCTGCAGCTTCTGTAGTGATGTGCTAGGATGACTGATGTCCATCCACAACCATGTTTTCTGCCAGGTACGAATCCAATCAGTGGTGAGATTTCTCCTCTGATTTCCCTTTTGCCCAAAACTGACTTCAGTTGTGCTTGATAACAAAGTGTGGAGCTGGATGAACACAGCAGGCCAAGCAGCATCTTAGGAGCATAAAAGCTGACGTTTCGGGCCTAGACCCTTCATCAGTTCCTTGCTGCCACACTCAGGCAAATGCGGTTTGATGGCAAGGACAATGGCCCTTATGGTACCTGTAGAATTAAGCTCTCTTTTAGATGCAGAGTCCTGACAGAACAAAAACATGGAAAGACCAGACCAGACCAGAGCAGGAATCGATTATTCAGCCCCTGTAGTCTGCTCCATCATTCAATTGGACCATTCCCTATTATTTCCATCAACACTACCTTCCCACTATGTCTCCAGATCCCTTGATGCCATAAATCTTCAGAAATCTACCAACTTTTGTCTCGATGACACTGAATGATTGAGCTTACACAGCCCTGTTGAGTAGAGAATTCTATAGATTCTCTCAAGTGAAAGGATACCTCATCCCAGTCTTATTTGGGCTACGCCTTATCCTGCAATTATGTTCTCACGGCCAGTTTATCTCCTTCCTGAAATCATTCTTCTCTATGGAATATACCGTTGCAGCTAATAATAAACTATTTTCTTGAACATCTAGCATTCTTCATCAATCATCTCTACAGTTAATGTCCTTTCCCAGCCCACTCCAGCCAATTTTTGCCTTATACCTCTGCAATTACACTTATTTAAGTCAAGCACACTTGTTTCTGATCCAGGTTTCTCACTCCCAAACTGAACGATAAATGCTACCATGTTGTAGTCACTGTTTCCTAACGCATTCCTATTTTTCACAAGTTTTTTGGTTTTCCAGTAGTTCTGGGATATTTTCAGGATGAAGTAATTCACACCAGGCCTTGGAATTAGCAGGAAGATAACTATCGGCCATTTTGCCAGTAATCTTTATCAAATTATATAGTGTATCTTCCTCTGTGGAAACAGATACCAAGGGTAGAGCTTGATGGGGATTTGTGTGGCATGGGCTGGGCAATCTGGCAGAATCAGATGATAATCCCATCTCGACATTGGGAACATTGAACTCCATCATTTGACAGATTTCTTGCTGGGCAGTTGCCAGTTAAGGGAGATTATTGTTTGTTAGCTGCCTTGTTAATGGCTCCAACTCAGGTCATTAATATTCAGCTTCCTGGTTTTCCAAGCCCAATGAGCAAGCTCAGCAGTGAGAAAACTCGACATGGGAGCGAGCAGATTCTGTCTGCCTCTGGGTGTTTCCATTAATGTCCTGACCAGCTCCCAGAGTTGGAAGTCAATTCTGTGATCAACATGTTGACACCAAATGCTGAGTGTGAAACGTCAATGCAGCTATGGACATGCAGCTTGGAGGGAATGTTACTTGCCACTGAGTTTGAATCACCTTGAGAGGGTTGGCTTGCGAAGAGAGACTGAGTAGACTGGGACTGTGCTCATTGGATTTAGAAGAATGGTGCGGGGGTCGGGGGGAGGATCTTATAGAAACATGTAAAATTATGAAGCAGGGAGGTGTTTTCACTGGCGGGTGAAACTAGAACTCGGGGGCATAGCCTCAAAATAAGGGGGAGGCAGATTTGGGACTGAGTTGTGGAGGAACTTCTCCACCCAAAGCGTTGTGAATCTGTGGAATTGCCTGCTCAGTGAAGGGGTTGAGATGTCGTCATTGAATGTTTTAAAGGCGAAGATAGACAGATTTGTGAATAGTAAAGGAATTAAGGTTAGGGTGATTGGACGGGTAAGTGGAGCTGAGTCCTGATCTTATTGAATGACAGAGCAGGCTTGAGGGGCCAGATAGCCTCCTCCTGCTCCTGGCTCTTATGTTCTTATGACTATGGCTGATTCTATGAAGAGTACCATGAGCAGTTTTACTCTCCATTTCAGACTGATTCTGGGCTGGTAACACAGTCTTACAGGGAAAGGCTGAGGAGCTGGGGCAGTGTTATCGAGAGTTTAGAAGAGTGAGAGGTGATCTCATTGAAGTCTATAAAACCTTTACAGCAGTAGACAGGGTAGATGCGGGAAGGTTATTATTGAACAGACTGGGACTGTACTCCTTGGAATTTAGAAGAATGAGGTGGGATCTTAGAGAAACATATAACATTATGAACGGAATAGCTCATATAGAAGCAGGGAGGTTGTTTTCATTAGCGGATGAAACTAGAACTAGAGGTCATAATCTCAAAATAAAGGGGAGCAGATTTAGGACTGAGCTGAGGAGGAACTTCTTCACCCAAAGGGTTGTGACTCTGTGGAATTCCCTGCCCAGAGAAGCAGCTGAGACTTCCTCTTTGAATGTTTTTAAGGTGAAGACAGATAGATATGTGAACAGTAAAGGAATTAAGGATTACAGTGAGAGGGTGGGTAAGTGGAGCTGAGTCTATGAAAAGATCAGCTATGATCTTGTTGAATGGCAGAGCAGGCTCAAGGGGCCAGATGACCTCCTCCTGCTCCTGGTTCTTATGTTCCTGTGTTGTTTAGGACCAAACAGCATTTCAGATTACAATCAATGGATGCCAGGTGCATGTACATATCATTCACCAGCTGCTCCAGCCCACACAGCACCTTTCCAATACACTTGCAGGTTGCTCTGGAAGGAGACTTTAATTGCTCCAACCACTAGCAACAGGCTGTAGCAGGGATAGTTTGCTCGCATGGATCTCACGGATTGGAGCAGGCTGTTGCTTGCAGTCTTGGCACTCGCCCATTAGTACCTATTGAGGGCATCGCCTCAAAATAAAGGGAAGCAGACGTAGGACTGAGGTCAGGAGGAACTTCTTCACCCAAAGAGTTGTGAATCTGTGGAATTCCTTGCCAGTGAAGCTGTTGAAACTACCTGGCTGAATGTTTTTAAGGCAAGGCTAGATAAATCTTTGAACAGTAAAGGAATTAAGCTGATGGTGAGTGGGCGGCTAAGTGGAGCTAGGTTTCAAAAAGATCAGCCATGATCTTATTAAATGGCGGGGCAGGCTCAAGGGGTCAGATGGCCTACTCCTGCTCCTAGTTCTTATGTCATCTATACCGTCAGCGCCTCCTGCACTAATCAAAGCCACCAGACAGCCAAGTGTGCCCTGCTGGTCAGAGGTTCTCAGCCAAGGCTGTAGGAATCTTTTGTATGACACTGTGCTTCACCAATCACACACCTGCATCACAGACCCACAGCTTTGGAAGTGAAACCTTTACATTTGCATCAAGCAAGCAGCCATACCTCAAAGTTTTAAGAGAACAGTCTAGGGTGAAGTCTTATTATTGGATAGGGAGTTCTGTGCCTTGCACTAAGCCAGAATGAAATGTAAGACTCTGCCCTGAGAAATTGTTGAGTTTCTCCATTATTTCCCTATTCCCCGTTACAAATTCACCTATATCCACTTTTAATACAATCATATGAATTAGGATAACAGTACACCATTCAGCCCCTTGACCTACTCTGCCACTTTTACCCTTGTTCATCTTTTCACATACTTAAAGAATTCTTTTAAGTCTCCCATAATATTAAGCTTTAATCAACTCTATTAAGCTAAAACCTCTGGGTTCTATTCAGAACAAGCACAGATGCTCTGGCCCTTCTCAACTAACAGAAACCCCTCGTACCAGGTACCAATCTAATCAGAAACAGAAAAAGGCTGAAGACACTCAGTAGATCTGTCAGTGCCTGTAAAGAGAAAAACAGAGTCGACACTTTGAGTTCAATTACCTTTTGCCATTCCCAGTTCTTATGAATTGGACACAAAACATGAACTGTAATTTCTCTCCACAGATGCTGCCAGACCTGCTGAATTTCTCCAACCGTTTCTGCTTCTGTTTCAGATTTCCAGCATTCGCAGTTTATCAATCTAATTGATCTCTTCTCTACCCCGATCACCTAAACTAAAATAATGGTCCCTTCTTAAAGTGAGTTCAACTTCAATTTTAAGAAAGGAACGATGCTTTTCAAAATGAAACCTAAATGAAGGCATGTTTAATTTATCTAAATCATTTCTAAGTTTGTACAAAAGCCAGCCGGGACAAATGAATTTCTCTCCACAGATGCTGCCAGACCTGCTGAATTTCTCCAACAGTTTCTGCTTCTGTTTCAGATTTCCAGCATTCGCAGTTTATCAATCTAATTGATCTCTTCTCTACCCCGATCACCTAAACTAAAATAATGGTCCCTTCTTAAAGTGAGTTCAACTTCAATTTTAAGAAAGGAACGATGCTTTTCAAAATGAAACCTAAATGAAGGCATGTTTAATTTATCTAAATCATTTCTAAGTTTGTACAAAAGCCAGCCGGGACAAATGAATTGCACGTTGGAGCCAGAGGGCGAAGGGATATTTCTGTTACGTGTTCCAGACACTTCTGTCATATGGGCATGCTCTTTGCTTGAGCAAAGGGTGGAAAAAAAGAACTCTGAGTTCTTTCATCTTTAGTAAAAGTGAAAGAAACTTAATTTAGTGGGTGATGTTTAGCTCCAACCTAATTCCTGTAAGAGACTGAGTGACAATCATTTTCGCCAGGCCTCATGGTTTGAATGCTTCCAGCAAAACCACACCACCTGGGAGAGAAAAGTCTCAGGCTCAAGGAGATAATGGGGATAATATGCTTAAAGGGTTTTCTTTTGGCAAGTTGTCTGCAATGAATCAGATAAAATCTGCAGCTACATACACCAAACAAAGTCCTCCCACAAGCAGAACAATCACACTCCAAGCAGAGTTTTCAGAATCTATATGTGTGCACGCGTTCGCTGATAGACGCATGTGTATACATGGTAATCCTCACCACTGCTCACCATGTTGTATGAATTAGCTTGACTCTTGCTGACTGCCTTTTAGATTGCCATCTAAGCCTCAGAAATTTACCAAAGATCCTCAGACAGCACCTTCCAAACCCACGAACACTTCCATCGAGAAGGACAAGGGCAGCCGATCAATGGAAACACCGTCACCTTCAAGTTCCCCTCCACGCCACTCACCGTTCTGACCTGGAAATATATCACTGTTGGTTCACTGTCACTGAGTCAGAATTCTCAAATTCCCTCCCTAAGAGCATTGTAGTTCAATCCACAGCAGGAGGGCTGAAAAGAGTGACCAGATCCAAAGAGTTAACCCTGTTTCTCTCTCTACCAGATCTGCTGAGTTTCTCCAACAATTCCTGTTTCTGTTTGTTTCAAATCTCCAGCATCCACAGCTGAGTGTTTGATTCTTATCGTTTTGAGCTGGATTAAAATTCTGAAACTTCCGGAGTGGGATTTGAAACTCTAATCTTTACTTTGTGGTGATATCAGCACCAGGCTGATCTTTGCCTGCATGTTTTGAGAAGTTTCCTTCTGGCTGGTCTCAGCACTCATGACATGGTGAAGCAGAAATTTGGGGGGTTGGAGGGGGTGAGGGGTAGTGGGATTCTCATTTCTCTATCATGTACTCCCTCCCATAGCATGTGATTGTAAAGCCTCATTAGTTTTCTCATGGGGACAAAGAACAGAGAAAGGGCATGTGGGGTAGGATGGGAATGGAGAGAGAAGGCTCTGGGTTGGGGATAAAGGCTGCAACGGGGAGAGATACTACAGTGTGGATGTTACTATAATGGAAAGGGTGACATGACACTGAGGGGGGCATACTGAACTGTGGGGGTAATGCTGTAGGAGATACTGTAATCAAGATGCTGTATTGGTGAGGATCATGCTGCAGTGTTGAGACAAATACTCCCCACGGTAGGGGAGTGGATATTGGGGTTGAGATTAATGAGCAGGAAGCACTTTGGGAACTTCAGATTTGTTTGGAGATATTGAAATGAAGTTAGAGATACCAGAGAAAGGTGGCACTCCCAGGGGAAGGAGCATTTCAAATTCATTCATGGAATGTAGGCCTCACTGGTTCAACCATTGAACCTCCCTGTAAGCCAAGATCAGAGTTAGAAGTCACATATGGGCCAGAACAGGTAAGGTACAGCAAATTTCCATCCCTAAATAACATTAGTGAACCAGATGGCGTTTTAATAACAATGGTTCAATTCAGTTAGCTATTAGTTTTAAAGCTGAATCCAAATTTTACCATTGACCATGGTGGAATTCCAGTCCATCATGGGTCTCCTGCAGTGCCACAATGATGCCACCCGAAGGTTGCAGGAACAGCAACTCATATTCCGCATGGGAACCCTGCAGCCTAATGGTATCAATGTGGACTTCACCAGCTTCAAAATCTCCCCTTCCCCCACCGCATCCCTTATCCAGCCCAGTTCGTCCCCTCCCCCCACTGCACCACACAACCAGCCCAGCTCTTCCCCTCCACCCACTGCATCCCAAAACCAGTCCAACCTGTCTCTGCCTCCCTAACCTGTTCTTCCTCTCACCCATCCCTTCCTCCCACCCCAAGCTGCACCCCCATCTCCTACCTACTAACCTCATCCCACCTCCTTGACCTGTCCATCTTCCCTGGACTGACCTATCCCCTCCCTACCTCCCCACCTATACTCTCTCCACCTATCTTCTTTTCTCTCCATCTTCGGTCCGCCTCCCCCTCTCTCCCTATTTATTCCAGAACCCTCACCCCATCCCCCTCTCTGATGAAGAGTCGAGGCCCGAAACGTCAGCTTTTGTGCTCCTGAGATGCTGCTTGGCCTGCTGTGTTCATCCAGCCTCACATTTTATTATCTTGGATTCTCCAGCATCTGCAGTTCCCATTATCCCTGGAACATTAGCCAATAAGATTACTATGCCAGTAGCATTACCATCACCTTCCTGGTGTGGCAGTGTTTTGGGAGTGTGGGCTAGAGGGGTGCCTGGGTGAGGCACTTTAAGGGTGAGCTCTGACACACAGCATGGACACCAGGTGTCTGATGGTAAGGTGCTCCAGACCAGAAATCCAGCCAGGTCTCAATGCTGGGTAGCACAACTGGTAGCACGGCCAGTATCCACAGGCTCCATGTACCTATGTCAGGCTCCTACCTATCGCCAACAGCTCTGCCTTCAACACTGTAATCCCAACCAAACTAATTTCAAAGCTCTGAGACCTAGGTCTCAGCTCCACCCCCTACAACTGGATCGTCAGCTCCCTGAGCTTCAGTTCACAATCAGTGAGTTTAGACAGCTCGTCCTCAACACTTCACAAGGCTGCATACTCAGCCCTCTGCTCGACTCCCTGTACACTCACAACTATGTTGCCAAATTTTGTCTGAACGCCATCCACAAGTTTGTCGACATCGCCACCATTATAGACCGGGTATCAAATAATGTTGGCTGTTAGAAGTAGAAACATAGAAATATAGAAGATGGGAGCTGGACGAGGCTATTCGGCCCTTCAAGCCTACTCTGCCATTCTTCATGATCAAGGCTGATTGTCCAACAGCCTACTCCTGCTTTCCCTCCATAATTTTTGATCCCATTCACCCCAAGTGCTATATCTCGTCACCTCTTGAATACATTCAATGTCTTGGCCTGATCTAATTCATGTGGTAATGAATTCCACAGGCTCACCACTCTTTGGGTGAAGAAATGTTTCCTCATCTCCGTCCTAAATGGTCCAACCCAAATCCTCAGACTGTGACCCCTGGTCCTAGACACACCCATCATCGGGACCATCCTCCCTGCATCTACCCTGTCCAATCCTGTCAGAATTACATAAGTCTCTATGGGATCCCCACTCATTTGTCTGAACTCCAGTGAAAAGGATCCCAACATAGCCAATCTCTCCTCGTATACTCAGAACACAGAAAGGAGATAGAGGGTTTGGTGTCATGATAATAAACTCTCTCTCAATGTCAGCAAAACAAAAGAACTGATCATGGATTTCAGGAAGGAAGGAGGAGGACACACCCCTAACTATATCAACAGAACTGAGCCTGAGAGTTTTGGCAGTGTCAACTTCCTGTGAGTGACAATAACCGACAATCTGCCCTGGGTGTCCCACGTAGATGCGACAGTCAAGAAGACACAACAACACCTCTTCTTCCCCAGGTGGCTCAGGAAATTTGCCATGTCCATAACGCCCCTCACCAACTTCTACTGATGCACCATTGAAAGCAAACTGTCCGGGTGCATAATGGCCTGGTACGGCAACTGCTCTGCCCAGGACTGTAAGAAACTACAGAAGGTGATGTGCGCAGCCCAGACCATCACAGAAGCCAACTTTCCATCCATGGGCTCCATTTACACGGCTCGCAGCCACAGAAAGGCGGCTAACACCAAAGACCCATCACACCCCGGGAATGAACACAGCAGGCCAAGCTCCTGAGATGCTGCTTGGCCTGCTGTGTTCATCCAGCCTCACATTTTATTATCTTGGAATTCTCCAGCATCTGCAGTTCCCATTATCTCTGACACCCCGGGAATGACCTCCTCCAGCCTCTTCCCTCAGCAGAAAGTACAGAAATCTGAACACACGAACCAGCAGGCTCAGGAACAGCTCTTACCATGCTGTTGTCATACTGTCGAGTGGGACTCTCTGATTTTATTTTGTTTGTTCACAGGGTGAGGGTGTCACTGGCCAGGCAGCATTTATTGCCCATCCCTAATTGCCCAGAGGGCAGTTAAGAGTCAAACACATTGCTGTGGGCCTGGAGTCACGTGTAGGCCAGACCAGGTAAGGATGGCAGTTTCCTTCCCTAAAGAACATTAGTGAGCCAGATGGGTTTTTCCTGACAATCAACAGGGATTCATAGTCATCATTAGATTCTTAATCCCAGATATTCATTGAATTCAAATTCCACCATCTGCCATGGTGGGATTCAAACCCAGGTCCCCAGAACGTTATCTGGGTCTCTGGGTTAACAGGCCAGCAATAATACCACTCGGCCATCGCCTCCCTAAATGATGTGTTACCAAAATCACATGGGAGTTATCCTTAGGAGGGGGTAACAGTGAGCTGCGGGGAAGGATGGGATGGAGGTGTGGGGTTATTTGGGAGAATTGGGAAGAGTATCTGCAGCCCGGTGGTGTGGAAGGGATGAGGCAGCGTTACCAGGGGTGGGCTGTGTTCTACTAGAGGTGAGATGATGAGGGGTGAGAGCAGCGACATGTTGTACATCAGCGTGAGGGGGACAGAGAAATTCCACAAGGCTATGGCAACTGAACTCAGTAACTTTAAGCCAGGAGGCAAGCTCAGCTGTGTCACCTTTTTACAATCTATCAATTTATCACAACCCATTCAAGGGGAACAAATGTTTGCAACAGTACGGGATGTGGGGAATGTGAGCTGGTCATTACCAGAGCTCAGTGTTTTCTGAAGCAGTGGATATCTCTGTTTGATAAAATGGATAAGGCATGTTCACTCGAATCACTCTCATTACACCTTGGCGTTGATAGTTTAATCTCAGCCCCATCTCCCTTGCAAACATGCTGCAGAACATTCCAGACCCCCATATCGACCCGTTAATGGGAGTCCATTTGCTGTTTTTAAAGGGGAAATGAACGAGGAAAGTAGCGCATAATTAGAAAAGTTTGTCTTCAATTTGTCCGCTGCCCTCTGTATTTAAGAGGGGTGAACAGCCCATTTACTTCGGGAAACACAGCTTTTAAGCCACTTGCTGAAGTCTGACCTTGCCTTGGGCAGAGACGGCAAGTGCTAATTTAGAGCATGAGAGCCATTACATTCAATCTGTGATTAACTTTATCATTTCATTTCTGTAATGGCTGTGTGCAGCTCTGGTTTTGCCCATGAGTTACTGAATCACTCGGTGTTGAAAGAGGAGGTGGTGAGTGGGGCTTGGGGTGAGTGGGAAGGAAGAGTGCATCCCGCAGTCTGAATGACTTCTCCCAAGATTATGACTGGAATAACAAAGATAAAAAAAAGCCGGCGACGCTACTCTCGCAACCCCAGCGGGCCTCAAAGCCACCTCACAGCCGATGACTCCCCCCCCCCTCTCCCCGCCAGAAGTGCGGCCACTGCTGTGATGCTGAGATGCACAGCACGATCCCACGCACTGGCACTGTGGCGATGGCCAGATAATTTATCGCTTCGGGATAAGCGTCGGGCAGCACACCAAAAATAACCCCAGTCATCTTCAAATTAAAGGGCAGGGGACAGTTTTGGTCTCTCTAACAAGATCCTGCTTAAATGTCTTCCCTGTAGAGAAACTCCTCTGGCAGTGATGCGCACTCCCTCAGCACTGCACGGGGGTGTCAGCCTGGGTATTGGGCTCAGGTCTCAGCAGTGGGGTGTGAGTGAACCCACCACCTCTAATCAATGTTGTCTGCGATGCAATGGCATAGTTCTGGTGGGACTCGAACCTGGTGTGTGCTGGCTCAGGGGTTGGAGTGGCAACATTGTGCCACGAGAACCCTCTCATCGCCTCCTAAACAAGCCACTGCGTGTGATCTGGTCCTGAAGAAGGGTTTTACACGAAACGTTGACAGCTGCTTTCCTCCAGATGCTGCCTGGCCCGCTGTGTTCTTCCAGCCTCCTGTTTATCTACGTGTGATCTTGAGATCCTCCAAGGTTCTTGTAAACCAGTCAAGCGTTGATGTTACTCTCCAGCAGTTCATTCTATGCATTCTCGCTTGTCTTAAACTTGATTGGAGCAATAGAGATCTGTAGCGCAGAAAAAGGCCCTTCACCCCATCATGAGCAAACACCAAACTACTTGTATCTCACTTTCCAGCACATTCTTTCTTCCAGAAAATCAAATTTAGCAGCACAGTGCCAGATTAATGTGAGACACGACGTGTGAGGGGAGAGCTGGGGACAGGTTTGGGTGGGACAGACGATATCAGAACTACAGACTTCACAACTCTCCACCATCGGGGTTAGCCTCTCCTCATGTCTCCGTCTGTTGATGATGCATTGATAGAAGTTGCGGCAAACACACAAGTCAGGAGCAGGAGTGCGCCATTCTGCCCCTTGAGCCTCCTCATAGCTTGGGCCTTGGTTGTAGTTTTTAGTAGCAAATTGACTGTACGCAAGCCTTTTTAAAAATAATTCTTTCATGGGACAGGAGTGCCAAAGTCAACAATTTTTGTTCATCCTTTATCCTGAAACAAGGGCCTAGGGCCTTGTCCTGTGTTGTCGAAGAAGACAGGACAAACACAATGGGGTGGAAAGGCCGACACGGGGTTTATTGTGATAGGGGAGAATATCTTAGAAAACCTTGAGAACGAAGCACTGAGCTTTGTTGAATACAGGTTCAGATAGAGCGGGCAGTCAGAGAGAAGCAAGGTGGTGCACGGGTGCCATCTACTGGCTGAAGACCAAATGGTATCCAGGTCGTACCTGGATACAGGTGAGCAGGACAGTCAGTGAGGCAGTGGTGATGGGGTGTGGGGCTGGGGCAGAACGAGCACCTGAAATCAACCTTAAATTAAAGTGAACTGAGCTTAAAACAAAGCGACCAGGAAGATTGTGACTCAAACTTGTACAGTGACCTTAGTAACCTCCTCCGGGCATGCAACGCTCCAGGATCCCCAAGTCCCTCCAATTCCTACCAGCTCTACACCCTCAATTCTTATCATTAATGACTGTGCCTTCAGCTACCCAGGCCCTAAACTCTGAAATTCCCTCACTCCACCTCTCAAGCCTACTCTGCAATATTCCTTGAAACCGTTTGCCAACCTGTTCTGGCAATCTTTCACCTTTTGTCTGAAACACTCTCATGAATCCCCTTGGGACCTTCCCAATGTGAAAGGTGCAACATCAGTTCAACTTCTTCCGATAGACAGCAGAGAATCTGACCTTGTTTTCACAGATTAATTCATGGGACTTTGCAGGCAGGGCAGCATTGATTGCCCTTGTGAGAGTGGCAGTGGGTTGCCTTCGTGAACAGCCTGTGTTACGTTGGTGCACCTGTCATATTATTTAATGTGATAACAAAGTGTGGAGCTGGCACAAAAGCTGACGCTTTGGGCTGAGACCCTTTATCAGAATGTTTGAAACAACGGTGAGGCCAGTTCAGACTGTCTGGAGTCACAAGTAGGCCAGACCAGGTAAAGACAGTGGATTTCTCCCACTTAAAGATATTAATGATCCAAATGTGACAATCCAATAGCTTCATGAGCATTATTAATGATGTAACAAGGTCAACCAGTTGGCCTTATAGACTATGAGTTCCCTGATTGGGGCTATTACCCTGGTCCAATCAGGGAGTCCTGGCTGACAGTTATACACAGGAGCGTTACTGGTTCTGTTCACTCTGACAGTGGATCTGATGGAGCTGGATCAATGCCAAGATATCTCCATGTGTAAATAAATGGTGACTTGCTGACAGGAAACCAGCCTCTGTGGAGTTATTTCAAATGACAACCAAACTTTAAAATTAGATCCGTTAATTCATGAAACTTTTAAGACAACAGCCGCTGTAATGGAGAGGTAATGGGAACTGCAGATGCTGGAGGATCCGAGATAACAAAGTGTGGAGCTGGATGAACACAGCAGGCCAAGCAGCATCAGAGGAGCACAAAAGCTGATGTTTCGGGTCGACAAAAGGGGGAGGGGGAGCGGATTCTGAAATAAATAGGGACAGAGTGGGAGGCGGATCGAAGATGGATAGAGGAGAAGATAGGTGGAGAGGAGACAGACAAGTCAAAGGGGCAGGGACGGAGTCTGTAGTGGTGAGTGTAGGTGGGGGGGTAGGGAGGAGATAGAGACGGGTCAAGGGGGTGGGATGAGGTTGGTAGGTAGGAAATGGAGGTTCGGCTTGAGGTGGGAGGAGGGGATAGGTGAGAGGAAGAACAGGTTAGGAAGGCGGGGGTGAGCTGGGCTGGTTTTGGGATGCGGTGGGGGGAGGGGCGATTTTGAAGCTGGTGAAGTCCACATTGATACCATTGGGCTGCAGGGTTCCCAAGTGGAATATGAGTTGCTGTTCCTGCAACCTCTGGGTGGCATCATTGTGGCACTGCAGGAGGCACAGGATGGACATGTTATACCTCTACATTGCTGTGGCCAGACGCCAACTCTCTGACACCTCCTCCTACTGTCCCCTGGATCATGACCCCGCCTCCAAGCACTAAACCATCATCTCCCAAACCATCCACAACGTCATCACCTCGGGTGACCTCCCACCCACAGCCTCCAACCTCATTGTTCCCCAACCCCGCACGGCCCGTTTCTATCTCCTTCCCAAAATCCACAAACCCGCCTGCCCTGGTCGACCCATTGCCTCAGCCACTGTTCCTGCCCCACCAAACTCATCTCCACCTATCTGGACTCCATTTTCTCCCCTTTGGTCCAGAAACTCCCTACATACATCCGTGACACCACCCATGCCCTCCACCTCCTCCAGAACTTCCAATTCTCTGGTCCCCAACACCTCATTTTCACCATGGACGTCCAGTCACTATACACCTGCATTCCCTATGCAGATGGCCTAAAGACCCTCTGCTTCCACCTGTCCCACAGGCCCAATCAATTCCCCTCCATCGACACCCTCATCCACCTAGTTGAACTCGTCCTTACCCTCAATAACTTCTCTTTCGATTCCTCCCACTTCCTACAGACAAAGGGGGTGGCCATGGGTACCCGCATGGGCCCAAGCTATGCCCGCCTCTTTGTAGGTTATATGCAACAGTCCCTCTTCCGCACCTACACAGGCTCCAAACCCCACCTCTTCCTCCGTTACATTGATGACTGTATCGGCGCTGCCTCGTGCTCCCAAGAGGAGCTTGAACAGTTCATCCATTTCACCAACACCTTCCAGCCCAACCCTAAGTTCACCTGGACCATCTCCAACACATCCCTCACCTCCCTGGGCCTCTCTGTCTCCATCTCGGGCAACCACCTGGAAACTGATGTCCATTTCAAGCCCACCGACTCCCATAGCTACCTAGAATACACCTCCTCCCACCCACCCTCCTGCAAAAATTCCATCCCCTATTCCCAATTCCTTCGCCTCCACCGCATTTGCTCCCAGGAAGAGGCATTCCACTCCCGCACATCCCAGATGTCCTTCTTCTTCAAGGACCGCAACATAGCCCGTGGTGGTCGAGAACGCCCTCGACCGTGTCTCCTGCATTTCCCACAACAAATCCCTCACTTCCTGCCCCCGCAATAACTGCCCAAAGAGAATCCCCCTTATCCTCACATTACCACCCCACCAACCTCTGGATACAATGCATCACCCTCCGACACCTCCGCCATCTACAGTCCGACCCCACCACCCAAGACATTTTTCCATCCCCACCCTTGTCTGCCTTCCAGAGACACCACTCTCTCCGGGACTCCCTCGTCCGCTCCACATTCCCCTCCAACCCCACCACACCTGGCACCTTCCCCTGCAACCGCAGGAAGTGCTACACCTGCCCCCACACCTCCTCCCTCACCCCTATCCCAGGCCCCAAGATGACTTTCCATATCAAGCAGAGGTTCACCTGCACATCTGCCAATGCGGTATACTGTTTCCACTGTACCCGGTGTGGCTTCCTCTACATTGGGGTAACCAAGTGGAGGCTTGGGGACTGCTTTGCAGAACACCTCTGCTCGGTTCGCAATAAACAACTGCACCTCCCAGTCGCGAACCATTTCACCTCCCCCTCGCATTCGTTACACGACATATCCATCCTGGGCCTCCTGCAGTGCCACAATGATGCCACCTGAAGGTTGCAGGAACAGCAACTCATATTCCGCTTGGGAACCCTGCAGCCCAATGGTATCAATGTGGATTTCACAAGGTTCAAAATCTCTCCTCCCTCCACGGCATCCCAAAACCAGCCCAGCTCATCCCCGCCTCCCTAACCTGTTCTTCCTGTCACCTATCCCCTCCTCCCACCTCAAGCCACACCTCTATTTCCTATCTACCAACCTCATCCTACCCCCTTGACCTGTCTGTCCTCCCCAGATTGACCTATCCCCTCCCTACCTCCCCATCTATACTCTCCTCTACAGGCTCCATCCCCGTCCCTCTAACTTGCCTGACTCCTCTCCACTTATCTTCTCCTCTATCCATCTTCTATCCACCTCCCCTCTCTCCCTATTTATTTCAGAACCCCCTTCCCCTCCCCCTCTCTGATGAAGGGTCTCAGCCTGAAATGCCAGCTTTTGTGCTCCTAAGATGCTGCTTGGCCTGCTGTGTTCATCCAGCTCCACACTTTGTTATCTTAGCTGCTGTATTGGGATTTTAACCTCTATCTCTGATGTATTAGCGAGGGGTTTTGGATCTGTAGCGAGATTGAAGCTTTTTATCTAATCTTTCTGCCCCAGACGGGGTTATATAGACATTCTAGGGCATGTTGGTATAAAGGAAGAGGCGTTGCGTATTTTTGAAAAGCATGAAAGTAGACAAGTCCCTAAGACCTGATGGGATTGATCTGTTCCTTCATTATCCCTGGGGCAAGATCCCGGAAGTCTCTCCATCACAGCACATGGAGTACTGGGGTTCATGGAGGCAGCTCACTACCACCTTCTCAAGGGCAACTAGGGACGGGCAACAAATGCTGCATCATGGGAAAGAACTAAATAAAAAGCTCTTCAAGCATATTTTGGCATTCTTTAAGATCATTCTAATGGCTGACCTGTGACTCAATTTCATGTAGCTTTCCAGCAACCAGGTGTTGATCTAAAAATAAATAATATGAGTTTCTATTATTGTTGAACAAAAAGTTAACAAAATGAATGTAGGTTCTGTAGAAAGTGAGTCTGGAGAGTTAATAATTCAAAAAAGAGATGGCAGATGCATTGAGGAGGTATTTTGCAATAATTTTTACGAGAGGATAGAAGTAATGTTCCACAAGCAATTCTATATCAGTCAATGGAAGAAAGGGAGGAATTCAGTCAAAATCACAATCATCAGGGAAGTACAAGAAAAACAGAAGTTGCTGGCAAAGCTCAGCAGGTCTGGCAGAACTGTGAAGGAAAAATCAGAGTTAATGCTTCGGGTACGGTGACCTTTCCTCAAAACGCACATTCAGAGAGATGGCACTGAGTAAATTGGCGCAGCTGTTGGCCGACACATCCAGGTCCAGTTAGATTTCATCCTAGGGTCTTATAAGAAGTGGCTAGTCATAAAGTTGTTAGATTGATTGCAATTTTCCGAAACATCCTTGATTCAGGGATGGCCCTTTAGATTTTAAGACGATGAATATAATTCCTTTACTCAGAAATAGGGGGAGACAGAAAGCAGGAACATTCAGGCCAGTGAGTTTGACATCTGCCATGTCAGGAGCAATTATGAAGGAGCTTATAAACAGGGCAGCTGGGTAAGTACAAGGCAAACAGACAGAATCACCATAGTTTAGTGAAAAGGAAATGGTGTTTGACCGATCTGTTGAAACTCTCTGAGGAGGTAATGTGTACGTGGATAAAGGGGGAGTATAGAGTAGTAATTGAGTCTCCAGGAGGCATTTACTACAGTGCCTCAAAGGTTATTGTGGAAAACAAGAGCTCATGGTGTGGCGGCTAACATATCAGCGTGGATAGAGGCCTGGCTAGCTAACAGGAAACAAAGTGTAAGCATAAATGGATCATTTTCTGGTTGACCGGATTTTACAAGTGGTTTGCAAATGTTTATGATTGCTTTGGATGAAGGGACCAAAGTAATATTGCTAAATTTGCTGAAGAGACAAAGGTATGAAAGTGAGATGTGGAGATTCCATAAGGAGCTTATAAATGGGTTTGGATAGGTCAAGTGAATGGGTAAAGATCCGATAAATGGAGTACGATTTGGGGAAAGATGAAATTGTCCATTTTGGTAGAAAGAATCGAGAACAAGCATATTACCTAAATGGTGAGCGGCTACAGAGCTCTGAGAAGCAAAGGAATCTGAGTGTCCAAGTGCACAAATTGTGAAAGGTTAGAAAAGCTAATACAGCGATCTTGTTTATTTCAAGGGAGATTGAATACAAGAGTAGGGAGGTTCTTCTTTAGCTCTATGGGATAATTAATGAGACTGCATCTGCAGTATCGTGCATAGGACTGATCACCTTAGTTAATGAAGGATGTAAGTGCATTGTAAGTGGTGCATTAAACAGGCTAGTGAGTGTATGGCTAGGGTTTAGAACAGTGAGAGGCAATCTGATTGAAACAAGGTAGATCTTGAGGAATTTTTACAGGGTGGATGCAGAGAGGATATTTCCTCTTGAGGGAGCTTTTAGAGTGAGGGATCGCTATTTTCATCAAAACAGCATTGTTCATTTAAGACAGAGGTGAGGAGAATTTAATCTTCACAGAGTGCAATGATTGTTTATAACTCTCTTCCTCAAAAGGTGCTGGTTGAATCTTTTATAAGATCTTTTCTTGGAAGGTGCCACTAGCAGGGGTAGGTGGGAATGTGGAGTAAGCCAACCCTCCATGCATAATCGAACAGGTTTGAGGGGCTGAATGGCCTACTCCCAGTCCTTGTACTTATACAGGGAAGGGGCAGGTTTCCCAGCAAAAGTAGTGAATGGCCACCGACCCGGAGAAATGGGTCTGCACTTTGATTGAGAGCAGCCAGGCACTCTGCTGTAAATAAGCGAGGCAGTTTTAATACGTTGTTGGTGCATAATTCAATTGAAACTTTGCAGTAAAATGTTGGCTTGACAATTGCATCGTTCCCCAATTAACAGATTAAACTGTACATCACCTGCAGAGAAAGAGAAAGATAAGGCTTTGAAAGAGAGAATAAGATGAATCACCAAAAACTGAAAGCACCAAGAGATAACACGCTAACCTTCCCCAAACTCCATAAGTTTGTGTGAAAAGGAGATTACCAACAAAGGCACAGTCCCACAGCTTTTTCATTGTAGGAGTGAAAAATATTTTGCCTGAGTTGTAAAGCTTGAATTGATATTTATCAATTGATTGCAAATGTGAAATAATGAAGAGTGACCCTGTTGCTATAGTGAGGTGGTGAAGATAGCCCAGCTGTTATACGCTGAGCAGTTTGGTGTCAACTTTGCAAGGACCTAAAAACTGGACAGAATCCTGCCTGTTGTAAGCATGTCTTGTGGTAGGTTAATAGCAGTAAGAGCAACGGTAACAATCACAAGTAATAAAAATAACAGAAGCAGTAAGGTCAGTAACTGGAGTAACAATAGCAGCATCAACAGAACCAATAGCAAGCTTAATACTTAACAGCATCACCTGTAACAGTAAGAGTCTTAACAGCAGACAACCCAGTATGGTGGTGGAGCTGGTCTGGCCTGCTGCCTTCCTCCAGCTTCGTACTGTGTTACCTCTGGCTCCAGCATCTGCAGTTCTTGCTATCTCTATTCTCAACAGCAGCAACATTGACAATAGCAACAAGAGTAATAATGATATCAGCAGTAAGAACAGCAATAGGGGCAATAGCTATAACATCAACAGTAGGAACGAAATTGGGAGTAATAATTACAGCATCCCTTGTAAGAGTAGAAATGAGAGTAATAATTGCAACATTAATGGTAAGAACAGAAATGGGAGTAATAATTACAACATCGATAGTAAGAACAGAAATGGGAGTAATAGTTACAACATTGATAGTAAGAACAGGAATGGGAGTAATAATTACAACATCAATAGGAAGAACAGAAGTGGGAGTAATAATTACAACATCAATAGTAAGAACAAAAATAGGAATAATAATTACCACATCAACCGTAAGAACAGAAATGGGAGTAATAATTACAACATCAATAGTAAGAACAGCAACAGGTATAATATATAAAAAGCATCAACAATGTGAATAGTGCAGTGATTGGAATGAATGCCAGATAAATCTCACTGACTATGAGATACTTGATTAGGGTTGTTAGACTGGGCCAGTCAGGGAGCCCTGGCTGATACATATAAACAGGAGATTCAGAGGTACTGCTCTGAGCTGGCGAGTCAGAACCCATGCGCAAAGAATAAAGACCAATATTGCACAGGAATAGTCCCTTTGGCCCTTCAGGCCTGAGCTGACATGTTTCACTCTCCCATATTAAAACTGCCTTTTGCCCTTCCATATTAAAACTGAAAAGTACTGCACACAGGTCAATAAGCGGTGAGACGATATCCCGAAGAAAGAAAATTACAGCACAGGAACAGGCCCTTCGGCCCTTCAAACCTGCACTGATACAGATCCTCTACCTAAACCTGTCACCTATTTTCGAAGTATTTGTATCCCTCTGCTCCCTGCCCATTCATGTAGCTGTCTAGATACATCTTAAATGATGCTATTGCCCCCAGCTCTACCACCTCCGCTGGCAATGCGCTCCAGGCACCCACCACCCTCTGCTTAAAGAATGTCCCACACATATCTCCCTTAAACTTTCCTCCTCTCACTTTGAACTCATGACCCCTAGTAATTGAGTCCCCCACTCTGGGAAAAAGCTTCTTGCTATCCACCCTGTCTATACCCCTCATAATTTTGTAGACCTCAATCAGGTCGCCCCTCAACCTTCGTCTTTCCAGTGTAAATAATCCTAACCTACTCAACCTCTCTTCATAGCTAGTGCCCTCCATACCAGGGCAACATCCTGGTGAACCTCCTCTGCACCCTCTCCAAAGCATCCACATCATTTTGGTAATGTGGTGACCAGAACTGTACACAGTACTCCAAATGTGGTCAAACCAAAGTCCTATACAACTGCAACATGACCTGCCAACTCTAGTACTCAATACCCCGTCCGATGAAGGAAAGAATGCCATATGCCTTCTTGACCACTCCATCCACCTGCATTGCCATCTTCAGGGTACAATGGACCTGAACATCCAGATCTCTCTGTGCATCAATTTTCCTCAGGGCTTTTCCATTTACCATATCATTTGCTCTTGAATTGGATCTTCCAAAATGCATCACCTCGCATTTGCCTGGATTGAACTCCATCTGCCATTTATCTGCCCAACTCTCCAATCTATCTATATTCTGCTGTAATCTCCGATAGTCCCCTTCACTATCTGCTACTCCACCAATCATCGTGTCATCTGCAAAATTTTCTAATCAGACCATCTATAACTTCCTCCAGATCATTTACATAGATCACAAACAACAGTGGTCCCAACACGGATCCCTGTGGAACACCACTGGTCACAGTTCTTCATTTTGAGAAACTCCCTTCCACTACAACTCTCTGTCTCCTGTTGTCCAGCCAGTTCTCTATCCATCTAGCTAGTACACCCTGGACCCCATGCGATTTCACTTTCTCCATCAGCCCACCATGGGGAACCTTACCAAATGCCCTACTGAAGTCCATGGGTGTTCCACCTACTGCCTTTCACTCATCTGTCAACTTTGTCACTTCCTCAAAGAATTCTGTCAAGTTGGTAAGACATGAACTTCCCTGCACAAAACCATGCTGCCTATCACAAATAAGCCCATTTTCTTCCAAATGTAAATAGATCCTATCCCTCAGTATCTTCTCCAACAGCTTCCTCACCACTGATGTCAGGCTCACTGGTCAATAATTACCTGGATTATCCCTGCTACTCTTCTTAAACAAGGGGACAGCATTAGCAATTCTCCAGTCCTCCAGGGCCTCACCCATGCTCAAGGACACTGCAAAGGCTAGCACGAGGGGTCATAGTTTTAAGCTGGTTGGTGGAAAGTATAGAGGGGATGTCAGAGGCAGGTTCTTTACGCAGAGAGTTGTGAGAGCATGGAATGCGTTGCCAGCAGCAGTTGTGGAAGCAAGGTCATTGGGGTCATTTAAGAGACTGCTGGACATGCATATGGTCACAGAAATTTGAGGGTGCATCCATGAGGATCAATGGTCAGCACAACATTGTGGGCTGAAGGGCCTGTTCTGTGCTGTACTGTTCTATGTTCTATGTTCTAAAGATATCTGTTAAGGCTCCAGCTATTTCCTCTCTCGCGTTCCACAGTAACCTGGGATAGATTCTATTCAGACCTGGGGACTTGCCCACCCTAATGTCTTTTAGAATACCCAACAGTTCCCCCTCCTTATGCTGACTTGACCGGGAGTAATCAAACATCTATCCCTCCCCTTAACATCTGTCATGTCCCTCTCCTCAGTGAATACCGACGCAAAGTAACTTTCCTCCTTTGTCCTTGAGTGCGCCAACCCTTTCTCTAGTTACCCTCTTGCTCCTTATGTACGAATAATAGACTTTGGGATTTTCCTTCACCCTGTTTGCTAAAGATATTTCATGACCCCTTGTAGCCCTGTTAATTCCTCGTTTCAGACTGGTCCTACTTTTCCGATATTCTTCCAAAGCTTCGTCTGTTTTCAGTTGCCTAGACCTTATGTATGCTTCCGTTTTCCTCTTTGCTAGTCTCGCAATTTCACCTGTCATCCATGGTTCCCTAATCTTGCCCTTTCTATTCCTCATTTTCACGGGAACATGTCTCTCCTGCACACTAATCAACCTTTCTTTAAGAGCCTCCCACATATCAAATGTGGATTTACCCTCGACCAGCTGCTCCTAAGCCACATTCCCCAGCTCCTGCCAGACTACTCTTTCGATTCCTCCCACTTCCTACAGACTAAGGGGGTGGCCATGGGCACCTGCATGGGCCCCAGCTATGCCTGCCTCTTTGTAGGTTACGTGGAATAGTCCCTCTTCCGCACCTACACGGCCCCAAACCCCACCTCTTCCTCCATTACATTGATGACTATATCGGCGCCGCCTCTTGCTCCCCAGAGGAGTTCAAACAGTTCATCCACTTTACTAACACCTTCCACCCCAACCTCAAGTTCACCGGGGCCATCTCCAACACATCCCTCACCTTCCTGGACCTCTCAGACCCCATCTCAGGCAACCAGCTTGTAACTGATGTCCATTTCAAGCCCACCGACTCCCACAGCTACCTAGAATACACCTCCTACCACCCACCCTCCTGCAAAAATTCCATCCCCTATTCCCAATTCCTCCGCCTCCGCCGCATCTGCTCCCACGATGAGGCATTCCACTCCCGCACATCCCAGATGTCCAAGTTCTTCAAGGGCCGCAACTTTCCCCCCACAGTGGTCGAGAACGCCCTTGACTGCATCTCCCGCATTTCCCGCAACACATCCCTCACACCCTGTCCCCGCCACAACCGCCCAAAGAGGATCCCCCTCATTCTCACACACCACCCCACCAACCTCCGGATACAACGCATCATCCTCCGACACTTCCGCCATCTACAATCCGACACCACCACCCAAGATATTTTTCCATCCCACCCTTGTCTGCTTTCCGGAGGGACCAGTCTCTCCGTGACTCCCTTGTTCGCTCCACACTGCCCTCCAACCCCACCACACCCGGAACCTTCCCCTGCAACTGCAGGAAATGCTACACTTGCCCCCACACCACCTCCCTATCCCAGGCCCCAAGATGGCTTTCCACATTAAGCAGAGGCTCACCTGCACATCTGCCAATGTGGTATACTGTATCCATTGTACCCGGTGTGGCTTCTTCTACATTGGGGAAACCAAGCGGAGGCTTGGGGACCGCTTTGCAGAACACCTCTGCTCGGTTCGCAATAAACAACTGCACCTCCCAGTCGCAAACCATTTCCACTCCCCCTCCCATTCTTTAGACGACATGTCCATCATGGGCCTCCTGCAGTGCCACAATGATGCCACCCGAAGGTTGCAGGAACAGCAACTCATATTCCGCTTGGGAACCCTGCAGCCCAATGGTATCAATGTGGACTTCACCAGCTTCAAAATCTCCCCTTCCCCCACCGCATCCCAAAACCAGCCTAGTTCGTCCCCTCCCCCCACTGCACCACACAACCAGCCCAGCTCTTCCCCGCCACCCACTGCATCCCAAAACCAGTCCAACCTTCTCTGCCTCCCTAACCTGTTCTTCCTCTCATCCATCCCTTCCTCCCACCCCAAGCCGCACCCCCATCTACCTACTAACCTCATCCCGCCTCCTTGACCTGTCTGTCTTCCCTGGACTGGACCTATCCCCTCCCTACCTCCCCACCTATACTCTCTCCACCTATCTTCTTTTCTCTCCATCTTCGATCCGCCTCCCCCTCTTTCCCTATTTATTCCAGAACCCTCACCCCATCCTCCTCTCTGATGAAGGGTCTAGGCCCGAAACGTCAGCTTTTGTGCTCCTGAGATGCTGCTGGGACTGCCGTGTTCATCCAGCCTCATATTTTATTATCTTGCAGTCTCATTCTCATTCCTTTTGTAAATGGGAACACGTTCCTACTGATTTACTCTATCCAGCCAACTCATGATGTTGAAAACCTTAATCAGATCTCCTCTCAGCATTCTCCTCTCCAAGGAGAACAGTTCCAACCACTTCAATCAGACTTTGTAACCGGAGTTCCTCATTCTTAGCCGGCTTCTTGCAAACCTCTTCTACACTATCTCCAAAGTGTTCACATACAGTACAATATCCTTTTATATAACATCCTTCTCATTGTCACATATACTCCATTGTAGGAGTACAGTGAAAAGCTTTTACAATGTCTACCTTAGTATGGCAATATCTCAGGTACCAGTACCCAGGTACTTGGATAGAGCAGAGGAATACAATTTGTTGCTTAATTACAGAGCTGAAAGTAAGTCAAAAATAGGGCAATATTAAGAGATTAACATTACAGTGCTTTAAGGTAAGCTCTAAGATAAGGATCGTCCCCTCACACCGGTCTCCATCCAGTACTCGCTGCGCCAGGCTTATGGCCCACCAGCTGCTCCGAGGCTCACTGCCCACGCGCTCCTCCAGGGCTCACTGCCCATGCGCTGCTCCAGGGCTCACTGCCCACCAGCTGCTCCGAGGCTCACTGCCCACGCACTCCTCCAGGGCTCACTGCCCACGCGCTCCTCCAGGGCTCACTGCCCACGCACTCCTCCAGGGCTCACTGCCCATGCGCTCCTCCAGGGCTCACTGCCCATGCGCTGCTCCAGGGCTCACTGCCCATGCGCTGCTCCAGGGCTCATGGCCCACCAGCTGCTCTGAGGTTCACTGCCCATGCGCTGCTCCAGGGGTCACTGCCCATGCGCTGCTCCAGGGGTCACTGCCCATGCGCTGCTCCAGGGGTCGCTGCCCATGCGCTGCTCCAGGGGTCGCTGCCCATGCGCTGCTCCAGGGGTCGCTGCCCATGTGCTGCTCCAGGGGTCGCTGCCCACGTGTTGCTGCAGGGCTCTCGGTCCACCTGCTGCTCCAGGACTCACAGCCCATGTGCTGCTCTGGGACTCACTGTCCACCTGCTGCTCCGGGCTCTGCCAACATGAGGAGACCTCAAGAGGAGAGAAAAGCTGAGGGAAAACAAATGGTAAAGGGACTGGCGAGCAGAGGAGCTCCAACCAGAGCATCCTACTCTATTGCCAGTCAGCCATCGATTGCACCCTTCTTATAACGTGGCACCCACAACTGCACACAATGCACTAGGATAAGGAAACCTAAAGATAAAAATCAGAGGGAGCGTGAGAAAAATCTCAAATGATTCAATTTTTTTGTTTCTTTGTTTTAAAAACTACTGGGGAAGAATTTAACAACAGAGTTGGTCGCAAAGTGGCAAGGACGTGAGCTGAAATCTCCAGAAACCTGCTCCTCAAGTGTTGATACCTCCAATTCCGCTTTTGCCCGCACCATCTCAACCCGTCTTGCCTGATTTTCCATTCATTCCAATTGGGAAACATGCTCCGTCAAAACTTTTTAATACTCAGTGTAAACACAAGCTGAAATAAACTTTGTTGTGCAGCTCGAGGCCAAAGCGTTTAATGAGAAATTGTTCGGAGAAAAATAACACAAGACCTGCCTTCCAGCTTTTAGTAACAAATTACTCCCTCAGATATTTCTTTATTTTAAAAAGAGCACCAGCTCCAGATAAATTGTGCGTGGTTTCTCCCCCACCCCGCCCCTCCCCATTACAAAGATGAAGAGAAAAAACTGATAAGACCTTCAATTCAGCTAGCCTGGGAAGCAGAGCTATTTCACTCGCAAAATAGGTCAATTATCAGAAACTAGTTTGGCTAAATGGCATTTCAAGTGAGACACTGCATGCGATGGGTCTTAAATGCCCTTTAGCCAACACCACTATGTCGAAAACAAATAATACCTTCGTTAATTGGGTTCTGCTGGCAGCTCCCAGCAAAGTCAGATTAGCATATACGGTAGAGGTAGCTTCTGCCAGTCAGATAATGAAGCCTGATTATTTGATTCAATGAATGTTAAATAGGCAAAAGGCCTTATCTATGCACGACTCTATTTATATTTTAATCGCCTCACATTTGAACCATTGGCTTGTGTTTTCTGTTTCTCCGGGTTATTGTGAAAATGAGGCACCTTTGGCAGATAGGCGAAGTGTTAAGTGTTTGCATTTTGCATTGAAAAATCTTTCAGAGATTGGCCCCTTGGCCACTGGATAAGATTCCTCATTATAAAGGAGCTCTGATGGTATTTCAGATCAGCTCTCTTCAAGGCGAACCCTTAAAGGACCAGCACCATTCTACAGCTGGAATTCTTTCGAAAGCCCACCACCTCACTGGCATCAAATCCTCATTGACCTTTCATCTGGCAGTGCTCCTTGATCTAATTGATTGTCAAGTGTGGTCATGTGAGCAGACTCAATAGCAACTGTCGAAAGGGAATTACAAAAAGCAGTGGAACATTAAATTCGTGTTTGTTGGAAAAGTAGCTGAAGTTTCTAACTAATGAAAAGAGGCTATTTGACTGGGTGAGGCGGTCAGTGTCAAGAAATTGCAGATTGAAATCTCCAGGAGTAGGTTCCAGGTTGAGGTAGCTCCCTTCATTCTCAAATAACAAAGCGTGGAGCTGGATGAACACAGCAGGCCAAGCAGCATCTTAGGAGCACAAAAGCTGATGTTTCAGGCCTAGACCCTTCATCAGAAAAGGGGGATGGGGAGAGGGTTCTGAAATAAATAGGGAGAGGGGGGAAGTGGATCGAAGATGGATAGAGGACAAGATAGGTGGAGAGGAGAGTATAGGTGGGGAGGTAGGGAGAGGATAGGTCAGTCCGCGGAGGAGGGACAGGAGAAAGGGGCGGGATGAGGGTTAGTAGGTAGGAAATGGAGGTGCGGCTTGAGGTGGGAGGAGGGGATGGGTGAGAGGAATCGCAAATCTTAATTTTTACATTTTGCGTTTAAATTCTCATCCTTGTCTTCAAACTGCTCCACTCTTCCATTTGCGGCTGCTTCCAGCCTCTCCTAGTCTCTCTGGTCCACAGACTCTCCAAGGTTTCTAATAGTCCACCAGTGTTATCTCAGGCTCACCTTTGATCACTTCAACACCAACAGCGCTGTTTTCAGGTGCGAGGGTCCCAAGCTGTGAATCCCCTAAGGTTCGATGCCTCTTTATTTCTCTTACTTGCTTGAAATTCCTCCTTGAAACCAATCTCTTCCACCAAGATTTTGGCTCTAACATCACTCTGTGAGGTTCTCTGCTCAATTTTGTTGAATAATACTCCTATGACTGTTTAGTATGCACTAGGTAGTACATAAGTACTCAATAATAACCTTCCTGCATCTACCCTGTCTATTGCTGTAAAGGTTTTTTAGGCTTCAATGAAATCACCTCTCATACTTCTAAACTCTAGAGAACACTGACCCAGCTCCTCAGCCTTTCCCCTTAGGGCTGTGCCACCAGATTCAGCCTCAAATGGAGAGTAAAACTGCTCATGGTACTCCTCATAGAGTCAGTCATTGTCATAAGAACAGCAGCAGGAGGCCATCTGGCCCTTGAGCCTGCTCTGCCATTCATTCAATAAGATCATGGCTGATCTTTTCATGGACTCAGCTCCGCTTACCCTCTTGCTCACCATAACCCTTAATTCATTTACTGTTCATAACTCTATCTTCGCCGTAAAAACATTCAATGAGGATGTGTCAATCGCTTCATTGGGCAGGGAATTCCACAGATTCACAACCCTTTGGGTGAAGAAGTTCCTCCTCAACTCAGTCCTAAATCTGCTCCCCCTTATTTGAAGGCTATGCCCGCTTGTTCTTATTTTACTCCTATCTATTCCCTTCATAATTTTATGTGTTCCTATAAGGTTCCACCCTCGTTCTTCTAAATTCATCCAGCAGGGAAACAGATCCTTCGGCTCAACTTGTCCATAGCAGCCACATTTCCTAAACCAATCCAGCCCCCTTTGCCTGTGTCTGGCCCATATCCCTCTAAACCTTTTCTATTCATGTCCCTGTCCAAATGTCTTTTAAATGTTGTAACTGTACCAGCCTCTACCACTTCCTCTGGCAGATCATTCCACACATGAATAACCCACTGTGTGAAAACGTCGACCCTCAGGTCTCTTTTAAATGTTTCTCCTCTCACCTTAAAATTTTGTCTCTCAGTTTTGAACTTGCCCACCCACTTCCCTAGGTTGCTTTCCATAATTGCAACAAGACTTACGTTACTGCCGGACTCAAGTCCTCCAGCAGTAAAAGACAACAGACTATTTGCCTTCCTCAAGACCTGTTCCACCTTAAGTTAGCTTTCAGTGGTGAATGAAAATGGACGCTCAGGCACACTGCATATCAGCACTTCCCAATATCCTTGTTTCTTCCAGCTTCTAGTTCTTGAGTAGGGACCTTATGAAAACCCTGACAGTGCTGGACAGACTGAAAACAGGGATGATGTCCCCTTGCAGTATCTACAATAATGGCTTATGGTCTCAGGATATGGGTTAGACCATTCAGGATTGAGACGAGGAGAAAGTTCTTCACTCAAGGAGTGGTGGCCCAGTGAAATACGGCAGACTGTCTCCTCTCCACCTATCTTCTCCTCTATCCATCTTCGATCCGTCTCCCTCTCTCGCCTTATTAATTTCAGAACCCTCTGCCCCTCCCCCATTTCTGATGAAGGGTCTAGGCCCGAAACGTCAGCTTTCCTGCTCCTAAGATGCTGCTTGGCCTGCTGTGTTCATCCAGCTCTACACCTAGATATCTAGTAGTCAAGTCAATATATTTAAGAAATAAATAGATTCCTGAAGACTCCATATGTTAAGGGATGTGAAGAGTGAGAGGGAGTATAGTGCTATCACAAATGATCAGACATGATTGTATTGCGTGGCAGAACAAGTTTGATTGGTCGACTCTTGCTCCTTGTCTCTCTGCTTCTTATGTTCATATGAGATGCAGGTCAATGTCCCTACCCATGGGGCTCACTAAGATAGGGACATAAAGATGCACAGCATGGATACAAGGCCTTTTGTGCCAGCCAGATATCCTAAATTAATCGAGTCCCATTTAGCCCTTATCCATCTAAACAATTCCTATTCATATACCAATCCAGATTCCTTTTAAATGTTGTAATTGTACCAGCCCCCACCACAACACACACACACCGCCCTCTGTGTGAAAAAGTTGCTCCTTAGGTCCCTTTTAAATCTTTCACCTCTCACCTTAAACTTATGCCGTCTACTTTTGGACCCCCTACCCTGGGAAAAAGACCATGACTATTTACCCCTATCCGTGATGCTCGTGATTTTATAAACCTCTGTAAGGTCACCCCTCAGCCTCTGACACTCCAGGGAAAATAGCCCCGGCCTATTCAGCCTCTCCCTGTAGCTCAAACCCTCCAACCCTGGCAACATCCTTGTAAATCTTTTCTCAACCCTTTCAAGTTTAACCACATCCCTCCTATAGCAGAGAGACCAGAATTGAACACTGTATTCCAAAAGTGACCTGACCAATATCCTGTACAGCTGCAACATGACTTCCCAACTGCTATACTCAATGCATTGACCAATAAAAGGCAAGCTTACCAAACACCTTCTTCACTATCTTGTCTACCTGTGACTCCACTTTCAATGAAACTATGAACCTGCTCTCTAAGGTCCTTTTGTTCAGCAACGCTCCCAGGACCTTACCTTTAAGTGTATAAGTCCTGCTCTGCTCAGCATTTCCATAATGTAGCACCTCACATTTATCTAAATTAAACTCCATCTGCCATTCCTCAGCCTATTGCCCCTTCTGATCAAGGTCCTGTTGCAGTTCCCATTATCTCTGATACAATTTAAACCTCACTGAGAAGCCTCTTCCAGGGATGCCTAACCTGAAGAAGTTACCCTTCTCCCTCCGGACAAACCTCAGGGGATCTCTCTCCCACTGCAACTCTCTTGTCCTCTCCACCTATCTTCTCCTCTATCTATCTTCGATCTGCCTCCCCCTCTCCCTATTTACTCCAGAATCCTCTCCCCATCCCCGTCTCTGATGAAGGCTCTAGGCCCGAAACATCAGCTTTTGTGCTCCTGAGATGCTGCTTGACCTGCTGTGTTCATCCAGCTCCACACCTTGTTATCTCGGATTCTCCAGCATCTGCAGGTCCCATTATCTCTCTAACCTTCTTCGCTGTCCACTACACCTCCAATTTTAGTGTCATCTGCGAATTCACTAACCATACCTCCTATGTTCACTTCCAAATCTGATTCTTTAGGCTTGTAAAGACTTGGCTGCTTCTCAGTCTTCCATCTCCAGTATTTTTACGTGCTTGTGAGAGGTGCAGAGGAACTGTTCCACGACTTGCAAAGTCTCTGACTCACTAGTTAAAAAAACACTGCTGAGGCGAAATAAATTGACTTTCTTCAGGCTTGAGGCAGCAAATACCACAGACGAAAGGGACAACTGCCTGTTCCGCAGAGAGTTCTGCCTGGTCATTCATACCCCTGAACTGTTCAGCAACCCGGGATAGTTGTTGCCAGGCAGAATGCCTTTCTCATTGACGCCTGATCACTGCACCTCAGAACAATCAGATATTTGGTGCCAGCCAAAGGTCCAATCAGACACACCTCTGGGAACCAGTGCACCGAGAACAGGATTTCCTACTCATTGCTTGAACAAGCAGCTGTACAAACAGTGCTTACAATGAGAGTCAAGTTACTTGCTTTTAAGAAAAGCAACAACCCTTCAACAATCTTTGTTTTTGTTTCAAACCAGTCCTTTTCCAACTTCAGTCCAAATGAAAAATACAGGAAAATAACGAGATGCAATTTTACCATTGATGCAGGGCTATGGGGATTGAGTGGGGCAGTGGGATTAGTTTGGGGATTGATACAGGGCTAAGGGGAGAGAGTGGGACAGTAGAATTTGTTTGGGGATTGATACAGGGCTATGGGGAGAGAGTGGGGCAGTAGAATTGGTTTGAGGATTGATACAGGGCTATGGGAACAGAGTGGGGGAAAGGGTACAGTTTTATTTTACAGAGATAATGGGAACTGCAGATGCTGGAGAATTCCAAGATAATAAAATGTGAGGCTGGATGAACACAGCAGGCCAAGCAGCATCTCAGGAGCACAAAAGCTGACGTTTCGGGCCTAGACCCTTCATCAGAGAGGGGGATGGGGAGGGGGAACTGGAATAAATAGGGAGAGAGGGGGAGGCGGACCGAAGATGGAGAGTAAAGAAGATAGGTGGAGAGAGTATAGGTGGGGAAGTAGGGAGGGGATAGGTCAGTCCAGGGAAGACGGACAGGTCAAGGAGGTGGGATGAGGTTA
Organism: Stegostoma tigrinum; assembly: GCF_030684315.1. Classification (NCBI taxonomy): domain Eukaryota; kingdom Metazoa; phylum Chordata; class Chondrichthyes; order Orectolobiformes; family Stegostomatidae; genus Stegostoma; species Stegostoma tigrinum. The sequence continues at coordinate 186,723,070 of NC_081354.1, read as the reverse complement.
GTAGGTAGATGGGGGTGCGGCTTGGGGTGGGAGGAAGGGATGGGTGAGAGGAAGAACAGGTTAGGGAGGCAGAGAAGGTTGGACTGGTTTTGGGATGCAGTGGGTGGGGGGGAAGAGCTGGGCTGGTTGTGTGGTGCAGTGGGGGGAGGGGGCGAACTGGGCTGGTTTAGGGATGCAGTAGGGGAAGGGGAGATTTTGAAACTGGTGAAGTCCACATTGATACCATACGGCTGCAGGGTTCCCAGGCGGAATATGAGTTGCTGTTCCTGCAACCTTCGGGTGGCATCATTGTGGCACTGCAGGAGGCCCATGATGGACGTGTCATCTAGAGAATGGGAGGGGGAGTGGAAATGGTTTGCGACTGGGAGGTGCAGTTGTTTGTTGCGAACTGAGCGGAGGTGTTCTGCAAAGCGGTCTCCAAGCCTCTGCTTGGTTTCCCCAATGTAGAGGAAGCCACACCGGGTACAGTGGATGCAGTATACCACATTGGCAGATGTGCAGGTGAACCTCTGCTTAATGTGGAATGTCATCTTGGGGCCTGGGATAGGGGTGAGGGAGGAGGTGTGGGGACAAGTGTAGCATTTCCTGCAGTTGCAGGGGAAGGTGCCGGGTGTGGTGGGGTTGGAGGGCAGTGTGGAGCGAACAAGGGAGTCACGGAGAGAGTGGTCTCTCCGGAAAGCAGACAGGGGTGGGGATGGAAAAATGTCTTGGGTGGTGGGGTCGGATTGTAAATGGCGGAAGTGTCGGAGGATGATGCGTTGTATCCGGAGGTTGGTAGGGTGGTGTGTGAGAACGAGGGGATCCTCTTAGGGCAGTTGTGGCGGGGGCGGGGTGTGAGGGATGTGTTGCGGGAAATACGGGAGACGCGGTCAAGGGCGTTCTCGATCACTGTGGGGGGAAAGTTGCGGTCCTTAAGGAACTTGGACATCTGGGATGTGCGGGAGTGGAATGTCTTATCGTGGGAGCAGATGCGGCGGAGGCGGAGGAATTGGGAATAGGGGATGGAATTTTTGCAGGCGGGTGGGTGGGAGGAGGTGTATTCTAGGTAGCTGTGGGAGTCGGTGGGCTTGAAATGGACATCAGTTACAAGCTGGTTGCCTGAGATGGAGACTGAGAGGTCCAGGAAGGTGAGGGATGTGCTGGAGATGGCCCAGGTGAACTGAAGGTTGGGGTGGAAGGTGTTGGTGAAGTGGATGAACTGTTCGAGCTCCTCTGGGGAGCAAGAGGCGGCGCCGATACAGTCATCAATGTACCGGAGAAAGAGGTGGGGTTTGGGGCCTGTGTAGGTGCGGAAGAGGGACTGTTCCACGTAACCTACAAAGAGGCAGGCATAGCTGGGGCCCATGCGGGTGCCCATGGCCACCCCCTTAGTCTGTAGGAAGTGGGAGGAGTCAAAAGAGAAGTTGTTGAGTGTGAGGACGAGTTCAGCTAGGCGGATGAGAGTGTCGGTGGAGGTGCAGAACACCTCCGCTCAGTTCGCAACAAACAACTGCACCTCCCAGTCGCAAACCATTTCCACTCCCCCTCCCATTCTCTAGATGACATGTCCATCATGGGCCTCCTGCAGTGCCACAATGATGCCACCCGAAGGTTGCAGGAACAGCAACTCATATTCCGCCTGGGAACCCTGCAGCCATATGGTATCAATGTGGACTTCACCAGTTTCAAAATCTCCCCTTCCCCTACTGCATCCCTAAACCAGCCCAGTTCGTCCCCTCACCCCACTGCACCACACAACCAGCCCAGCTCTTCCCCCCCACCCACTGCATCCCAAAACCAGTCCAACCTGTCTCTGCCTCCCTCACCGGTTCTTCCTCTCACCCATCCCTTCCTCCCACCCCAAGCCGCACCCCCATCTACCTACTAACCTCATCCCACCTCCTTGACCTGTCCGTCTTCCCTGGACTGACCTATCCCCTCCCTACTTCCCCACCTATACTCTCTCCACCTATCTTCTTTACTTTCCATCTTCGGTCCGCCTCCCCCTCTCTCCCTATTTATTCCAGTTCCCTCTCCCCATCCCCCTCTCTGATGAAGGGTCTAGGCCCGGAACGTCAGCTTTTGTGCTCCTGAGATGCTGCTTGGCCTGCTGTGTTCATCCAGCCTCACATTTTATTATCTTATATTACAATGGGATCTTGATCAATTGGGACAGTGGGCCAGGGAGTGGCAAATGAAGTTTAATTTAGACAAATGCAAGGTGTTGCATTCTGGTAAGACTAACCAGGGCAGGGCTTACACAATTAACGGTGGGATCCTGGGACTGTTGTCGAACAGAGAGACCAAGGGGTACAGGTAAATAGTTCCTTGAAATTGGCGCCACAGGTAGACAGGGTGGGGAAGAAGCCACTTGGGACATCTGCCTTCATCCGTCAGTGCATTGAGTACAGGAGTCGGGATGCCACGTTATGGCTGTACAAGGTATCGGTGAGGCCACCTTTTGAGTATTGTGTACAATTCTGGTCGTCCTGCTATAGGAAGGATAGAAAGGGTGGAAAAAGGATGCTCAAGGATGTTACGAAGACTGGAAGGTTTGAGTTATAGGAAGAGGCTGGATGGGCTGAGACTTTTTTTCCTTGGAGGGTAGGAGGGCTCGGGGGTGACCTTGTAGAGGGTTATGAAATCAGGGAGATTGATAAGATAAATAACGAAGGTCCTTTTCCCAGGGTAAGGGAGTCCAGAATGAAAGGATATAGGTTTAAGGTGAGAGGGGAAAGATTTAAAAAGGACCCGAGGGACAACTTTTTCACTCAGAGGACGGTGCATATATAGAAGGCACTGTCAGAGGAAGTTGTGGACACTGGTCTATTTACAACAATTTAAGAGCCATCTCAATGTGTAGATGTTTTAGGGAAGAGTTTAGAGGGATATTGGCCAAATGCTGACAAACGGGACTAGTTCAGTTTAGGAAACCTGGTTCGCATAGGTGACTTGATTTGATGTGGTTTATTGGAGTAACGTACCTTCAGTGAAAAGTTTTGCTTTGTGAGCAGTGCAGGCAAATCATGGCAAACAAGGACATGCAGATCATAGAGTGCTGAGGCGGAGTGAGGCAAACAGGGTTGCACTGCACAGGACGTGCACAAAGCAGGATCAACATTATTTGAAATGAGAGAGATCTGCTCAGCAATCTAATAAAAGCAGGGAAGAAGCAGAGTTGGGCCAAGGGTTCTGCTTCCATGCTCTATCACTATAACTCCGTGAGCCTTCTGCTGAGGTATAATTCCACAGGTTCTGAGAGTTGGGACACGGTGCTGACATGATTGAGAGGATTTTATTTGTTTTTCCTCGATATTCCTGGTTGGGCAGATTACTTTCCTGCTAGTAACTGAGTATGCTGTGCGTTTGAGTCCCACTCCTGAGGAAAACAATGAAAACTAACCTTCCCAGTGTGGCTCTGAGGGCATGCGGCACTGACGGAGGTGCTGTGCTGTCATTGGGATCAGGTTGTAGCCAGGCCTTTGTCAGCTGCCTCAGGTGAATATGAATAATTCCATTGTTTCAAAGAGGAGGATTTCCGTGTAGTGTCCATGTTAATACCAACTGCTGTTTGTGGGATCTTGCTGTGTGCAGGTAGGTGCTGCTTTTCCAACATGACCTTCGGTGTGAGAATTGTATCCCTTTAAGACACAAGCAGAACAGCTGCTTAAGAGTAGGTCATGGTCACTGGTTAAGTACAAGCTGGATTCTCTGTACCATCTGGTCCAGAGGTGTGTCGTTGGGCTGTACAGCACTGCAAAAGATCCTTTGGTCCAACACAACCATGCCGACTAGCTATCCTAAATAAATCTAGTTCCATTTGCCAGCATTTGGCCCATATCCTTCTAAATGCTTCCTATTCCTATTCCCATGTTAAATGTTGTATTTGTATCAGTCTCCACCACGTCCTCTGGCATCTCACTCCATACACGCACCACCCTCTGTGTGAAAAAGTTGCTTCTTAGATCCCTTTTATACATAGAACATTACAGCACAGTATAGGCCCATCGGCCCTCGATGTTGTGCCGACCTGTCATACCGATCTCAAGCCCATCTAACCTACACTATTCCTAGTACGTCCATATGCTTGTCCAATGACGACTTAAATGTACCTAAAGTTGGCAAATCTACTACCGTTGCAGGCAAAGCGTTCCATTCCCTTACTACTCTCTGAGTAAAGAAACTACCTCTGACACCTGTCCTATATCTTTCACCCCTCAATTTAAAGCTATGCCCCCTCGTGCTCGCCGTCACCATCCTAGGAAAAAGGCTCTCCCTATCCACCCTATCTAACCCTCTGATTATTTTATATGTTTCAATTAAGTCACCTCTCAACCTTCTTCTCTCGAATGAAAACAGCCTCAAGTCCCTCAGCCTTTCCTCGTAAGACCTTCCCTCCATACCAGGCAACATCCTAGTAAATCTCCTCTGCACCCTTTCCAAAGCTTCCACATCCTTCTTATAATGCGGTGACCAGAACTGTACGTAATACTCCAAGTGCGGCCGCACCAGAGTTTTGTACAGCATCAGCATAACCTCTTGGTTCCGGAACTCGATCCCGCTATTAATAAAAGCTAAAACACTGTATGCCTCTCTGTAGACAATGACAAGTTAAAGATCAATGCCAAAGGCTCGGCAATCTCCTCCCTGGCTTCCCAGAGGATCCAAGGATAAATCCCATCCGGCCCAGGGGACTTATCTATCTTCACCTTCTGAAGGATTTCTAATACCTCTTCCTTGTGAACCTCAATCCCACCTAGTCTAGTAGCCTGTGTCTCAGTATTCTCCTCGACAACATGGTCGTTTTCTAGAGTGAATACTGTTGAAAAATATTCATTTAGTGCTCCCCCTATCTCATCGGACTCCACACACAACTTACCACTACTATCCTTGATTGGGCCTAATCTTACTTTCGTCATTCTTTTATTCTTAAATGCCTATAGAAAGCCTTAGCGTTTACCCTGATCCTATCCGCCAACAACTTCTCATGTCTTCTCCTGGCCCTTCTGAGCTCTCTCTTTAGGTCTTTCCTGGCTACCTTGTAGCCCTCAAGTGCCCTAACTGAGGCTTCACATCTCATCCTAACCTAAGCTTTCTTCTTCCTCTTGACCAGAGATTCCATCTCCTTTGTTAACCACGGCTCCCACGCTCTACGGCTTCCTCCCTGCCCGACAGGTACATATTTATCTCGGACACACAGGAGCTTTTCCTTGAATAAGCTCCACATTTTTAATTTGCCCATCCCCTGCAGTTTCCTTCCCCATTCTATGCTCCCTAAATCTTGCCTAATCTCATCGTAATTGCCTTTCCCCCAGCTATAACTCTTGCCCAGTAGTATACACTTATCCCTTTCCATCACTAAAGTAAACATAACAGAATTGTGATCGCTATCACCAAATTGCTCACCAACTTCCAAATCTAACACCAGTCCGGGCTCATTACCCAGTACCAAATCTAATGTGGCTTCGCCCCTTGTTGGCCTATCTACATACTGTGTCAGGAAGCCCTCCTGCACACTCTGGACAAAAACTGACCCATCTATAGTACTCGAACTATAGTGTTCCCAGTCAATATCTGGAAAGTTGAAGTCCCCCATGACAACTACCATGTCTCTCTCACTCCTATCGAGAATCATCTTTGCTATCCTTTCCTCTACATCTCTGGAACTATTCGGAGGCCTATAGAAAACTCCCAACAGGGTGACCTCTCCTTTCGTGTTTCTAACCTCAGCCCATACTACCTCAGTTGACGAGTCCCCAAACATCCTTTCTGCAACTGTAATACTGTCCTTGACCAACAATGCCACACCTCCACCCCTTTTACCATCTTCTCTGTTCTTACTGAAACATCTAAATCCCGGAACCTGCAACAACCATTCCTGTCCCTGCTCTATCCATGTCTCCGAAATGGCCACAACATCGAAGTCCCAGGTACTAACCCATGCTGCAAGTTTACACACCTTATTCCGGACGCTCCTGGCATTGAAGTAGACACACTTCAAACCAACTTCTTGCTTGCCGGTGCCATCTTGCTTCCCTGAAACTTTATTTTGGACCACCCTACTCCCAACCTTTTCTATACTCGAACTACAATTTTGGTGCCCATCCCCCTGCTGAATTAGTTTAAACCCACCCGAACAGCCTTAGCAAATTTCCCCCCCCAGGATATCGGTACCCCTCTGGTTCAGGTGAAGACCATCTTGCTTGTAGAGGTCCCACCTACCCCAGAAAGAGCCCCAATTATCCAAGAATCCAAAACCCTCCCTCCTGCACCATCCCTGTAGCCACATGTTCAACTCCTCTCTCTCCCTATTCCTCGCCTCACTAGCACGTGGCACGGGCAACAAACGTTTCCTCTCTCACCTTAAACCTCTATGCCCTCTAGTTTTAGACTCCCCCATCCTGGGAAAAAAAAGCCTTTTCCATTCACCCTAACTATGATCCTCATGATTTTATTAACCATTGTAATATCACCCCTCAGCCTCCGATGCTCCAGGGAACATAGCCCCAGCCTATTCAGCCTCTCCCTATAGCTCGAACCCTCCAACTTGGCAACATTCTCCCCATAGCAGGGAGACCAGAATTGAACGCAATATTCCAACAGTGGCCTAAGCAATGCCCCTGTATAGCTGCAACGCGAAGTTGTCATGTCTTAAATGGATGAATTGAAACATATTTAAAAAACTGCATTCTTAATGGTAATTTGTGCATGGATGTTTTTTTAGATTTGGTTTATTTTAAAACAAACTGCTGGCTATTTGGCTCCATGAAGTCTAGAGTGCATTATCTGCTCCTCTCATTCTGTTCTGATGTATCCCCCTTCCTTGTTTCCCCACTGACGTTTCTTGATGTTTTAGATTGCTACACGGCAGTGGTGGACACATTTGTAATTGTGCAATTAGTTAACTTGATGATGAGCTGTTATTACATTTTTTTTTAAACAGAGCTGCTTTCTCCTGCAGAGCGCGGAATCTGGTTTCTGGTGGGGAAAGGGAAAGATAGAAACTGATGTTTATGCCAAAGTATTGATTTTTAGAACAAAGGCTTTGCAAATCTCTGAGAGTCTTTTGCTGAATAATTCAAAATGTGGATATCATTCCACTAACCAATCATGACAATGTTGACATTTCAGAAAGTAACAAAGCCCTCTGGCATGCCCTAAGGTTGCAAACGGTGCTATATAAATCCAGTTCATTTTGCTCTTTCTGAGCTGATGCTCCCCACACAACATGTAAGTAAGTGAAGTTAGCATTAACCCTTTGCCAGCTGAGAGGTCCTGAGACAAACTAATCAAATCTAATGAATCTCTTCCATTGGGCAGAAGATACAAAAGCTTAAACACACGTACCAACAGATTCAAGAACAGCTCCTTCCCAACCTTTATTAGACTGTTGAATGGACCGCTCACATTTTAAATTTCATGCCAATCTCGCAGTTTGTGCACCTTCTCTGCAACCGTAAAATTTGTATTCCTCAGTCTGTTCTATCACCCTATGATCTTTGTATGGTACGACCTGTCTGTACTGCATGCAAAACAAAACTTTTCACTGTACGCAGGTACATGTGACGTTAATAAATCAAATCAAATCAAAATTCTGCAGTGCTGTGTAGTGACAGCATTGAAGGAGTTAAATGCTTTTTCCCCTGCGACTGCTGGGATTTCACCAATCTATCTTGGAATGGATTTGCACAGGCAGATCATCTCATTATTATTCACCACGAGTTAGCTAAAGCATCTGCTAAAACTATATAATGAATTCATTATGTTTTTAATTTTCTCATCTGGGTTGAATTACAAGGTATGGAAAAGGCAACATTATTTGGACGGTGTCCCCGCCCTGCCCTTTACCCCCTCTATCCCGGAGGGCAAGAGGAAGACAGAGGTGTGCATTTCACACAATCTCTTGGTGTACAGTCACATGCAATGACAGAGGCTTGTCAAGGCTTATGGTTTCAGGAGCTGTCTGTCAATGACATCCTTGTTATCGTCTAATTGGCCAACAGAGATCAAGTGTCGTTTTGCTTGTTCGGGAGAAAGACTGCGAATAATGGAAGCCAAGTGTTACACAACAATGAGAGGAAAACAAATATACACAAAACCAGGGTACAACCCATCCTGGGCACACGGCCCAAGATACAACTGCTCACTCATCTTTCTCAGCCCCTTGACTTTCCGTCCAACTGCCATTAAAATGTTCAATGCCATTCCCTGTTCAGTGTTATGTTTTGGGGCTTGGTGAGTTGAAGGAAATTACATAAATTTTCTGACATGATAAACTCAGTTTGAAACTCCCAACCACAGGTTACATGGTCCTTCTGCACTGTCCCCGTCAAACACTCCCAGGAATGAGACAGCACGGAGTTAGATGCAGAGTGAAGCTCCCGCTGCACTGCCCCGTCAAACGCTCCCAGGAATGGGACAGGATGGAGTTAGATGCAGAGTGAAGCTCCCTCTGCACTGTCCCCGTCAAACACTCCCAGGAATGGGACAGCATGGGGTAGATACAGAATAAAGCTCTCTCTACACTGTTCCCAGCAAACACTCCCAGGACATGGACAGCATGAGGTTAGATACAGAGTAAACCCCATCTGGTTCACTAATACCCTTTAGGGAAGGAAACTCACATCCGTACCTGGTCTGGCCTACATGTGGCTCCAGGCCCACAGCAATGTGGTTGACTCTGAACTGTCCTCTGGGCAATTAGGGATGGACAATAAATGCTGCCTGGTCAGCAACACCCTCATTCATACAACATCGAACATAGAACATAGAACAATACAGAGCACAACAGGCCCTTCAGCACTCAATGTTGTGCCGACCTGTGAACTAATCTAAGCCCCTCCCCCTACACTATCCCATTCAATGAACGATTAAAGGAATGTAGTTGGAGATAACAAGGTGTAGAGCTGGATGAACACAGCAGGCCAAGCAGCATCATAGAGCAGGAATGCTGATGTTTTGGGCCTGGACCCTTCATCAGAAAATGGGTCTAGGCCTGAAACATCAGCCTTCCTGCTCCTAAGATGCTGCTTGGCCTGCTGTGCTCATCCAGCTCCACACCTTGTTATCTTGGATACTCCAGCATCTGCAGTTCCTATTATCTCGAATGTGGTTGGAGATTGCTTTTTGTACTTGCGCATTGCACTTAGAAATGGTGCACTCAAATCCCTGGCCCTGAACCAGTACTTGGAGCTCCAATGTTTTGGCCATTATGGAGACTCGTGGGCAGGAATGGTCGTTGCATGTTCTGGAACATAGACGTTTCAAAAGAAATAGGGAGGGAGGTAAAAGAGGTGGGGGAGTGGCATTGCTAATCTGGGATGGCATCACATCTGCAGAAAGGGAAGTCGTGGAGAAGGGTTTCTTCACTGAGTCAGTACGGGTGGAAGTCAGAAACAGGAAAGGAGCAGTCACTTTACTGGAGTTTTCTACAGACCTCCCAACAGCAACAGAGACGCTGAGGAACAGATTGGGAGGCAGATTTTGGAAAGGTGTAGAAGTAGTAGGGTTGTAGAAGTAGTAGGGTTGTTGTCATGGGCAACTTCAACTTCCCTAATATAGATTGGAACCTCCTAAGTGCAAAAAGTTGGGATGGAGCAGATTTTGTCAGGTGTGTCTAGGAAGGATTTCTGACTCAATATGTAGATAGGCTGACTAGAGAGGACACCATATTGGATTTGGTGCTTGGTAACGCACCAGGTCAGGTGTCAGATCTCTCAGTGGGAGAGCATTCTGGTGACAGTGATCACAACTCCCTGACCTTTACTATTGTGATGGTGAGGAGTAGGAGCAGCTGTTATGGGAAAATATTTAATTGGGGGAGGGGGAACTACAAAGCTATTAGGCAAGAACTATGGAGCACCAGTCGGGATCAGATGATCTCTGGGAAAAGCCCGATAGAAATGTGGAGGTTGTTTAGGGAGCAGTTGCGACAGATACTGGATAGGTTTACGCGCCTGAGGCAAGGCAAGGATGTTAAGTAGAAGGAAACTTGGATGACAAGACATGTGGAACACCTTGTCAAAAGGAAGAAGGAAGCTTAATTAATGTTGAAGAAACAAGGATCAGACAGGGTTCCAGAGCTCTACAAGGTAGCCACGAAGGAACTGAAGAATGTACTTAGGAGAGCTAGAAGGGGGTATAAGAAAACCTTGGTGGGTAGGATCAAGGAAAACTCCAAGGCTTTCTATATTGATGTGATGAACAAGAGGATGGTCGGAGTGAGGGTAGGGCCAACGAGGGATAGTAGTGGGAACTTGTGTGCAGAGTCAGAGGAGATAGGGGAGGTCCTTAATGAATACTTTGCTTCAGTATTCACCGGTGAGATGGGCCTTGATGTTTGTGAGGACAGCATGAAACAGGCAGATATGTTCAAACAAGTTGATGTTAAGAAGGAGGATGTACTAGAAATTTTGAAAAACGTGAGGATAGTCAAGTCCCCTGGGTCAGATGGGATATACCCAAGGTTCTTACGGCAAGCAAGAAAAAAGAATGCTACCCCATTGGCGATGACCTTTGCATTCTCACTGTCCACTGGAGTAGTACCAGAAGATTAGAAAGTGGCAAGTGTCATTCCCTTGTTAAAGAAAGGGAACAGGGATAATCCTGGGAATTATAGACCGGTCAGCCTTACTTCTGTGGTGAACAAATAATTGGAGAGCATGCTGACAGATAGTATTTATGATCATTTGTAAAAACACAGTTTGATTAGAAACAGTCAGCATGGCTTTATGAGGGGCAAGACATACCTCACATGCCTTTTTGAATTCTTTGAGGATGTGACAGGTAGAGCAGTGGATGTGGTGTATCTGGATTTTAGCAAGGCATTTCATAAGGTTCACCATGGTAGGCTCATTCAGAAAGTATGGAGACTTGGGATTCAGGGAAAATTTGGCTGTATGGATACAAAACTGGCTGTCCAATAGAAGACAGAGGGTGATAGTGGTTGGAAAGTATTCAGCCTGGAGCTCAGTGACCAGTGGCGTTCCGTGAGATCTGCTCTCTAGGATCTCTGGTCTTTGTGATCCTTATAAATGTCTTTGAAGAGGAAGTGGAAGGGTGAGTTAGTAAATTTGCCGATGACATGAAGGTTGGTGGAGTTGTGGACAGCGTTGTAGGCTGCAACGGGACATTGACAGGACGCAGAGTTGGGGAAAGAAGTGGCAGATGGAATTCAACCCAGAAAAGTGTGAAGTGCTTCATTTTGGAAGGTCAAATTTAATGCAGAATACAGGCTTAATGGCAGGATTGTTGGCATTGTGGAGGAACAGAGGAATTTTGAGGCCCATGTTCACAGGTCCTCCAAAGTTGCTACCCAAGTTGATAGAGTGTAAAGAAAGTATATGGTGTGTTGGGTTTCATTGGCAGGGAAATTGAGTTTAAGAGCTGCGAGGTTATGCTGCAGCTCTAAAAAACTCTGGTTAGAACATAGAACATAGAATGTTTCAGCACAGTACAGGCCCTTCGGCCCTCGATGTTGCGCCGATCTGAAGCCCATCTAACCTAAACTATTCCATTATCACCCATATGTTTATCCAATGACCATTTAAATGCCCTTAAAGTTGACGACTCTGCTACTGTTGCAGGCAGGGCATTCCACGCCCTTACTACTCTCTGAGTAAAGAGCCTACCTCTGACATCTGTCCTATATCTATCACCCCTCAATTTAAAGCTATGTCCCCTCGTGCTAGCCATCACCATCCGAGGAAAAAGGCTCTCACTTCCCACCCTATCTAATCCTCTGATCATCTATTAAGTCGCCTCCTAAACTTCTTCTCTCTAACGAAAACAGCCTCAAGTCCGTCCGCCTTTCCTCATAAGACGTTCCCTTCATACCAGGCAACATCATAGTAAATCTCCTCTGCACCCTTTCCAATGCTTCCACATCCTTCCTATGATGCGGCAACCAGAACTGTACACAATACTCCAAGTGTGGCCGCACCAGAGTTTGTCCAGCTGCAACATGACCACACTTGGAATATTGAGTTCAGTTCTGGTCACCTCATTACAGGAAGGATGTGGGAGCTTTAGAGAGGGTGCAGAGGAGATTTACGACGACGCTGCCTGGGCTGGAGGAAAGGTTGAGAGGGCTATGGGCTTTTTTCATTGGAGTGAAGCAGGGCGAGAGGTGACTTGATAGAGGTTTGCAAGATGATGAGAGGCATAGATAGAGTGGATACACAGAGACTTTTTCCCAGGGCAGAAATGACTATTATGAACAGCATAATTTTCAGGTGATTGGAGGAAGGTATAGGGGAGATGTCTTCACTGAGAGTGGTGGGTGTGTGGAATGTGCTGCTGGCAGTGGTAGTGGAGTCAGATACATTAGAGACATTTAAGCGACTCTTGGATAGACACATGGAGGATAGTAAAATGTAGGGTATGCAGGTAGATTGATCTTAGTAGAATAATAGGTTGGCACAACATCATGGGCTGAAGGGCCTGTACTGTGCTGTAGTGTTCTATGTTCTACGTTCTATTGTCTTCTCCACAGCCCGACCTGCCTGCCTATGCTGGATACAGGCAATGTTCAATGAAAGGCCAGGAGAGAATTTGGGATACCGTTGGCTCTGCCCATTGACTGTGTGCTTACTCATGGTGGATGGTGCGATTACAGTAGATGCCCGGCCTTTTAGGAACATATGTTGCTGTGGATTGAGTTCATGCTTGTCAACCTCAAACCTGCTCCCACGCACAGCCCCCTGCACATTCCCTCTCCTCCAGCAATCCTCTCTTCCCATCTGACCACCATTTTACCCCATTTATACTGTATCCACACGCAACTGTAAGAATTCCCCCTTTCAGTTTCAGCCTGCCCCATCGTTATCCTTTATAAGTAAACTTTTATCTTTGTATTCAGAAGTCCACATTCAATACTGTCATCCACTATTATATATATATATATAAAACACATGTAGTTATATGTGTAAACTGCTGCCTGCCATTTGTATGAATGATTTGGATGAGAATATAGGAAGCATGATTAGTAAGTTTGCAGATGACTCCCAAATTGGCGCGTAGCAGACGGTGAAGAAGCACAATGGGATCTTGATCGATTGCGCCAATGAGCAGAAGATTGGCTGATGGAGTTGAATTTGGATAAATGCGAGATGTTGCATTTTGGCATGACAAACAAGGGTAGGACTTATACAGTTCATGGCAGTGCCTGGGGGAGTGTTGTCGAACAGAGAGACCTAGGGGTACAAGTGCATAGACCTTCAAAAGATACATAATAGGTGAACAGGGCAGTTAGGAAGGCATTTGACATACCTTGCTTCATCAGTCAGAGCACTGATTGCTGGAGTTGGGACATCATGTTATGCTTACAGGGGACATTGGTGAGGCTATTTTTGACGTATTTTGTGCAGTTCTGGTCCTGCCGGTGGAAGGATATTCTTACATTGGAAGGGATTCACAAAAGATTTACCAGGAATTAGGAGTTATTAGGAGAGGCTGGATAGGCTGGGGCACTTTTCACTGGAGGGTAGGAGGTTGAGGAGTGACGCTATAGAGGTTTATCAAATCATTAGGGGCATAGATAAGGTGAAAAGCAAAGGTCTTTTTTCCAGGGTTGGGGAGTTCAATACAAGAGAGCATAGGTTTAAGGTGAGAGGGGAAAAATTTAACAGGGACCGGGGTTCAATGTTTTCGCACAGGGAGTGTTTCATATGTGGACTGAACTGCCAGAGGGAGTGGTAGGTGCAGGCGCAGTTACAACATTTAAAAGACATTTGGATCGGTATATGAGTGGGTTTAGCAGGATATGGGTCAAATGCAGGCAAATGGGACTAGTTTAGTTTGGGAAGCCTGGTCAGCATGGAAGAGTTGGGCTGAAGGGTCTGTGCCCATGTTGAGAGGCTCAGTGACTGACTATATGACTCTAATTGAAAGATAAACCTGAAACAATGGTGGCACCAGTAGAAATTGTCACGAAATTATGATACTTTTATTAAAAAAATCTGATTTACTAATGCCCTTTGGGGAGGCAAATCTGCCGCCCTTACTCAGTCTGGCCAATATGTAACTCCAGTATCACATCAGCTTGGATAACTATGACTGTCTTCCAGAGCAGCTTAGAAGATAACTCGGGTGTACCACCATAAGATGAAACAGCTGAGAATAAAACAGGTGAGGTGACTCATTGTATCAACAGAAAGTATCGACTCAACAAACAGTTCCCAATGAACGAATGGGGACCAACAAAGTCGGGAGAGCTGTCCCACAATGTGGTCAAGCAACCACCTAACATTGTCATCGTCACAACATTCAAACTTCGGTCCGCATTTCCTTCATCCTGATACGTGAGGAGAGATTGACTAGGTTGGGATTGTTTTGACTGGAGTTCAGATGAATTAGGGGGGATCTCATAGATACTTACAAAATTCCAGCAGGACTGGACAGGGTCGATGCAGGGAGAATGCTCCCGACAGTGGGTGTGTCCAGGACCAGGAATCACGGTCTGAGGATTCAGGTTAGACCATTTAGGATGGAGATGAGGAGACATTTCTTTACCCAGAGAGGGGTGAGCCTGTGGGATTCATTACCACAGGAAGTAGTTGATGCCAAAACATTGAATGTGCTCCAGAGGTGGCTAGATATAGCACTTGGGGTGAATGGGATCAAAGGTTATGGGGAGAAAGCAGGATTAGGCTGTTGAGTTGGATGATCAGCCATGGTCGTGATGAATGATACAGCAGGCTCAAAGGGCTGAATGGCCTCCTCCAGCTCCTATCTTCTATGTTTCTATGCCCCAGGGCATGTCCCACTTCACTAACAGGAATCTGACCAGTTTAAGTAAAATACGGTGGTGTACTGTAGCCGGGATGGGCTAGATCCATATCAATATCAGGGGCCAATGTGGGGTTTCCTTCATATATAAAATACAGAATGGAATTACAATCAATTATCCACATCTATGGTTGAGTTTGGAATGCGTATGAAACATGTGTATGGATCTATACGAGTATCTGTACAACACCACCATCAAATCCCAGGAATCATTGCAGAGAACTTCGAACAGACACTAGGGTCCTTCTGGCAGTCAGTTCCACAAAGAGACAAAGTGTATTAGACTGGCAGAACAGAGTGAAGAACACAGTGTTACAGCTGCAGAGATGGTGCACAGGGAGAGGGATTAACATTAATATTTGAGGGCTCCATTCAAAAGTCTGAAAGCAGCAGGGAAGAAGGTGTTCTCTCAAATCTTCTGCCTGATGGAAGAGACTATACTGGGGTGGGAGGGGTCTTCAGATTTCTGAAGAAGAGTCCTGACCCAAAATGTCAACTTTCCTGCTCCTCTGATGGTGCCTGGCCTGCTGTGTTCCTCCAGCTCCACACTGTGCTATCTCTGACTCCAGCATCGGCAGTTCTTGCTATGTCTCTTTGATGTTGGCTGCTTTCCCTCGGCAGTCGGTGGGATAGATGGAGTAAACAGCTGGAAGGCTGGTTTGTGAGATGGACTGGGCTGTGTTCCCAACTCTCTATAGTTTCTCGTGGTCTTGTGAAAAGCAGTTGCCGTACCATGGTGTGCTGCACCCAGACAGGCTGCTTTCGAAGGTGCATTTATAAAATCGATAAGCGTCCTTGTGGGCGTGCCGCATTTTCTTAGCCTTCTGAGGAGGTAGAGACCTTGTGTTTTCTTGGCCATTGCATCAACATGGGTGGGCCAGGACAGATTGTTGGGTGATCGTCACTCCCAGGTTCATGTTGCTCTGGACCATCCCCACCTCAGCACCGTTGATGCTGACAGGGACGTGCCCTCTACCCCACTTCCTGAAGTCAATGACCAGCTCCTCCACTTTGCTGACATTGATGGAGAGATTGTTGTCTTTATTCCATGTCACCAAGCGCTCAGTCTCCTTCCTGCATTCTGCCTTGTTGTTAGAAATCCGACCTACAACAGTGGTGTCATCAGCGAACCCATAAATGGAGTTGGGTTGGAATCTGGGCCCGACAGTTGTGAGTGTTTACGGAGTATTTATGGGGCTGAGTGCTCAGCCTTGCGGGGTCTCGGTGTTGAGGATTATTGGAGAGGAGGAAATGTTGCCTGTTCTCACTCACTGCGGTTGGTGGGTCAGGCACAAAAACAGAAGTTGCTGGAAAAGCTCAGCAGGTCCGGCAGCATCTGTGAAGAGAAAAAGCAGAGTTACCGCTTCGGACCCGATGCTGCCAGATCTGCTGAGCTTTACCTGCAACGCCTGCCTTTGTTCCTGACTTACAGTATCTGCAGTGCTTTTGGTTTTTATGGCCAGGAAGTTAAGGATCCAGTTACAGAAGAGGGAACCGAGACCTAGGTGTCTGAGTTTAGAGATGAGCTTGTCACTTCGAGTGACATATAAGAAGCTAGTGAAATTCCACAGCAATGCCTCTGCCATAAGGGTTGGGAATGGAACCCACCACACCATTCCCTCGGGGTATGCTGCCCTGTGACTCTCTCCCTTCTACTCCTGTTAACAAAGAAGACATAAGACATGGTGATCAGGGCTGTTTCATAGCCCAGAGGCTGTATTATATGCAATTGGAGCATTGATAATCCCTGGCAGGTGCAAAATAAACATGTTAAGGGGGCTATTCATCGGCTGAATGGACTATTGAAGACCAATTGCAGGCTGCAGTTGTCTGTTTAGCCTTCACTAATTGCTTTACATCAGTTTGAAGTGAGTTGTGTGAAAATGGATCTGCAGAGCGGTGAGCTCAATCAGTGAGTCAGGTTGTGCTGTGTTACAAAGGAGCCCAGAGCAGGTATGAAGCTGGTCTTTCACACGCCTGTCAATGTGAACAGGACGGACGAGGCAACTCAATGATGTCATTGGCTGCGCTCTGCTCCTAAACACCAATCACTGTGCCTCTGTGACTGAAGGCAAGTAATCCAATCTGAGCTGCTTGAGTTTCAACACTTCAGGTGGACAGATGTGACACCGAGCACTCCTCATTCACACACAATGATCCATTTTGCTTTTTTTTGGCGGGATGTATTTCAAGGATGAAGTGCTAACATGTTCCCATCAAACTGAGGGATCTCACTGCTGAGGAATGGAATACAGATCCAGCACACCCAGAATCAAACACTCCCAGGGCAGGGACAGCACGGGGTTAGATACAGAGTAAAGCTCCCTCTACACTGTCCCCATCAAACACTTCCAGGACAGGGGCAGCACGGGGTTAGATACAGAGTAAAGCTCCCTCTACACTGTTCCCATCAAATACTCCCAGCGCAGGGACAGCACGGGGTTAGATACAGAGTAAAGCTCTCTCTACACTGTCCCCATCAAACACTTCCAGGACAGGGGCAGCATGGGGTTAGATACAGAGTAAAGCTCTCTCTACACTGTCCCCATCAAACACTTCCAGGACAGGGGCAGCACGGGGTTAGATACAGAGTAAAGCTCCCTCTACACTGTCTCCCCATCAAACACTCCCAGCACAGGGACAGCAAGGGGTTAGATACAGAGTAAAGCTCCCTCCATACCGTCACTAAGCAGCCTTTGGTGAATTTCTCCAATGCATCTTGCAGAGGGTACACAGTATCTGAGGAGTTGTGGGTTACGCAGTCACCAGAAAACATCCCACTTCTGACCTGATGATCAAGTGAAGGTCCTCATGTCTGGAACCATTCACATAACATTTTCCACTCTCCTAATGTGTTCACACCCTTCCTGAAGCCCGGTGTATGAACTGGATGTAACTTTCAGCTGTGGCTGAAATAGTGTTTTGCACTAATGGCTTTTCTAATCCTTCCCCATAATGAAAATGTCTATGATAGTCCATGCCATATTAACTGCATTCTCAAACCTGCTCTACCACCTTAATAACTTATATACAAAAGCACGTTGTCTCCTGCACCTCCTTTAGAATTGCATGCTTTATTTTATATGTTTCTCCTTTTCTCCTGTCCAAATGTAGCACCTCATACTTCCCTCCATTGAATTTCACTCGTCATTTGTTAAGCCATTCCAACAATCTGAGTCCTTTTCATTGCTCGGATACATAGAGTATAAATCCTCCTCAGATTACACAGTATCCACGCTTTGCATCATTTGCAAGCATTGAAGTTGTGTCTTGCACCCAGGGTCTCCATCATTAACATATATTATGCAGAGGAGGGTTCTTAAGATCAACAGAAACCAAAAGAACTACAGATGCTGTAAATCAGGAACAAAAACAAAGCTGCTGGAAAAGCTCAGCAGGTCTGGTAGCATCTGTGGAGGGGTAAACAGAGTTGACGTTCTGAGGAAGGGTCACTGGATCCAAAATGTTAACTCTGTTTATTCCCTTCGCAGATGCTGCCAGACCTGCTGAACTTTTACAGCAACTTTGTTTTTGTTCTTAAGACCAATGCCTTGGGAACTCCTTCATAAATAACCTCCCATCCAAAAAACAACTATTCACCACTACTAGATAACAAAGTGTGGAGCTGGATGAACACAGCAGGCCAAGCAGCATCTTAGGAGCAGGAAAGCTGACGTTTCGGGCCCAGACCCTTCCGATGAAGGATGTAGGCCCGAAATGTCAGCCTTCTTGCTCCTTTGATGCTGCTTGGCCTGCTGTGCTCCTCCAGCTCTACACCTAGTTATCTTAGAATTTTCAGTATCTACAGTTCCTATTATCTCTTTAACCACTACTCCCTGTTCCCCATCACACAACCAATTTCATTTTCACCTCTCATCTGTCCCTTTTATTCAATGAGACCCACTTGTGAGACTGTTGAGCACCACTTTATCAAATGCATTTGGAAATCTGTGTATACCACATCAACAGCATTACTCTGCTCTCTGCCACCTCATCCATACCGTCTAGTAAGTTAGTTGAATATGATTTTCCCTCAGCAAATTCATACTGGTTTCCCATCTTCGTGCAAATGAATGATCACTTCTGAAAGCTTTCCCTCTTCCAGAGGTTAAACATGCTGGACCCACAGTTGCCGGGCTTATCTTTTAACCTGCCTTTTGAATAAGTGTGGCTCAGTGGTTAACACTGCTGCCTCGTAACACCAGGGGCCCAGGTTCAATTCCACCCTCAGGCAACTGCCGGTGTGGAGTTTGCATATTCTCCCCGTGTCGGCATGGGTTTCATCCCACAGTCCAAAGATGTGCAAGTTAGGTGGATTGGCCATGTTAAAAGTGTCCACAGATGTGCAGGTTGGATGAGTCAGCCATGTTTATTGTGGGGCCATGGGGAAAAGTTGGGATGTTACTTGGAGGGGTGGTGCAGACTTGATGAGCCAAATGACCTCTTTCTACACTGTAGGGATTTACAATTCTTCACCCTTGAGTCGGAGGAAGGTTGGACAGTCATGATCAGTGCCTCTATAACTTTCACTCACATTTCGTCAGTGATCTTGGGTGCATTATACCTGGGTCTTCAGCATGGATAGTAAGAAGAAAACAAGATACTGCGGAAATTGAAGATCTGAAGTACAAGCAAAATGCTGTAGTGTGAAGGAATGACAGCTGATTGTGATGAGATCTGATTTGGGTAGATTTTCAGTCATTAGTTCTTGTTGGACTAGGGAGGTTACTGGGATTAAGTGGTGAAAGATTAACCACTAATAATGGCAGAACAGGCGCATAATTGAACAACAAGAAGTAATGTATTAAATAATGCTAAGATAACAGGTTATATTAGCCTAATATTGGTGAACTTTGTTACTGAATGTCACTACAGCCCACCTTGTTATCAGAGCGAGCGAGAGAGAGAGAGATAATTGATGATGAGTTTAAATTGAAGATAAAGGACAGACCAGGCCCTTTATGGGAACCTTACCTGGTACAGGGATTGAATCCACAATCTTATGGTCACTTTGTGTCACAAATGGCCCATAGTGACAAAACCAGAAATTACTGGAGAAACTCAGCAGGTTTGTCAGCATCTGTGAAGTGGGAAACAATGAACATTCCAGAATTGAAATGTTAACACAACTTTTCTCTCTCCACAAATGCTGCCAGACCTGCTGAGCTTCTCCAGTGACTTTCTGTGTGCTTTTGACTTCCAGCCTCTGCAGTGTTTAGTTTCATTTGAGAGCCCACCGCATTAATGTTAGGTCAGGGACATTGTTGACTTCTCAGAGGTAGTAGTAAGGTCCATGCTACATTGATAGTATGGGAGAGGGAGTGGTTAGCTCAGTTGGTTGGAGGGCTGACTTGAGTGACATCATCACCATGGGTTAAATTCCGGCACTGGTGAAGGTTATCATGAATGACTCTCCTTGTCGCCATTAGTTGTCCCTCTCAAATGAGACAGTAGCTCGATAGCCTGGTAAAACTTGGGTGGTTTTACCTTCGCGTGGATGTTGACTAGGTTAGAGCCGGTGTAGAAGAACTGACAGACCATTTATACCTCAGTGAGCAGAACTCTACCAAAGCTAGTGGGTTAACTCTTTCAGGCCAAGTGTCTTGTGCAAATCACCCTCCAAGGTTTACTCGCCCTCCCTTCATAGAATCATCACAGTGTGGAAGCAGGCCATTCGGCCTGTCAGGTCCACACTAACCGTCCAAAGGTCATCCAACCTAGACCAACCTGTAACCCTGCATTGCCCAAGGCTAACCCGCCTAGCCTGCACATCCCTGGGCAATTTAGCAGTGTCAATTTGTACAACTTGCTCATCTTTGAACTATGGGAGGAAACCCGCGCAGACACGGGGAGAATGTGCAAACTCCAGACAGACAGTCACCTGAGGCTGGAATCGAACCTGGGTCCCTGGCACCGTGAGGCAGCAGTGCTAACCACTGAGCCAGCGCACCACTCTTACCCATTATACTATTGCTATGACAGTATATCAAGTTTTTCACCCTCCCTTCTCCCACTTAAGTCTTTACCTTTGTAAATTTTAAAACTGGTGAGATATCTTCAACTTTGTATATCTTTCACTGGAAGTTGGTTTGCTAATGTTGAAGTTGGTGATGGACTGTTGTCCCACCAGAAAGATCTTCAATTGATGATTGATGATTGATGAAAATTGATATAGAGAGAGACCTGGGTGTTCAGGTCCATTGTTCCCTGAAGGTGGCAATGCAAGTGGATAGAGTGGTCAAGAAGGCATACGGCATGCTTTCATTCATCGACGAGGTATTGAGTACAAGAGTTGGCAGGACATGTTACAGTTGTTTAGGACATTGGTTTGACCATACTTGGAATACTGCGTGCAGTTCTGGTCGCCACATTACCAAAAGGATGTGGATGCTTTGGAGAGGGTGCAGAGGAGGTTCACCAAGATGTTGCCTGATATGGAGGGTGCTGGCTATGAAGAGAGGTTGAGTAGATTAGGATTATTTACATTAGAAAGACAATGGTTGAGAGGGGACCTGATTGAGGTCTACAAAATCATGAGGGGTACAGACAGGGTGGATAGCAAGAAGCTTTTTCCCAGAATGGGGTCTCAATTACTAGGGGTCACGATTTCAAGGTGAGAGTGGAAAAGTTTAGGGGAGATGTACATGGAAAGTTCTTTACGCAGAGGGTCGCTGGTGCCAGCAGAGGTGGTAGAGGTGGGCACAGCAGGGTCATTTAAGATGTATCTAGACAGATACAAGAATGGGCAGGGAGCAGAGGGATACAGATCCTTGGAAAATAGGTGACAGGTTTAGACAGAGGATCTGGATCGGCACGGGCTTGGAGGGCCGAAGGACCTGTTCCCGTGCTGTAATTTTCTTTGTTCTTTGTTCCTCAAAGTGTTTGAAAGTAGAGAATTGAGTTGGTGATTGAAGCAATCTACATTTTTTGGCTTTACCATGGGGTTGATTTAAGGGAAGGTCTTCTGATCTGTTAACCAAAGTCATCATTTTTTTTGGGTTCCCTTGTCATTGGAACTGATTGTGTAGCATATGTAGCACCTGCTCTGCGTAGACTGTGCTGATTTTACGCAGAGATGGTGGGTTAGCTAAAGTTTTCGCTCAGTCAAGCCTTGAGCATTTTCCTGCAGGTGTGGAATCACTAAACAGCTCTTTCAGCCCTGCAGTCCTGAGGAAGGGTCACTGCACCCAAAACATTAACTCTGATTTTCTCTCCAGAGGTGTTGCCAGATATGCTAGGCTTTTTCAGCAATTTCTGTTTCTGCATTTGTTTCTGATTCCCAGCAACGGTAGTTCTATTGGGTTTAATTTCTGTGAAATCAGTACTTGTTTGCAATTTGAGTGAAACATTTGTTGTGTGGTTTTAGAGCCACAATCGTGATTAGATCAAGACAGACTAGTTGAAGAGAGGGCAAGGACTATCTCCAATTTGGTCGTATTTACAACACTGTTTACTACATATTTAGACTAATTATTACAATACATAGTATTCAGAAATATACCAGACCAGTCCTTCTGTATAACTCTACCACGCAGAAACATAGAAGATAGGAGCAGGAGGAGGACATTCGGCCCTTTGAACCTGCTCCACCATTCTTCACGATCATGATGGTCCAACTCAACAGCCTAATCCTGCTTTCTCCCCATAACCTTTGATCCCATTCACCCCCCAAGTGCTATATCTTGTTGCCTCTTGAATACATTCAATGTTTTGGCATCAACTACTTCCTGTGGTAGTGAATTCCACAGGCTCACCACTCTTTGGGTGATGAAATGTCTCCTCATCTCCGTCCTAAATGGAATAACCCGAATCCTCATACAGGTTCTGGACACAGCCTCCGTGTGGAAAACGGCAGCAGAACCCCGTATCTGAGGTGGTGATGGATGCGGTTTCTCCCGGCGATTGGAGGTAGCAGCAAGAATGTCCTCCCGGCGCTCAGGGCTGGTGTTGGTGGCAGTGGTGACAGGTACACAGCTCCAGGCAGTGAATATGGGGGCTGGCGAGAGCTGTAGCATGGGGATGGCACGGTGGCTCAGTGGTCAGCACTGCTACCTCACAGCATCAGGGACCTGGGCTCAATCCTAGCCTCGGGCATCTGTCTGTGTGGAGTTTGCACATTCTCCCCGTGTCTGCGTGGGTTTCCTCCGGGTGCTCCGGTTTCGTCCTGCAGTCCAAAGATGTGCAGGCTGGGTGGATTGGCCATGCTAAATCGCTCAAAGTATTGAGGGTAGGAAATGCAGGGGGTGGGTCTGCTTTTATGCTGTTTAGAGGTGTGGGCTTGATCGGTGGAATAGCCTGTTTCTGGAGTGTATGGATTCTATGATTCCTCTTTAATAACAATGCAGCCTCCCTTTTGGATGACCCTTGCAGGGATTCTCTTTCTCATTCATTCATAGGATGTACACATCATTGCCCAGGCCAGCATTTGTTGTTCATCCCTAATTGCCCTGAGATCAGTTAAGAGTCAATCAGAGTTTGGAGTCACATGTGGGCCAGACCAGGTGAGGGCAGGAGGTTTCCTCGCTAACACACATTGCTGAACCACGAGTTTCGACAAAATCCAACGATGGTTAAATGGTCACTCTTCGGCTATCTTTTAAGTTCAGATTTGTGTATTTACTTGTTTCAACTTCTGCTCTAATGGGATCTGAACCCATGACCTCAGACCGTTTGCTGGGTCTCTAGGTTCCTAGGGCGTTGACATTAATATACCACCACCTCCAAATGTCTTCTTGAACCACTGCAGTCCATGTGCTGTGGGTCGACCCGCAATGCCCTGACGGAGGGAATTCCAGGATTATGACCCAGTGACAGTGAAGGAACGGCGATGTATTTCCAAGTCAGGATGGTGAGTGGCTTGGAGGGGGAACTTACAGGCAGTAGTGGCTCCATGTTTGCCCTTGCCCTTCGTGGTGGAAGTGGTCGTGGGTTTGGAAGGAGCTGTTGGAGAAACCCTGGAATGTTTCTCAATTAGTTTTGATTTGAAATTCACCCTTTGGGAGTCAACATGCAACCAGGCTGTGCTTTGTCATCAAGTGTCCAGAGTGAGACCATTTTCAGTCTGGGATTTATGTGAGGTTCCTGCCTTTTTTTATGTACAGACCATCCCTTCTGTACCAATGTGTTATGGTAATAGTCTGTCCTATCTGCAAGCTGTCATTCCCGCTTGGTTGGTAGGTCAGTAACTAGATCATATTTTGACAAAGGGATCATGGGAGACCTTCGCAGTGACAATGAGGTTCCCAACATGGAGGCCTGGAAAGCACACGAGAACTGGAAGAGTCCATTCACCCCCTCAATCCCATTGTGCCATTCAAGTTAGTCCATAGGTCAACTTCATCTATCCAGTTGGGTTCTGTAAACCTTAATATTCCCAATCAACACTAACAGCTTACTCTCGTTCTTTGACATTTTTGACTAGATCGGGTTTACATCTTCTTGGGGAGGGTGGACTAAGAATTCCAGTGGTCCAGGAGCCTCTGTGTGTCCCTGAGTTCAGTTCCCGGCCTAATTTGGAAGTTATACATCCTTGATGTAGATTCTTACCTCTCCATCGCCAACCCATCCACCAGAGGAACCTATTTCTCTGAATCTGTCCTCGCTCTACGGGATATGAGGAGATTTGTACATGTTCAGTCCTCCTTTATTTAGCTGGACCATGCTCTGCCTCAGATGCAGCTTGAAATTCTCGAAATATCTCTGTAACTCGAAGCTTCCTTATTTTCTTTCACCTGTTCCAATCTGTTGAATAGCTGTGGCTCACTTTCCATAGCCCACGGTTGGAAACATTCCTGTCCATTCACCATTGGCAGTCCACTGGGATCTCTACAAGATGCTCCAGTATCTGACACTCCACCACATGGCTGTTGGCTGAACCTTGCTTCACCTATACACAGCCCAGATCTATTGCAAGATTAAACAGGTCCTCTTCATAATAGAACGAACAAGAATGAAATTCATTAAAACATAACACTGGGAAAAAGAGAAAGTTCTTTATGAAAGGATAAATTTGATATTAATGTTGTTACTGGCTGGTATTTGAGAAATATTTGGCAGGGTGTCTTTTTTCATTTAAAGTGAGATATGATACAGAGGGACAGTGTTTGATTGCAGCCCACTCCTGAGTCCTCCTAGGTCAGCTACAGTACAGCTCAGCAACATAAAATTACACTGACTGCACTTTACTCAGCGTCAGCATTGAGTACACCCAGGCCAGGCATGGGCGGGGTCAGGTACAATGGAGATTTCCTTCTACATTACCCCGAGAGTGCATTATAGAAATGGACAGAACACAAAGAAACCATTCAGCCCATCCAGTCTGCTCCATCATTCAATGAGACGATAATCTGATTTGATAATCTTAACTCCACTCTCTAGCATTTTCCCCATAACCTTTGATTCCTTGACTGGCTAAAAAAAAAAACTGCCTATCCCAGTCTTGGATATACTGAATAATCCCACCTCAACAGCCCTCTGTGTAAAGAATTCCACAGCTTCATTTCCCTCTGAGAGAAGAAATTCCTCCCCAACTCTGTGTTAAATGTGTGACCTCTTATTCTGAGATGACGGGCTCTGGTCCCAGACTCTCAGACAAGGGGAAACAACCTTTCCATATCTGCCCCGTCAAGTCCCCAAACCATCTTGTATGTTTCAATCAGGTTGCCTCTCATTCTTCTAAACTCCAGTAAGTACAGAATCAACCTACCCAACCTTTCCTCATAAGACAGTCCCTCTATACCTGAGATTAGCTGAGTGAATCTTTTCTAGGCTTTGCTCAATGCCAGAATATCTTTCCTTAGATTCAGAGCCCAAAGCGGTTCACTTTTGCGCCTTTCCTATGTTTTTGGATCAGTGATTATGCTTGGTCCTGCACTCTTGCTTTTTGCTCCTAACCTTGAAGGGAGAGAGCATGTAAACCGATCCTTTGGTCTAACTCATCCCCAGCTGGATATCCTAAACTGATTTAGTCCTATTTGCTAGAATTTGGCCAATCCCTCTGAACCCTTCCTCTTCAAATACTGATCCAGATGACTTTTAAATGTTGTATATGCACCAACCTCCACCTCTTCCTCTGGCAGCTCGTTCCATACAAAACACCCTCTGCATGATGCTGCTTGGCCTGCTGTGTTCATCCAGCTCCACACCTTGTTATCTCGGATTCTCCAGCATCTGCAGTTCCCATTATCTCTGGATGAAAATGTTGCCCCTGGGATTCCTTTAAATCTTTCCCCTCTCACCTTAAACCTGTGCCCTCGAGTTTTTGACCGCCCTGTCTTGGGAAGAAGACATGGGCTATTCACTCTATCTATGCCCCTCATGATTTTATACACCCCTCAGCCATTGATACTCCAGGGAAAATAGCCCTAGCCTATTCAGCCTCTCCCTGTAGCTCAAACCCTCCAACTCTGGCAACATTCTTGTGAACCTTTTCTGAACCTTTTTTAAGTTTCTGTAGCATCCTTCCTGTAGCAGGGAGACCAGAATTGAACACAGTATTCCTATAGTGGCCTAACTAATGTCCTGTATATATCTGCAACATTACCCACAAACTCTTACACTCAATGCACTGACCAATAAAGGCAAGCACACCAAATGCCTTCTACACTATCCTATCTACCTGCAACTCCACCTGCAAGAAACTATGAACCTGCATATCCAGGGCTCCACCATTTACAGTATAAGTCTTGCCCTGATTTGCCCTCACATTTATCCAAATTAAACTCCATCTGCTGCTCATGGGCCCATTGGCCCATCTGATCAAAGCCCCGTTGTAGTCTGAGATAATCTTCTTCACTGTCCTCCACACTTCCAATTTGATGTCCTCTGCAAACTTACTATCAATGCCTCCTATATTCACATCCAAATCATTTATATAAATGATGAGAGGCAGCAGATTCAGCACCTGGTGAAATAGTGGCTAGGTCACTGGGCTAGTAACTTGGAAACCCAGGCCTATGGTGAGTCCAGTTCAGGGGAGGCAATGGCCTAGTGGTATTTTCACTGGACTGTTAATCCAGAAACTCAGATAATGTACTGGGAACCTGGCTTTGAATCCACCACAGCAGGTGATGGAGATAATGGGAACTGCAGATGCTGGAGAATCCAAGATAACAAAGTGTGGAGCTGGATGAACACAGCAGGAAAGCAGCATCTCAGGAGCACAAAAGCTGATGTTTCGGGCCTAGACCCTTCATCAGAGAGGGGGATGGGGCGAGGGTTCTAAAATAAACAGGGAGAGAGGGGGAGGCGGATCATGCATCATGGCAGATGTTGGAATTTGAATTAAATTAAAAAAAATCTGGAATTAAGAGTCTAATGATGACCATGAATCCATTGTCATTTGTTGGGAAAAACCCATCTGGTTCAATAATGTCTTTGATGGAAGGAAACTGCAGACATTACTGGTCTGGGCCTATATGTGACTCCAGACCCACAGCAATGTGGTTGGCTCGTAACTGCCCTCTGGGCAATTAGGGATGGACAATAAATGTTGGCCTAGCCAGCGAGGCACTCATCCTGTGAATGAATAAAGGAAAAAAAAATCCTGATGATTGATAACCCCCAGGATGTTGATTGTGGTAGAGTCAGTGATGGCAATGCTGTGTGATTCTTGGAAATTTACATTTCTCCAACTCTTATGGTCTAAAATATAATAGAAACAGCAGGTTAGAAGTTAGGAACAGTGCGGTGAGTAACTCATCTCCTGACTCTTCAAAGCCTGTCCACCATCTACAAGGCACAAGTCAGGAGTGTGATGGGATACTCCCCACTTGCCTGGATGGGGACAGCCCCAACAAAATTCAGGAAGCTTGATACCATCCAGAACAAAGCAGCCACTAGATTGGCACCACATCCACAAACATCCACTCCCTCCCCCACCAATGCTCAGTAGCAGCAGTGTGTACTATCTACAAGATGCACAAAACTCACCAAAGACCCTCAGACAGCATGGGAACACCATCCCCTGCAAGTACCCCTCTGAGCCACTCACTATCCTGGCCTGGAAATATACCGTCGTTCCTTCACTGTCACTGGGTCAAAATCTTGGAATTTCCTCACTACGGGTCAAACTAAAGCACATTGGCTGCAACAGTTCAAGAAGGCAGCTCATCGCCAACTTCTCAGGGGAAACCAGGGGACATTGATCTAGCCAAAGACACCCATATCTCACAAGTGAATTAAAAATTCTGTAAAACTATAGTAACCATGACAACTGTCATTAATTGTCATATAAAGCCATCTGGTTCACTAATTTTCTTAATGGAAAGAAATCTGCCATCTTTACCTGGTCCAGCCTACATGTGACTCCAGACCCCCAGTAATATGGCTGAGTCTAACTTTCCTTTGAACTGGTTTAGAAAGCCACACAGTTCAAGGGCAAATAGGGTACAGACAACAAATACTGGACTCAATTGTGATTTCCATATCCAATGGAAGAATAAAGAAAAATTACAACCCTCTTTAACATTATTTATGGGATCAAGTTCCACCACCTTTTCAGTCAAGTGTCACTGAGCCCAATAACATTCTGAGTGAAAACAGGTCATAGAGTCATACAGTATGGAAACAGACCCTTTGGTTCAACCAGTCCATGCTGACCATAATCCCAAACTAAACTATTCTCAGAGAGAACAAGGTGTAGAGCTGGGGGAACACAGCAGGCCAAGTAGCGTCAGAGGGGCAGGAAAGCTGAAGGCACGAGACGTTATCTAGTGTTCACCCAGCTCCACACCTTGTTATCTCAGATTGTCCAGCATCGGCAGTTCCTACTGTCTCCAATATTAGTCTCACCTGCCTACTCCTGGCCCTTATTCCGCCCCCAAACCCCAAATATTCATGGACTTATCCAAATCTACCCACATCCACCACTTCCTCTGGAAGTTCATTCCACACACACACCACTCTCTGTGTAAAACATTTGCCCCTCATGCCTTTTTTAATTCTTTTTCCTCTTACCTTCCCTCAGGACATTTCTCCCAGGATTTAAATCTCTGATCTCCGAATATTAACCCACTTGCCAGGTCTCCTTGACAACTGACTCCATCAGAATGTCTCAACCCCTCGAGAATCTGCGTCAGCTCACACTCAGCCTCAAACCCAATCTCACCATCGGGTGCTCATCGGCAAATTACAACACCCAGCTCCCTCCTCATTGTCCATCTCCACTTGTACCCACTGATGGTGTACGCTGGGGTCAGGTGTGATATGGTGTGTGATTTCAGACACAGCTCCCTGTACTTTTGATCAGATTTTTAAGACAGAACAAATATTCTTGAACATCAGGAAGAAGAGAAAGAGGGCTGTAGAGTCACAGAGATGTACAGCATGGAAAGGGACCCTTTGATCCAAATCATCCATGCAGACCAGATATCCCAAACTGATCTAGTTCCATCTGTCAGCATTTGGCCCATATCCCTCTACACCTTTCCTATTCATATACCCATCCAGATGCCTTTTAAATGTTATGGTTGTACCGCTTCTGTCAGCTCATTCCATACACACACCACCCTCTGTGTGAAAATGTTGCCTGTTACGTCCCTTTTAAATCTTTCCCCTCTCACCTTAAACCTGTGCCTTCTAGCTTTGGACTCGCCCCAACCCGGGGAAAATACCTTGTCTAATTATCCTATCCATGCCCCTCATGATTTTATAAACCTCTATAAGGTCACCCCTCAGCCTCGACATTCCGGGGAAAATATCTGCTGATTCAGCCTCTTCCTGTAGCTTAAAACCTCCAACCCTGGCAATATCCTTGTAAATCTTTTCTCAACCCTTTCAATTTCACAATATCCTTCCTAAAGCAGGGAGACTAGGATTGCACACAATGCCCTAACCAATGTCCTGTACAGCCACAACATGAACCTCCCAACTTCTGTACTCAATGACCAATAAAGGCAAGCGTACCAAATGCCTTCATCATTATCCTGTCTACCTGTGACTGCACTTTCAAGGGGCAATGGACCTGCACTTCAAGTTCCTGGATAGGTCTGCAGGGGCTCCTCAAAGGAGTGTCCTCAGCGCAACCATCTTCAGCTGCTTCAATAATGACCTTCCCTCCATTATAAGGCCAGAAGTGGGGATGTTCACTGATGATTGCACAATGTTCAGCACCATTTGCAATTCCACAGACACTGAAGAAGCTCACATCCAAATGCAGTGAGACCTAGGCAATATCTGGACTAATAGATTGTAACATTTGCGCGACACAAATGCCAGGTAATGACCATCGCCAATAACAGACCATCTAACCATTGTACCCTGCTGACATTTAAAGGCATCATTCAATCCTCCACCATAAGTATCCTGTGGGGGTTACTATTGGCCAGAACCTTAATTGAACCAGTCATATAAACATAGTGGCAACAAGAGCAGTCAGAAGCTGGGAATTCTTAGAATCGTGGAATGATTGCAATAGTTCAATAGGGCAGATCATTACTATCTTCTCAAGGAACCACTTTGCCTTAAGAGACAATAAAAGTGACCATACTAGGAAGGCCAATTTCCTGAGAATTTCTTTTGATAAAATGAAGCAGACGTAGCCAGAAGTGATAGACAAATAATGAGAGAGTTTTATCTTTTTTCTCTGTTCCAAATCATTATGTTAGAATTTCCCTCTCTTGGATCCTAATCAATGCCTCACTGTACTTTCAACTGTTTTCTTCCCAAGCACTAAATGGTCCATACTTCATATTATTTCCCCACCTTATACCTTCACTCCACTCGAATCAAGATTTCTGCGAACACCTTGGACATGCATTCCTTCTTGGCCAGTACTGCAAAGCCCAAAACTTCTCACCTTCATCAATTCCCATTTCCTTCTGAAAAAAAAACTTAGAACCTCTCATTCAAATGACATCTTTCAACATCTCAGGGTATTCTTTCCGGACATCCATGTGCTCCTTACAATCAATGATTTATTAAATAATTTACACTCCCACGGATGTGGGTAACTCTGGCTGGGTCAGCATTTAATCCCAGTTTCTACTTGCCCCTTGAGAAGGTGGGGATGAGGTGCCTTCCTGAGCTGCTGCAGTCCTCCTGCTGTGGGTTGACCCATAAAGCCCTTCGGGAGGGCATTCCCGGATTTTGAGCCAGTGACACTGATGGAACGGCGACATATTTCCAAGCCAGGCTGGTGAGTGGCTTGGAGGGGAACCTGGAAGTGGTGGTGTTCCCATGTATCTGCTGCCCTTGTCCTTCTGGAAGGAAGTGGGTTGTGGGTTTGGAAGGTGCTGCCTGAAGATCTTTGGTGAATTTCTGCAGTGCATCTTGTAGCTAATACACACTGCTCTGAAGAGCTTGTTGAGATTTTTAAATTTGAAGAAGGGAGCATTACTTTTTTTAAAATATACTCCTAATCAAACTGTTCAGAAATGTTATTGCTTACCTCTCCAGCAGGTAGGATTTAAATCCAGGTGTTCTAGCTGAGACATAAGGATGCATCAATGGACCACAGGAGCCCCTTAAAGATCAGATAAAGTTGCCATTGTCCTACCAGATTGCAGGACTGCTCTCTCATTAGAGGTGGTGGATGGTGGTTTAACCTAAGGGTCACCATGCCTCAGCAGAGGGGACGGGTTGAGGACAAGGGTCCTTCATGGTAATCCCAGCTGGTGCAGGAATTAAACCCACATTGTTGGCATCACCTTCCATCACAAACCAACCAGCCAACCAAATGAGAGATAATGGGAACCGCAGATGCTGGAGAATCCGAGATAACGAAGTGTGGAGCTGGATGGACACAGCAGCCCAAGCAGCATCTTGTGCTCCTGAGATGCTGCTTGGCCTGCTGTGCTCATCCAGCTCCACACTTTGTTATCTTAGCCAACCAAATGAGCTGGAATACACCCGTTACTGTACAGTAATATTTCACTGTCAGCGCAGTGCTTATGAGCAGGCAGGCTGTTTCCTTAACATGTTGGTTGGCAGCTGAACATTGGCATCCAGAGCACCTGCTTTGTTGCCCCTTACATAGTGGCATGGGGTCTTATACATTCACCTGAGAGACAAGGAGAGGCCTGGAGTTTACTGCCTGCTCTAAACAACGGCACCTCTGACAGTGCAGCACTCCCTGTCCCGCACTGGGAGCATCTCGTGGAAGTTAAAACTCTGGGCTGAACCTACAAGTTCCAGACTCAGGGGTAACACAGGGAAATAGGTTTATCTGTCTATTCCCGAAACCAGTACTTTCTAATTTACCACATCACCCCTGTCAGTCCTCTTGAGTCCAGCTGGTGTCTTGCTTTACTTCAGGAATTTAAAAAGAATTAATTAAAATGAAATCCTTTCAATAACCCTGGCAGCTTTGTGGAGTAACAGAAGTATTTTCCTCATCCCTATGGGTATTGAACTGTAAATGACTTGAGTCCTCAGGGCTGGGTAGATCGCAACTCAAGTTTCCCCTTCCACAGAGTAACAGTAAATTGCATTTAAATGTATCCTTTTCACTCAATAATGAGATCAATTTAAACATCAAAAAAGGGGGAAATTGTTCTGTCCATTCAAAGATATCAACTTTTATGTGTTGTCAGAGACAGGATTATTACATTGCAAACAGTGACAGTCCTTAGAGATTGAGGCTAGGGTATGGGACGCACTTGGATTTGTGTGTGTGTGTGTGTGTGTGTGTGTGTGTGTGTGTGTGTGTGTGTGTGTGTGTGTGTGTGTGTGTGTATGTACATGTGTGTATCTGTGACAGAGTGTGTATCTGTGAAAGTGTGTGTGTGTCTGTGAGATCTGTGTGTGTGAGAATCTGTACATGTGAGTGTGCATGTATTTGTGTGTATTGGTGAAAGCGTGTGTGTCTGTGAGGATCTGTGAGTGTGCGAGAGTCTGTGCATGTGAGTGTGCATGTATTTGTGTGTATTGGTGAAAGTGTGTGTGCATCTGTGACAACCTTTCAGAGTGCGTCTGCTAGAGTCTGTGAGTTTCTTTGTAAGTATTTGTGAGTATGGTATGAATAAAATGTCAATAACAGAATAAGAAGTGAAAGGATGATGTATAATCTGATTAATTGAGGCAGAAGGGTAATTACAAAATATTAAAAATAAGGTGGTGCTGGAGACAAACCAAATGACTGGAATAACATGGTAAGTATAACAGTCGCATGCCGAGGATCGAACCAAAGTAACAAGAAATCCAAAACTGTACAAACTAATGAAGGTACAGAGATCACAACAAGTTATCAAGGCAATGCTGTTAAGACAGGACAGTAAGGAAGATTTTACAGATGCAGAACAGTGTGGTGGGGTTACATGTAACACGACATGAACCCAAGTTGAGGCCATTTTCATGAGTATGGAAACATCAGTTTCCGCTCAGCAATTCTGTGTCCCTGTGTATTTCGAAGGCTACATGGTGGGGTGGCACGGTGGCTCAGTGGTTAGCACTGCAGCCTCACAGTGCCAGGGACCCAGGTTCGATTCCACCCTCGGGTAACTGTCTGTGTGGAGTTTGCACATTCTCCCCGTGTCTGCGTGGGTTTCCTCCGGGTGCTCTGGTTTCCTCCCACAGTCCAAAGATGTGCAGGCTAGGTGGATCAGCCATGCTAAATTGCCTGTAGTGTTCAGGGGTGAGTGGGTTATACAGGGGGGTGGGTGTGGGTGGGATTCTTCAAGGGACAGTGTGGGCTTGTTGGGTCGAAGGGCCTGTTTCCGCACTGTAGGGAATCTAACCTAATCCAAATCTAATCTACATTGGAGGACGCTTATCTGAGGATCAGAGGCTGAATGTCTGTGACCACTGAAGTGTTCCCGGACTGGGAGGGAACATCCCTGTCTGATGGCTGTTGTGTGGTGCCCATTCATCTGCTGTTGTAGTGTCTGCATGTCTTGGAGCATCCTCGCCTGCAGTGTATCAGATCGACAACACTGGCCGAGCCACATGAGTACCTGCTGTGTACGAGGGGCGTGGTGTTCCCACGTGTGATGGTAGTGCCCATGTTGATGACCTGGCATGTCTTACAGAGGTTGCCGTGACAGGGTTGTGTGGTCGATTGTGTCCTGAAGGCCGTGAACAATGGTCTGTTTAAGGTTTGGTGATTGTTTGAAAGTGAGAAGTGGAGGTGCAGGGCTGGCCTTGGCAAATGTTTGCTGTCAATGATGACGTGTTGGAGGCTGCAAAGAACATGATGTAGATTTTCTGCTCTGGGGAAGTAGCAGACAGCGAAGGGTACTGTATCAGTTGTGTCCTGAGTCAGTATTATGTGGAAATTGTTGCTGCTTCTCACTGTGGTATGTTGGAATTGGTGACTACTGTGTATCCCGTTCTCATGTGGGCAATTTTCAGCATCTTTAGGTGCCCATCTCATTCCTCCTCATCTGAGCAGATCCTGTGTACATGTAGGCCATGCTGTAGGGGATAGCACCTTTAATATGTTTGAGGTAGATGCTAGAGAAGTGCAGCACCGTGAGGTTATCTGTGGGCTTATGGTAGAGTGAGGTACTGAGGTGCCTATCTCTGATGGAGATGTATGTGCCCAGGAATGAGACTGATTCTGAAGAGTATTCCATGGTAAGTCTGACGGTGGGATGAAACTAGTTGATATCGCTGTTTAGTCGTTTCCTTGCCATGAGTTCAAAGGAAGAAAATGTCATAGATGGATCTAGTATATAGTGTTGGTTGGTGGTCCTGTGCAGTAAGGAAATCTTGCTTGAACTTGTGCATGAAAATGTTGGCATATTGGGGTATCATTCTTGAACACATGCACCTCCATCAAGGATGGATACCTCTGTACCATACTCTACCTCAAGCCCATGGATAATCTCACGATGCTGCACTTCTCCAGCTTGCTCCCGAAACATATTAAAGATGCCATCCCCTACATCCACCTGCACACACAGGATCAGATCCAACAAGGATGAATGCAACAGACACTAAAAGATGCTGCAAAATGCCCTCTTAAGAACGGGATGCAAGGCTGAACTCAAAGATCACTAATTCTGACATGCCACAGTGAAAAATTGCAATGACCTCCTCAGAAGGCAGACACAGGACATGATCGAAAGACTGTCCTTTGTCATCTAGTACTTCCCCAGAGCAGAGAAACTATGCCATATTCTTTGTAGTCTTCAACATCATCTAACTTCTAGCCAAGATCATCCCTATGAATCCAGCTCTCGCCTTCAAACATCACCATCATTTGCAACAAACTATCCAGCTTTCAGGACAACAGCGACCGCAACGCCACGCAATCCTGCCACAGCAGCCTCATCATTCATGCCAGATCATTGACATGGACAGTACCATCACAAGTGGGAACACCACCCACTGAGTTCATGGTCGATATGCATGGGAACCGGCCAATGTTGTCTATCTCACACGCTACAGGCAAAGGTGAGACTACGCAGATGCTATGACAACTGATAAATGGACACCACTCAAGACAGGAGTGTTCCCTCCCAGTTAGGGAACACTTCAGCGGCTAAGGACACTCAGCCTCCGATCTTTAGGTAAGCATCCTCCA
Organism: Stegostoma tigrinum; assembly: GCF_030684315.1. Lineage (NCBI taxonomy): Eukaryota > Metazoa > Chordata > Chondrichthyes > Orectolobiformes > Stegostomatidae > Stegostoma > Stegostoma tigrinum. The sequence continues at coordinate 186,687,840 of NC_081354.1, read as the reverse complement.
AGCATGCCTTTGAGATACACAACAATGTAGACTCACCGAGCAGAAACACATAGTCAAGCTCCATACTCATGAAGAGTATATACACTATATAAACATATATATACACTATATAAACCCATGCTGCAAGCTCACCCACCTTATTCTGGACGCTCCTGGCGTTGAAGTAGACACACTTCAAACCAACTTCTTGCTTGCCGGTGCCATCTTGCGTCCCTGAAACTTTATTTTGGACCACTCTACTCCCAACCTTTTCTATACTCGAACTACAATTTTGGTTCCCATCCCCCTGCTGACTTTGTTTGAAACCACCCGAACAGCCTTAGCAAATTTCACCCCCCCCCAGGATATCGGTACCCCTCTGGTTCAGGTCAAGACCATCTTGCTTGTAGATGTCCCACCTACTCCAGAAAGAGCCCCAATTATCCAATATTCCAAAACCCTCCCTCCTGCACCATCCCTGTAGCCACGTGTTCAACTCCTCTCTCTCCCTATTCCTCGCCTCACTGGCACGTGGCACGGGCAACAAACCAGAGACAACAACTCTGTTCGTCCTAGCTCTCAGCTTCCATCCTAACTCCCTGAATTTCTGCCTTAAATCCCCATCTCTCCTCCTACCTATGTCATTGGTGCCAATGTGGACCACGACTTGGGGCTGCTCCCCCTCCCCGTTAAGGATCCCAAAAACACGATCAGAGACATCACACACCCTGGCACCTGGGAGGCAACACACCAACCGTGAGTCTCTCTCATCCCCACAGAACTTCCTATCTGTCCCCCTAACTATGGAGTCCCCAATGACTACTGCTCTGCTCCTCTTCCCCCTTCCCTTCTGAGCAGCAGCGGGACAGACTCTGTGCCAGAGACCTGTGCCCCACTGCTTTCCACTGGTAAGTACCCCCCCCAACAGTATCCAAAACGGTATACTTATTGTTGAGGGGAATGGCCACAGGGGATCCCTGCACTGCCTGCCGGTTCCCTTTCCGTCCCCTGACCGTAACCCATCTGCCTTTTTCTGGTACCTGAGGAGTGACTACCTCCCTGTAACTCCTCTCAATAACACCCTCTGCCTCCCGAATGATCTGAAGTTCATCCAGCTCCAGCTCCAGAGATCTTGATTGATTGGGGCAGATGGAGTTTAATTTGAATAAATGCGAGATATTGCATTTTGGTAGAATAAACAAGGGCAGGGCTTATACAGTTGAAGGCAGGGCCCTGGATAGTGTTATTGAACAGAGTGACTTTGCGGTTCAGGTACATAATTGTTTAAAATTTGCATCACATGTGGACAGGGTGATTAGGAAATTATTTAGCATGCTTCATTGATCAGACCTTTGAGTTTAGGAATTGGGAAACCATGTTGATGTTATACAGCGCATTGGAGAGGCAACTTCTGGAGTACTGTGTACATCTCTGGTCGCCCTGCTCTATGAAGGATATTATTAAATTGGAGAGAGTTCAGCAAAGATTGACCAGGAAGTTGTTGAGAAAGAAGGGCTTGAGTTATTAGGAGTGATTTGATAGGCTGGGACTTTTTTCACTGAAGCATAGGAAGTGGAGGGGTGACCTTATTGTGGTTTATAAAATCATGAGGGGTGTGGACATGATGAGTGGCAAGGGTCTTTTCCCTAGGGTAGGGGACTTCAAAACTAAGGGGTGTATTTTTAAGGTGAGGGGGAAAGATTTGAAAAGGACATGAGGGGCAACTTTTTTGCAGAGAGTGATGAGTACATGGAATGAACTGTCAGAGGAACTGAAGGATGCAGGTATAGTTACAAAGGTTAAAAGACATTTGGATAAGTAGATGAATAGGAAATAAAAACTGAAAGAACTGTGGATGCTGTAAATCAGAAACATGAAGTAGAAATTGCTGGAAAAGCTCTGTAGGCCTGGCAGAACTTGTGGAGAGAAATCAGAGTTAACGTTTTCGGCACTACATCGAGGGCCAAAGGGCCTGTACTGCGCTGTAATGTTCTATGTTTTGAGTTGAGTTACTGGACCCAAAATGTTAATTCTGATTTCTCTCCACATGAGTAGCAAAGGTTTGGAGGGAAATGTGCCAAATGCAGGCAAGTTGGGCTAGTTTGGTTTGGGAACACAGTTGATGTGGACTAGTTGGACTGAAGGGTCTGTTTCCGTGCTGTATGATTCTCGGACTATCAATCATTCAATTTTCTTGTGAAAGTTAAATCTACTTGTGCCTTTCATGCGACAGCTCCTTGTATGTTCGATTCTCCTTGGCTAGTCCCTCAATCCAAAGCCTTGGATTTCCTTCTGGAAAGAAAGTTCAGGCAGGATGCAACATGAGACAGTTTGAGGTGGAATGTAATAATGTTGGTGCCTTGCAGGCACTGATCACCAGGTGGGATTATGTTATCATGGCATTAACACTCAATGCAAAGTGAGGATTGCACACTTATCATCCCCGATTACAGTATTTTCAGGAAAGATAGGGAATGGACAAAAGGTTAGTGGGGCTTGATGATAAATTAACACTAGATTGTATTTTTCCCGTAAAGGATATTCCAGTTCCCTTTAAAAGCTCCTATTGAATCGGCTTCCACACCTCTGAGCAGAACGTTCCAGATCACAACAGGTTACTGTATCAAAACACGTCTCCTCATGTCACCATCACTTCTCCACAAGGCCATGGGGATAAACAACATTTGTAACCTTGACTGTGCTCTCCTTTGTAATGAGATCATGGTTGATCCTCTGCCTTGGATCAGCACTCTCGCCCAACTATCACCTCCCTGTGTCTGCAAACTCCAACACTCTATCAACCACAGACTTCGATCAACCTAAGAACTCTCATCCGCTGCTTTCATGAGATCATGAATTCCAAAGGTACGTATCTCTCTGAGTGAAGAAATATTTACTCAGCTCAAACCGAAATGATCGACTCCTTATCATTTCTTCTCCTGAAATCTGGGGCCTTTGGCTACCATCCCTCTGCCACTGAGAACAGTCAAAATCCTTCGCGATTTGAAAACCTCCCGCAAATTTCATCGTAAACATCGCTGCTCCAAGATGAACCATCCCAGAGCCTCTGGTCTTATCACATTAATTAAAGTCCCTCCATCTAAGGTGCCAGTCTAAATCTCCTCACCAAGGCCTTGACACCCTTCCAAAACTCTCGTCACTTCATCAATTAATGGATGTGATATGGCGGCGATCGTGCAAGTATGTTTTGGATTGTTAGAAGAAGCTGTAACTGATTGACTTTCCCCAGTTGCCCATGAGATGGTGCTGAGGCTCCTCCCTGGGCCTTCGGTGGTGGATCGGTGCAACGGAGTGCCCCTTCAGAGGGCAGTTAAGAGCCTGTCTATTGGTGTGGGACCTGAGTCACATAAAGAGTACATAGCGTTGCATGTTTTAGAAAACGACGTGAAGGGTTTTGGAATGGGTATAGAAGAATAAGAACAGTTCCAGAGGTGAGGGATCAGAGCTACCTGGATAGAATGGGGAACATGGAGTCTTGGAGTCATATAGCATGGAAATAGACCCTTCGGTCCAACCAGTCCATACCAAACATAGTCCCAAACTAAACTAGTCCAACCTGCCTGCTCCAGACCCATATCCCCTCCAGACCCTTCCTATTCATGTCTATCTATATGTCCTATCTATATGTCTTGCCACCACATCCTCACTGCACCCTCTGCGTAAAATATTTACCCCCATGCCCTTTTTAAGTATTTCCCCCTCAACTTAAAAATATACCTCCCAGTCTTGAAATCCCCCATCCTAGGCAAAAACATTGGCCTTTGCCTGATGTGGACCCCTCATGATTTTATAAACCTCAATAAGGTCACCCCTCAATCTCCTACACTCCAGTGAATAAAGTCCAAGCCTATCCAGATTCTCCTTATAATTAAAGACCTCTGTTCCAGGCAACAGCCTGGTACGCCTCTTCTGAGCCTGTTCCAATGTAATAATATCCAACCTACAACAGAGCGACTAAAACTGGGTGCAATACTCCAGGTGAGGCCTCACCAATGTCTTGGACAACCTCAGAATGAACAGGAGGTAGGACTGAGAAGATGACACGGAATTCTGATTACAACATTCGTAATAAGAATAGTTCGGGTAGGGAAATACAAGATGGTCAGAGGATTAGTTAGGGTGGACAGTGAGAGCCTTTTTCCGAGGATGATGACGACAGCTTGTACAAGGGGGCATAGCTACAAATTGAGGCGTGATAGATTTAAGACAGATGTGAGAGGCAGGTTCTTTACTCAGAGAGTGGTAAGGGCGTGGAACGCCCTGCCTGCCAATGTAGTTAACTCAGCCACATTAGGGGCATTTAAACAGTCCTTGGATAAGCATCTGGATGATGATGGGATAGTGTAGGGGGAGGGGCTTAGATTAGTTCACAGGTCGGCGCAACATCGAGGGCCGAAGGGCCTGTTCTGCGCTGTAGTGTTTTATGTTCTATGTTCTATGAAAGTGGAAATAAACTGTTTTCAATGGTTGGATGAGCAATGACTGCAAGATTAGTTTGGGAAACCTAGTCAGCATCGATGGGTCTGTTTCCATTCTGTATGATTCTATGGCTCGATGAGGTGACAGAAAAAAAAGAGATGATTTTGAAGAATAACCCTGGTTGGGCAGCAAAGGGTTTGGAGCTGGATTGACCAGCCCGAAAGGCTGACAGATACAGATTCAAAGGCAGCCTTCAGAAATGAATGACATAAATAGTGGAACATATGGAAGATGGGAGTGTGGAAGGACCAATTGAATTACTCATCGAAACAGTCAGTATACATTGAATGGGCTGAACGATTTCCTCCTGTGTTGCCTCATTCGATGATTACTTTGCTGTAATTAGTGTGCTAGAGTTTGTGCAATACACAACGCTCTTGCTACATTACTTCACCCTGAACCTATTAACTCAAGGTGAGAATGGCAGGATTCCTTCCCTGAAGGACAGAAGTGAATTAGTTGGATTTAAACGATAATCTGACAGTTCCATGTCAGTTTTACGGGATGTTTTAATAAACTGAATTCAAATGCTTGAAGTACGACAATGTCATTTGAACTTGTCTCCTCTTAATTACTTATATCAGTAACACAACTAGGGTGGCCACTACCTTTCCTTCTTGGGGCAGCTCGCACAGAATGGCAAAGGTATTTAAGAAATAGTAGGAACTGCAGATGCTGGAGAATCTGAGATCACGAGGTGTGGAGCTGGGTGAACACAGCAGGCCAAGCAGCATCAGAGGAGCAGGAAGGCTGACGTTTCGGGTCCAGAGGTCTAGGCCTGAAATGTCAGCCTTCCTGCTCCGCTGATGCTGCTTGGCCTGCTGCGTTCATCCAGCTCTACACCTTGTTATCTGAAAGTTACTTAAGAAGTTTCTTACAATGACGCAACGAACACAGAGGACCTATAAGTTTTGTGGGCCTGGGGAAGGGAACCCCTGGGAATCTTCAGCTCAAAATATATGTGGATCTGATGGGAGCCAGCCAGTGTGAGTCAGTGAGCATGGTGGTGAGAAGACCACAAGAAGTAGGCCATTCGGCCTGTCAGTGACAAAAACAAAGTTGCTGGTAAAGCTCAGCAGGTCTGGCAGCATCTGTGAAGGAGAAAACAGAGTTAACGTTTCGGGTCTGGTGACCCTTCCACAGAACTGAGGCTGGGAAAACATCAGTTTAGATGCAGAAAATAGGGAGGTGGGTGGGGTAGGGAGTAAACGATAGGATAAAGCCCAAAGAGAGAGAAAGACAGTTGGATAGACAAAGGAGTTGCTAACAATCAGGCTGGGAGGGTGAATAGTTGTTCATTGGGACTGTCAGTGACTAACCACAGTGGGTGTGTAGTGGCAGGCTATGTGGGAACAAGGCCTGGTGTATGGGGTGGGGGACTGGGACATGGGGGAGTTTAGGCCCTAAAATTATTTAACTCAACATTGGGTCCGGAGGGCTGTAGAGTCCCCAAGAGGAAAATGAGGTGTCCATGGAGTTCACGAAGTGTGAAGCTGGGTGAACACATCAGGCCAAGCAGCATCTCAGGAGCACAAAAGCTGACGTTTCGGGCCTAGACCATTCATCCTGAGATGCTGCTTGGCCTGCTGTGTTCATCCAGCTTCACACTTTGTTATCTGGGATTCTCCAGCATCTGCAGTTCCCATTATCTCTGTCTATGGAGTTATTTCATCTTTACGACTTTTTTTGCCTCATTTTACAACGGTTTCAGGTTCTCTTTTGCCTCTCTCTTACCTTTTAGTTAGATTAATTAGGAGAGGCCACCCTGTTGGGAGTTTTCTATAGGCCTCCGAATAGTTCCACAGATGTAGAGGAAAGGATAGCAAAGATGATTCTGGATAGGGGTGAGAGAGACAGGGTAGTTTAATCGGGGACTTCAATTTTCCAAATATTGACTGGGAACACGACAGTTCGAGTACTATAGATGGGTCAGTTTTTGTCCAGTGTCTGCAGGAGGGCTTCCTGACACAGTATGTAGATAGGCCAACAAGGGGTGAAGCGACATTAGATTTGGTACTGGGTAATGAGCCTGGCCAGGTGTTAGATTTGGAAGTAGGTGAGCACTTTGGTGATAGCGATCACAATTCTGTTATGTTTACTTTAGTGATGGAAAGGGATAGGTGTGTACCACTGGGCAAGAGTTATAGCTGGGGGAAAGGCAATTATGATGAGATTAGGCAAGATTTAGGGAGCATAGGATGGGGAAGGAAACTGCAGGGGATGGGCACATTAGAAATGTGGAGCTTATTCAAGGAAAAGCTCCTGTGTGTCCTAGATAAGTATGTACCTGTCAGGCAGGGAGGAAGCTGCAGAGCGCGGGAGCCGTGGTTTACGAAGGAGGTGGAGTCTCTGGTCAAGAGGAAGAAGAAGGCTTAGGTTAGGATGAGATGTGAAGCCTCAGTTAGGGCACTTGAGGGCTATGAGGTAGCCAGGAAAGACCTAAAGAGAGAGCTCAGAAGAGCGAGGAGGAGACATGAGAAGTTGTTGGCGGATAGGATCAGGGTAAACCCTAAGGCTTTCTATAGGTATTTAAGGAATAAAAGAATGACGAAAGTAAGATTAGGCCCAATCAAGGATAGTAGTGGTAAGTTGTGTGTGGAGTCAGAGGAGATAGGGGAAGCATTAAATGAATATTTTTCAACAGTATTCACTCTAGAAAACGACAATGTTGTCGAGGAGAATACTGAGATACAGGCTACTAGGCTAGGTGGGATTGAGGTTCACAAGGAAGAGGTATTAGAAATCCTACAGAGGGTGAAGATAGATAAGTCCCCTGGGCCGGATGGGATTTATCCTTGGATCCTCTGGGAAGCCAGGGAGGAGATTGCCGAGCCTTTGGCATTGATCTTTAACTCGTCATTGTCTACAGGAATAGTGCCAGATGACTAGAGGATAGCAAATGTGGTTCCCCTGTTCAAGAAGGGGAGTAGAGTCAACCCTGGTAATTATATACCAGTGAGCCTTACCTCAGTTGTTGGTAAAGTGTTGGAAAAGGTTATAAGGGATAGGATTTATAAGCATCTAGAAAAGAATAAATTGATTAGGGATAGTCAGCATGGTTTTGTGAAGTGAAGGTGGGTAGCTCACAAACCTTATTGAGTTCTTTGAGAAGGTGACCAAACAGGTAGATGAGAGTAAATCGGTTGATGTGGTGTATATGGATTTCAGCAAGGCGTTTGATAAGGTTCCCCACAATAGGCTATTGTACAAAATACGGAGGAATGGAATTGTGGGAGATATAGCAGTTTGAATCGGAAATTGGCTTGCTGAAAGAAGACAGAGGATGGTAGTTGATAGGAAATGTTATCCTGGAGACCAGTTACTAGTGGTGTACTGCAAGGGTCGGTGTTGGGTCCACTGCTGTTTGTCATTTTTATAAATGACCTGGATGAGGGCGTAGAAGGATGGGTTAGTAAATTTGCAGACGACACTAAGGTCGGTGGAGTTGTGGATAGTGACGAAGGATGCTGTAGGTTGCAGAGAGACATAGATAAGCTGCAGAGCTGGGCTGAGAGGTGGAAAATGGAGTTTAATGCAGACAAGTATGAGGTGATGCACTTTGGTAGGAGTAACCAGAAGGCAAAGTACAGGGCTAATAGTAAGATTCTTGGTAGTGTAGATGAGCAGAGAGATCTCGGTGTCCATGTACACAGATCCTTGAAAGTTGCCACCCAGGTTGACAGGGCTGTTAAGAAGGCATACAGTGTTTTAGCTTTTATTAATAGAGGGATCGAGTTCCGGAACCAAGAGGTTATGGTGGGCCTGTACAAAACTCTGCTGCGGCCGCACCTGGAGTATTGTATACAGTTCTGGTCACCGCATTATAAGAAGGATGTGGAAGCTTTGTAAAGGGTGCAGAGGAGATTTACTAGGATGTTGCCTGGTACGGAGGGAATGTCTCACGAGGAAAGGCTGAGGGACTCGAGGCTGTTTTCATTCGAGAGAAGAAGGTTGAGAGGTGACTTAATTGAAACATATAAAATAATCAGAGGGTTAGATAGGGTGGATAGGGAGAGCCTTTTTCCTAGGATGGTGACGGCGAGCACGAGGGGGCATAGCTTTAAATTGACGGGTGAAAGATATAGGACAGATGTCAGAGGTAGTTTCTTTACTCAGAGAGTAGTAAGGGAATGGAACGCTTTGCCTGTAACGGTAGTAGATTTGCCAACTTTAGGTACATTTAAGTCGTCATTGGACAAGCATATGGATGTACATGGAATAGTGTAGGTTAGATGGGCTTCAGATCGGTATGACAGGTCGGCACATCAAGGGCCGAAGGGCCTGTACTGTGCTGTGATGTTCTATGTTCTAAAAATTTCTTGCAATCTTCTTTGATATTACTAGCCAGCTTACTTTCATATTTCTTGTTCTACCCTTTTATTGCTTTGCTAGTTGTCCTCTGCTGTTTCTTAAAGGCTTCCCAATCCCTTGGCTTCCTACTCATTTTCTCCACATTATATGCTTCTTGCGTTTATGCTGTCCCTGACTTCCCTTGTCAGCCACAGTTGCCTCATCCTCCCATTAGTATGCTTCTTCCTCCTTGTGATAAATTTCTCCTGTCCCTCCCAAAATAACCCCATCGCTATTCCTTCTAGGTCCCCTTTTCCAGTCAACTCTGACCAGCTCCTCCCGCATGTTATGTTTATTCCAATTCTCATACCAATGCACCTGATTTCGCTATCTCCCTTTCAAACTGAATTCTGATCATATTATGATGACTGCTCCCACCAGGGATACCTTCACCTTAAGGTCTCGAATCAATACTGCCTCATTATACATCACCAAGTCCAGAACTGCCTGTCCCACAGTGGGTTCTACCACAAGCTGCTCCAAAAAGACCATCTCATAGGCATTCCATGAATTCCTTTTCATTAAATCCGATACCAAGCTGATTTTCCCAGTCCACCTGTAGATTGACATCCCCCATCATTACTATAACAGTGTTTTTCTTACATGTCCTTTCTGTCTCTCAATTTATTTTCTTCCCCACATCCCGACTGCTGGTAGGTGCCTGTACATGACTCCCACCAGAGTCTTTTTTCCCATTGCATTTCCTCAATTCTCCCCACATAGATTCTATGCCATCTGGCTCAATATTACTTCTTGCTAGTGAGTTAATTTCATTTCTTATTAACAAGACAGCTTCAACCCCTCTGCCCATCTGCCTGTCCTGCCATTGGATATTTATTTCCTACCCTGATTCCCTTGTAACCACATCTCTGTGATTCCCCCATTCTCATTTTGACAATTTCAATCTGTCAATGAATGGGATACCCCTGGTTCTATTGGCTCTGTCTCTATACCCTCTGGTCCTAGACTCTCCGAAGGATCCTGTAAGTTTCAATAACGTTGCTACTCATTCTTCTAAACACCAAGGACAGGCCCAATCTACTCAACTCAGAATCATAGAATCCCTACGGCATGGAAATTAGGGATGATCCATTAAAAGCAAAAATGAAGCGGCATTTCTTCTTCCAGAGGGTTGCAAGCCTTTGGGATTCTCGCCCTGATGGGGGATGGTGGAAGCAGTTCTTGGGTATTTTTAAGGCAGCGATAGAGAGATTGTTGCTAGGGAATGTGGTCAAGGTTATCAGAGCTGGGTGGAATGTGGATTCGACATCATAATCAACTTGACATCTTATTGAATGGCAGAGCAGGATTGAGGGGCTGAATGGCCTATTCTTGCTTCAGTTCTGTATGCTCTTAAAGTTCAGCTATTATCCATGGTTGGGCTGATAAATGGCAGGTAACCTTTGTGTCACACAGACTATGACCATCTCCAATAAGAGATAATCCAGCCACCATCCCTTGACATTCAATGGAATTACCATTATTGAATCCCCCATTATCAACATCCTGGGGAATTACTTGTGGCACTGAATAGGACCATCTACGACCTTCGACATACACTCCCTCCACCACCGACGCTCAGTAGCAGCAGCGTGTACTATCTTCAAGATGGACTACAGAAACTCACTAAAGATCCTTAGATATGACCAGTTCTGTTTAGAAGGACAAAGGCAGCAGATTCATGGGATTGTGGGAACAACAAAGCACATTCAAGGACAAAGAAATGTGAAAGATGGGAAGCATAGAATAATAGAACCCCTACAGTGTGGAAGTTGGCCATTCAGCCCATTAAGCCCACAACAACCCTCTGAAGAGCATCCCACCCAGAGGCATTGCCCAACTTGTAACCCTCCATTACCTATAGCTAATCCAATTAGCCTGCACATCCTTGGACACAGTGGGGAATTTAGCATGGCCAATCCATCAAACCTGCATATCTTTGAGCTGTGGGAAGAAGCCCATACAGACGTTGGAAGAGCATGAAAACTCCATGCAAACAGTCATCAAAGGCTGGAACTGAACCCAAGACCCTGGCACTGTAAGGCAGCAATGTTAACCACTGTCCAACCCGACACAATCAGGTGTTTTCTTCAACTGAAATCAAAATGTAAAATGTGCGAACAGGTATTGGGTGAATATGCCACTGTATTCCTCACTCCCAGCTCCACTCTGACCCCAATAAACGCAACATATACCACATGAGTCAAAGCTGCCATACTGCAAATAATTTGTCTGCTTTACTGCTGTTTAATGACTATGTTTGCCATTTAAAGCCAAAGGCAGAGTTCATTCACACGGCTTACAAGGACAAAGAGGTTTCAATGGTTAACGTTTTATCCTGAAATGTGGTCCACTTTACATTGTGTGTAGTTGGCACATTTAGGGCACCTGAGGGTTTTCCCTGACAGATCCCAGAACTGACAGGCTCAGGACAGGTTGAGCTCCTTTCTTCATCAAAAAGGAACGGTCACCGAATAGAGATCCCAAAAATCTGAAATGGGTTTCTGGAGGGTAGATATAGTGAGGATGAATGGGAGACCAGAACTCAGACCCAGAACAATAAGATGGTGACTTTTAATTCCAACAGGGAGAAGATCCTGCAACTCACAGGATGGTGAGCCTGTTCATTTTCTGAAGAAGGGTCTTCGCCCGAAACGTCAGCCTTCCTGCTTCTCTGATGCTGCTTGGCCTGCTGTGTTCATCCAGCTCCACACCTTGTTACCTCTGTGGTGAGAATGTGGAAGCAGGAGCTAATCAACATTGGAATCTGTACTGAAAACGGAAAATACTGGAAAGGCATGGATTTTGCCTGACGCAAAGTGATGTCCGGCATTTTTTGTTTTCAGTGAGCATGTGGAACTTACGGGGAATTGTGGTTCAGGTGAATGGAATAGATACATCAAGGGACATTGGGGGACTCAATTATTAGGGGTCATGAGTTCAAAGTGAGAGGAGGAAAGTTTAAGGGAGATATGTGTGGAAAGTTCTTTACACAGAGGGTGGTAGGTGCCTGGAATGCGTTGCCAGCAGAGGTGGTAGATGCAGACACGTTAGCGTCTTTTAAGATATATTTGGACAGGTACATGGATGGGCAGGGAGCAAATGGACACAGACCCTTAGAAAATAGATGACAGGTTAGACAGAGGATCTTGATCGGCGCAGGCTTGGAGGGCTCCTTATCTGCATTGACATTCCTGAGTTGAGATACTGTACAGAGCAAAGATAGGGAAATAATTTGATTGGACTTATTATAGTCACATGTACCACGGTACAGTGACAAGTTGTGTTTTGCATGCAGTACCTATTGGCATCAAGGTAGCCCACAAACCCACCAACACACTAAAACAGCAGCTAATGAACTTAAAAGACCCTATACAGACAATAAGCAAAACGAACATCATCTACAAAATACCTTGCAAGAACTGTGACAAACACTACATTGGACAAACAGGCAGAAAGCTAGCCACCAGGATACATGAACATCAACTAGCCACAAAACGACATGACCCACTATCACGCGTATCCTTACATACAGATGAGGAAGGACACCACTTTGACTGGGACAACACATCCATCCCAGGACAAGCCAAACAGAGACATGCACGAGAATTCCTAGAAGCATGGCATTCCAACCAGAACTCCATCAACAAACACATTGATTTGGAGCCAATCTACCATCCCCTGAGAAAGACAACAGGAAATGACATCACCAATGAAGGAAATGACATCACCAACCCAAGGAAACCTAAATAGATAAATAGAAAGCGGGACATAACACCAGCGCTTCATCAGAGGCTCACTGATGATGTTACCTAGAATGGTGACGAAACGTCTGAAAACAAACCTTCCAGCTCAGTAAACTAGCTTACATCCGGAACAAAGTAAAGACCTACTCCTTTGTGGACCGAGATGAGGAAAGCGCGACTGTGTTGGAGGTGGAAGGAAGACGTCACATTGGCTGTGCACCCTTGCAACGGTGGGTCTTAATGCTGGCTTCGGCCTAATGCTGGTTCAGGGGAGCAGCAAACCTGCAACGATGGTTGCGGCGAGTGCTCATGCCCCGGGTCAGGGCATATGGAACACCATCTGTGTTTCCGTAAAGAAGGTGGATGAAGGTGCACCTGTGGACCGCACCTTCTTCGTGAAGAGGGTCCTGTTGGACTGTTGTGGGTTCGCTGCTGTGGACATTTACTGCCTGCAGGATTTCCCCGGAGGAGGTTTTTACGATGTGACCTTCAGGAGTGCCAAGCTTTGCGAGCGCTTCCTGGAGGTTTTCAAGGAGAAAGGAGGTGAGGGCCCCCTCTCTGTATTGACCGCTGTCCCACTGTTTGTGATGCCAGCACAGAGGAGCCGTATGGTGACTGTACACATGTACAACCCGCATGTGCCAGCAGCTGATGGCCTGACCTTCCTTGGAAGGTACGTGAAGGTGGAAGGGGACCTAACTGGCATCATGGACCCCTTTGGGATCGGGACAAGTAAGAGGCAGGTCAGGGTGACGCTGAGGACGGGCGTGGACGGGAACATTGTACACCCACCGTCCAGCTTCGCGATCGGCGGGAGCAAGGGCTACCTGACCTACGCAGGGCAACCTAAAGTCTGCCATGCCTGTGGTAGGTCAGGTCACGTGGCGGCCGACTGCAAAGCCACCATCTGCAGGAACTGCAGGGAGGAGGGACACCTTGCAAAGGATTGCCCACAAGAGAAAAGCTGCAACCTTTGCGGGGAAGCGGGCCACCTCTATAGGGCATGCCTGCAGCGGGGGACCACCTACGCCCAGGTCGCCGGTAGGGGCAATGCGGGGCCAGTCCCCCCGGAGGAGAGGAAGGCACAAGGCCCCTGCAATGACCCCCCTAATGTGCAGGAGGGCCAGGTCGTGCAGGAGGGCCCAGCCCTGCAGGACGGACCCAAGGCCAGCAATGCGCCCCTGCAGGCTCTGCTCCCTGCCCCCGACAACCCGGAGTCGATGGAGGAGTCGACAGGTGACCCAGGGAGTGGACGATGGTCCGGAAGGTGAGGAGGAAGGTGCGCCGGTGGGCCCAGGAACCGCAACCATCAGGTGGGAAAAGGCAGCTACAGGGGGGCTATAAGAGCTCCTCTGACGAGGGGGATTCGGAGAGGGCCCACCCAAAGCAGAAGCTAAAGATCTCAAGGGAGAAGAAAAGCAGCATCACGCTTCCAGGTGACGGGAGGCGTCTTGAGGCTCCCTCCGACACCCAGCCATGCCCTTGAGGGCCCCCCGGAACCTTCAGGCGGGAAGGAGGAAATAGCGTGTCCCCAGCCTGACCCAGAGCCGGACTCTCCTGCCTCTGTACCCCCGATGGGGGGAATGCCACCCGGAAGGCAGCACGGATGGTTTCCTGAGCCCGGAGAGTGTCCAGCAGTTTGCCCGGGCAATGGGCATGAAGGGACAGATGGACGGGCTGGACCTTGGACTTGGGTACGGTACTGCGGTCACTGCCCACAATGGGGGTACGAGTGGCGAGCGTTAATGTGCGCAGCTTCAAGTCCACCACAAGATGTGTGTCCATGTTGGCCTACCTGACCACCATCAAGGCGGACCTCCTGTTTCTGCAGGAGTGCGGGATACCGCGCCTCGGCAGGTACGGGAAATGGTCGGGCGCCTGGACCTGTGGGCCTTCGATCTGGTTGGGGGATAACGACTGTCGCTCCTCAGGCCTGGCTATTCTGCTGCGGGGGCGCAACTTCACCATCCCTCAAGTTCAGGAGGTGGTGGGGGGGCCGCCTCCTAGTGGCTGACATCACCTACAGGAACGCTCCCCTGAGGCTGATCAACGTGTACGCCCCAGCGGTACAGAGTGAGAGTTTGGCCATCCTGCAGCGGCTTCCACCCCTGCTGGCTACGTCCAGGCCGGTCATCCTAGGCGGAGACTTCAACTGCATCATCGATGCAGATGGAAGATCCGGCATGGGGACAGCGGGTGGGGGGAGTCAACTGGACGTCACGCCCAGATTCCTGATGGGCACGGTGAAGGACACCAAGTTGCTCGACGTCTTCAGCACCCCTGCATATGGAGCGCAGCGGAGATACACCTGGTCACGGCCAGGTGGGTCTATCCGCTCAAGGACAGACTTCCTGTTTGTGTCACGGGCATTCTCGGTCTGGTCCACCGGTGTCGAGCCGGTGTTCTTCTCTGACCACTGCCTCCTCCTCACTTACAGGACGGCCGGCAAGGGGACGTGGAAGCTCAACATGACTCTGTTGACCCCAGAGAACGTCAAGGAGCTTAAGAGGGAGTATGCCGGTTGGAGAACCGTGAAACCCCTCTTTGAGTCTCCAGGCGACTGGTGGGAGACGGTGAAGGAGAACATCAAGAGGTTCTTTGACCTCAAGGGTGTTCGGAAGGCGAGAGAGAGGCAGGGAAAGCTGTCGCGACTCCAGAAAAGGATGCAGAACCTGCTCCTTCTGCAGTCGATGGGAGTCGATGTCACGGAGAACAACTGTGAGGTGAGGGGCCAGCAAGCCTCGCTCTTCGCTGCGGAGGCCTCCAGGATAATCTTCCAGTCCAGGGTCCGCTCTGTGGAGCAGGACGAGACATGCTCACGTTTCTTCTTTCAGAAGGTGCACAAAGAGAGCTCTGTGCTTAGCCGGCTGAAGGAGGACAATGGCTCGGTGATGTCGTCTCGGCCCGACATTTTGAGGATCAGCAGATCCTTCTATGCTGGACTGTACGACATGAAGCCCACAGACAGCACGGCCTCCGAGTCGTTCCTGTCGTCTATCACAGAGGTCTTAGACGACGGCACGAGGGAGTGGCTGGACCGGCCCATATCCCTGGATGAGCTGAACAGAGCCTTCAAGTCCTTGGAGAGGAATAGGACTCCCAGTCGTGACGGCTTACCGTTCGAGCTGTATTCTGCTCTGTGGGACCTGGTCGGCCAGGACCTGCTGGAGGTGTACGATAGTGCGCTTCGGGCAGGGGAAATGTGCAAGTCCATGAGGAAGGGCATCATCACCCTCATTTACAAGAGGAAGGGGGAGAGGGAAGAAATTAAGAATTGGCGTCCCGTTTCACTATTGAACGTGGACTACAAAATCCTGGCCAAGGTCATAGCCAACCGGGTCAGGAGTGTCCTGGAGTCAGTGATTCACCCTGACCAAACCTGTGCTGTGCCGGGCAGGAAGATCGCTGAGAGCCTCGTGCTTATCAGGGATACGATCGCCTACGTGCAGGACAGGCGGGTGGACACCTGCCTCGTCAGCCTGGACCAGGAGAAGGCCTTCAACAGGGTCTCTCATGCTTACATGAGGGACGTCCTCTCCAAAATGGGGTTCGGGAGGGCATCCGCAATTGGATCCGGCTGCTCTACATCAACATCGTTAGTGCAGTCTCGATCAACGGGTGGGAATCGAACAGTTTTCCCGTCAGATCTGGAGTCAGGCAGGGCTGCCCGCTCTCTCCTGCCTTATTCGTGTGCTGTGTGGAGCCCTTTGCCGCATCCATCAGGAAGGACGTGAGCCTGAAGGGCGTGACTATCCCAGGTAGCAGAGGCCTTCAGGTCAAGACCTCCCTGTACATGAACGACGTCGCCGTCTTCTGCACCGATCGTCGGTCGGTGAGTAGGCTGTTGGACATCTGCGGCCAGTTTGAACTGGCCTTGGGTGCCAAAGTCAATAGGGGTAAGAGCGAGGTCGTGTTCTTCGGGAACTGGGACGACCGCTCCTTCATCCCCTTCACCGTCAGGACAGACTGCCTGAAGGTGCTGGGTGTTTGGTTCGGTGGAGCTGGGGCGTGCACTAAGACTTGGGAGGAGTGTATCACCAAACTGAAGCAGAAGCTGGGCAGGTGGATGCTCCGGTCCCTCTCCATCGCGGGTAAGAACCTGGTTGTCAGGTGCAAGGGGCTTTCGGTACTGTTGTATGTGGTGCAGGCCTGGCCTATTCCCTGGACCTGCGCCGCTGCGGTCACCCGGGCCATCTTCCACTTCATTTGGGGGTCGAGGATGGACCGGGTCCACAGGGACACCATGTACAAAGACCTGGAAAATGGGGGAAAGGGCGTACCGAACGCCACCCTCGCCCTGACGGCTTTGTGTGCGGCTGCATCAAGCTGTGCGTAGATCCTCAGTACGCAAACACCAAGTGTCACTACTTACTGAGGTTCTACCTGTCCCCGGTGTTGCGAAGGATGGGCCTGGCCTCGTTGCCGCGGAACGCTCCGAGTAGTTGGACCGTCCCATACCACCTGTCCTTCGTGGAGAAATTTTTGAAGGGAAACACCTTTGACCACAAGGCCGTCAGGCAGTGGTCAGCACGTAGTATCCTCGAGACCCTTCAGGAAAAGGAGAGGGTGGATCCCGTCGAGTGGTTCCCCACGCCGACTGCCAAAGTCATTTGGCAGAATGCCTCATCGCCAGAACTTTCAAACAAGCACAAGGACATTGCTTGGCTGGCGGTGAGAGGGGCTCTGCCAGTGAGATCCTTTATGCATGCCCAGAATCTCTGCACCACTGCACGCTGCCCTCAAGGTGGCTGCGGGGGGGGAACGAGACTGTCGATCACCTCCTTCTGGAGTGTGCCTATGCGCAGGAGGTCTGGAGGGGGAATGCAGTGGTATTTGTCGAGGTTCGTCCCGAGCAGCTCCGTAACACGGGACTCCGTGCTCTACGGGCTGTTTCCCGGGACGCACACCGAGACCAACATCAACTGCGCCTGGAGGACCATCAATGCGGTGAAAGATGCTCTTTGGTCTGCCCGCAACTTGCTGGTCTGCCAGCTGAAAGAACTGACCCCGACCGAGTGTTGCAGACTGGCGCACTCCAAGGTCCAGGGCTACGTGCTGAGGGACGCACTAAAGCTTGGGAGAGCCGCCGCCAAGGCGCGGTGGGGAAAGACCACCGTATGAACCCCCTCGTCCATAACAGAAAAAAGGGCCCTATCTGGTAACTGGGCCCAGCTGGCGCCTTCCCCAACTGTTCAGGGGGCCAACGGGGACTGTGCGGGGAGAAGGCTGACGGGGTATTTTCTTTGCTTTGTTTTTTTTTCTTTGTTTTGTTTTTTCCTTTAGTTGGTGTACGTACCCCCTGGGTAACCCGGAGCGGCTTGCATGACTAGGTAGGTGTATAAATGTTTTATTTTTTGTACATTCTATGAATGAAGTATATTTTTTCAAATAAAAAAAGTTGACGAAATGTCTGAAAACGAACCTTCCAGCTCAGCGAGCAAACTCACATCCAGTACAGACAGATCATACCATAAAAAGTGCATTAGGCTAATAGAAGAGGGCGAAGATCCATCTATTTTTGATTTAAGCTTTTTTGTCACATATATTCAAATACAGGAGGACAGTGAAAAGTTTATAATGTTGCCACACATGATGCCAACTAAGGTATGAAGATGCCTTGGTGCAAAAAATACTTCGGTACAAGTATAACATGGAGAGCAAAGTTAAAAGCGAAGCTTTGCCACTGTTCTTCGTATAAGTAGAGAAATGAAGCAATAAAGTTGGAAGTTAACATTACAAACAGAGATAAGGAGAAACTTCTTCATACAGAGAGTGGTGAAACTATGGAATTCACTGCCACCGAAGGCTGTGGAGGCCAAGTCATCGAGTACATTTAAAGTGTGCAGAGGACTGTGAAACTTGGTAGAGGAACATCAAGTGAGTGGGCAAAGGTCTGGCAGATGGAAGATAAAGTAAATAAATGTGAAGTCATATATTTTGGTAGGAATGACCGTAAAAAGGGTTATTACTTCAGAGGTAAAAAGCTGCAGCATGCTGTCATGCAGAGGGACCTGGGTGTCCTTGTCCATGAATCACAGAAGGTTGGACTGCAGGTATCACAATTAATTAGGAAGGCAAATGGAATTTTGTCCTTCATTGCTAAAGGGATTGAGTTTAAAAGCAGAGAGGTTATGTTGCAGCTGTACAAGGTGCTGGTGAGGCCACACTTAGAGTACTGTGTGCAGTTTTAGCCTCCTTACTTGAGGAAGGATGTACTGGCACTGGAGGGGGTGCAGAGGGGCTTCACTAGGTTGATTCCGGAGATGAGGGGGTTAGCTTATGAGGAGAGACTGAGTAGATTGGGATTATAAATTCATTGGAATTCCGAAGATTGAGGGGGGATCTTATCGGAACATATAAAATTATGAAGGGAATAGATAAGATAGAAGTAGACAGGATATTCCCACTGGCAGGTGAAGCTAGGACAAGAGAGTACAGCCTCAAGATTAGAGGGAGCAGATTTATGACTGAATTGAGAAGGAACTTCTTCACCCAGAAGGTTGTTGATCTATGGAATTCCTTGCCCAGTGAGGTAGTTGACGTTACTTCAGTAAACGTTTCTAAAGCTAAGGTAGATTTTCTTTGAACAATAAAGCAATTAAGTGATACAGTGAGAAAGCGGGTAAGTGGATCTGAGTCCACGAAAAGATCAGCCATGATCTTACTGAATGGCGGAACAGCATCTATGGGCCAAATGGTCTACTCCTGCTCCAAGTTCTTATGTAAAACAGAGGATAGCAAATTTGGTTCCCCTGTTCAAGAAGGGGAGTAGAGACAACCCTGATAATTATAGACCAGTGAGCCTTACCTCAGTTGTTGGTAAAGTGTTGGAAAAAGTTATAAGGGATAGGATTTATAAGCATCTAGAAAAGAATAAATTGATTAGGGATAGTCAGCATGGTTTTGTGAAAGGAAGGTTGTGCCTCACAAACCTTATTGAGTTCTTTGAGAAGGTGACCAAACAGGTAGATGAGAGTAAACTGGTTGATGTGGTGTATATGGATTTCAGCAAGGCGTTTGATAAGGTTCCCCACAGTAGGCTATTGTACAAAATGCGGAGGAATGGAATTGTGGGAGATATAGCAGTTTGGATCAGAAATTGGCTTGCTGAAAGAAGACAGAGGATGGTAGTTGATAGGAAATGTTATCCTGGAGACCAGTTACTAGTGGTGTACTGCAAGGTTCGGTGTTGGGTCCACTGCTGTTTGTCATTTTTATAAATGACCTGGATGAGGGCGTAGAAGGATGGGTTAGTAAATTTGCAGACGACACTAAGGTCGGTGGAGTTGTGGATAGTGACGAAGGATGCAGAGATGGGCTGAGAGGTGGCAGATGGAGTTCAACCTGGATAAATGCGAGGTGATGCATTTTGGAAGGTCGAATTTGAAAGCTGAGTACAGGATTAAGGATAGGATTCTTGGCAGCGTGGAGGAACAGAGGGATCTTGGTGTGCAGATACATAGATCCCTTAAAATGGCCACCCAAGTGGACAGGGTTGTTAAGAAAGCATATGGTGTTTTGGCTTTCATTAACAGGGGGATTGAGTTTAAGAGTCGTGAGATCTTGTTGCAGCTCTATAAAACTTTGGTTAGACCGCACTTGGAATACTGCGTCCAGTTCTGGGCGCCCTATTATAGGAAAGATGTGGATGCTTTGGAGAGGGTTCAGAGGAGGTTTACCAGTATGCTGCCTGGACTGGAGGGCTTATCTTATGAAGATAAGCTCGGTCTCTTTTCATTGGAGAAAAGGAGGAGGAGAGGGGACCTAATTGAGGTATACAAGATAACGAGAGGCATAGATAGAGTTGATAGCCAGAGACTATTTCCCAGGGCAGAAATGGCTAACTCGAGGGGTCATAGTTTTAAGCTGGTTGGTGGAAAGTATAGAGGGGATGTCAGAGGCAGGTTCTTTACACAGAGAGTTGTGAGAGCATGGAATGCGTTGCCAGCAGCAGTTGTGGAAGCAAGGTCATTGGGGTCATTTAAGAGACTGCTGGACATGTATATGGTCACAGAAATTTGAGGGTGCATACATGAGGATCAATGGTCGGCACAACATTGTGGGCTGAAGGGCCTGTTCTGTGCTGTACTGTTCTATGTTCTATGTTCTATGCTGTAGGTTGCAGAGAGACATAGATAAGCTGCGGAGCTGGGCTGAGAAGTGGCAAATGGAGTTTAATGCAGACAAGTGTGAGGTGATGCACTTTGGTAGGAGTAACCAGAAGGCAAAGTACAGGGCTAATGGTAAGATTCTTAGTAGTGTAGATGAGCAGAGAGATCTCGGTGTCCATGTACACAGATCCTTGAAAGTTGCCACCCAGATTGACAGGGCTGTTAAGAAGGCATACAGTGTTTTAGGTTTTATTAATAGAGGGATTGAGTTCCGGAACCAAGAGGTTACGGTGAAGCTGTACAAAACTCTGTTGCGGCCGCACTTGGAGTATTGCGTACAGTTCTGGTCACCACATTATAAGAAGGATGTGGAAGCTTTGGAAAGGGTGCAGAGGTGATTTACTAGGATGTTGCCTGGTATGGAGGGAAGGTCTTATGAGGAAAGGCTGAGGGACTTGAGGCTGTTTTCGTTAGAGAGAAGAAGGTTGAGAGGTGACTTAATTGAAACAGAGAAAATAATCAGAGGGTTAGATAGGGAGAGCCTTTTTCCTGGGATGGTGACGGCGAGCACAAGGGGTCATAGCTTTAAATTGAGGGGTGAAAGATATAGGACAGACGTCAGAGGTAGTTTCTTTACTCAGAGAGTAGTAAGGGAATGGAACGCTTTGCCTGCAACGGTCGTAGATTCGCCAACTTTAGGTACATTTAAGTCATCATTGGATAAGCATATGGATGTACATGGAATAGTGTAGGTTAGATGGGCTTGAGATCGGTATGACAGGTCGGCACAACATCGAGGGCCGAAGGGCCTGTACTGTGCTGTAATGTTCTATGTTCTATAGAGATAGATAGGTTCTTGATTCTCTTGACAATCAAGAGTTACGGGGAGAAAGCCGGAGAATGAGTTGAGAAAATTATCAACCATGATTGAATGGCAGAGCAGACTCGATGGACTGAATGGCCTAATTTCTGCTGCTGTGCCATGTGGTCTTATGGTTCTTCGTAGTGATGGCTACAGAGAAGGTGTACAAAGAACCAGCTGATCATTGAATTTAAAATTTGCGAGGTCCATCCAGCAATCTAATAACAGTGGGGAAGAAGCTGGTGTCGAACCTGATGGTACATAAAAGGAGTTTTGACATGGATTAGCCATGATCTATTTGAACAACAGAACAGATTTGATGGCCCAATCAGCCTCTGGCTATTCCCAATTAGAATGGAGATTGGCCCAATGCAGGATGGGGTTGGGTCCAGATGAATCTAAAGAGAGTTTAGATAAGCAACAGGTAAGAGGAGATGATAGAATTTTTTTAATTATTCATGCATGGTACGAGCGCGCTGCTGACCAGGCAGCATTTATTGCCCAGAGGGCAGTTCAGAGTCAAACACATTGCTGTGGGTCTGGAGTCACATATAGGCCAGGATGGCAGTTCGTTAGTGAACAAGATGGGCTCTTCCCAGCAACAGACAATGGGTTCAGGGTCATTGTTAGATTCTCAATTCCAAATAGTTTATTGAATTCAAATTCCACCATCCGCCGTGACAGGATTCAAACCGAGGTCCCCAGAACACTGTGGGTCTCTGGATTAACAGTCCAGTGATAACACCACTAGGCTGTCAACTCCCACAGTGATAATGGGGTTTCCTGAAAAGGGATGGGAAAGGGGATCTGTTACTTGTGCTTTGCATTTGATGTGATTTTAAGCCACTGGAAGTTACATGGAGCAGAGAAAAGTTTCACAAGATAAAACTTCAACAAAGAAAGCCCACTAATCCGTCCTCCTGAGGAGATGGACACATAACGTAAAAAAGAACTGAACACAGGATCTCCTTGCTGATATAAAGTGCCACTCCTTGTCACATTGGGATGTATCCAACTGGCAAACGATGTAAAACCACCATCAGCCTCCGACTGGGTGACACTGAACTATAGCAATCGATGAGACTGCAGTCTGAACACCGTTCTCCCCATCTAGCCCTGATCAGGAGACTGAGATTCACAATGCACGCTTACCTAACCACTTTGATGAATAAAGCTTTGGAACAAACAAAGATCAGCTTGTCAGAAACCATCCGAGAGGCAAATCCTTCCTTAGTGATGCTCAAACACTCCACGGACAGCTTGCACCCCCAGATGGGGTCGAACTAAATCAGTCACATCTTATTACAGTCACTGCACTAGACCGACACACAAACAAATGCATAAAAGGGTCAGACAACATTATTAAAGTTGTATTGCCATCCCGAACTCAGTAAACAGCCTTCAAATCCCTGCCATTAATTCAGCGAGGTGTTTGCCTTTGATGGCTAGACAAAGGCTGGAGGGGAGAGCCTGGCTCGGGCACTTACACCTTCAGTTCAGGGTTAAGCTCATTGCTTCTCCTACACTCCCAGAATAAAACCTGCTATCCCACCCTGGCCCAGAAATGAGGGTGGCTGCTTCAGTGCTGACCTCCAGGGCTCTCCCGGGAGAACAAGAAATCACACAGCTGCCTCCATTCGGAAATGCAGTCATTGCCTTCAGATTTTTTTCTTCTATTCATTTGTGGGATGTGGGCGTTGCTGGCTGGGTCCAGCATTTATTACCGTCCCTGGTTGCCCCTTGAGAAGGCGGGGGTGAGCTGCCTTCTTGAACCACTGCAGTCCATGCGCTGTGGGCTGATCCACAATGCCCTTAGGGAGGGAATTCCAGGATTTTGAACCAGAGACAGTGAAGGAACGGCAATATATTTCAGGATGGTGAGTGACTTGGAGGGAACATGCAGGGGGTGGTGTTCCCATGTACCTGCTGCCCTTGTGCTTCTAGAGGGAAGTGGCCATGGGTTCGGAAGGTGCTGCCTGAGGATCTTTGGTGAATTTCTGCTGTGCATCTTGTAGATAGTACACACTGCTGCTACTGAGTGTCGGTGGTGGAGGGAGTGGATGCTTGTGGATGTGGTGCCAATCAAGCGGCTGCTTTGTCCTGGATGGTGTCGAGCTTCTTGAGTGTTGTTGGGGCTGCCCCCATCCAGGCAAGTGGGGAGTATCCCATCACACTCCTAACTTGTGCCCTGTAGATGGTGGGCATCCTACGGGGAGTTACTCACCACAGCAAATCAGTAGCTGGGAATAGTGATCATAATTCCATATGTTTTCGGATACCTATAGATAAGGACAAGAGGGATTTCGCATGAAGGTATTAGGTTGGGGGAAGGCCAACTATAACCGAATTAAACAAGAGTTGGAGAATATGGATTGGGAGCAGCTGTCTGAGGATAAATCTACATCTGACATGTGGGAGTCTTTTAAAGATCTGTTGATTAGAGTGTGGGACAGGCATGATCCCACGAAAATGAAAGACAGGAATGGCAAGGTTCAGGAACCTTCGATATTATCAATTCATTACAACAAAGGAAGCATGTCGAAGGTCTAGGCAACTAAGAACAGACAAAGGCCCTTGAATAATACGGTGAAAGTACAAAGGAGCTCAAATGGGGAGTTAGGAGGGGTAAAAGGGCCTATGTAATGCCCTTGGCCACCAAAGAGAATCCCAAGGCATTTTACATGTATATTAGGAGCAAGAGGATGCCTAAGGAAAGAGTAGGCACACTCATGGATAAAGGAGAGAAATGTTTTGGGGCCACTGCTGTTTGTCATTTTTTATAAATGACCTGGTTAAGGGTGCAGAAGGATGAGGTTAGTAAATTTGCGGATGACACTGAAGTCAGTGGAGTTGTGGATAGTGTGGAAGAATGTTGCAGGTTACAGAGGGACATAGATAAGCTTCAAAGCTGGGCTGAGAAGTGGATAATGGAGTTTAATGCAGACAAGTGTGAGGTGATGCACTTTGGAAGGAGCAACAGGAATACAGAGCACTGGGGCTAATGGTAAGATTCTTGGCAGTGTGGACAAGCAGAGAGATCTCAGTGTCCATGTGCATAGATCCCTGAAAGCTGCCACTCAGGTTGATAAGGTTGTTTAGAAGGCAGACGGTGTGTTAGGTTTTATTGGTAGAGGGATCGAGTTTCAGAGCCATGAGGTCATGTTGAGCTATACAAAACTCTGCGGCCGCACTTGGAGTATTGCGTACAGTTCTGAGCGCCGCATTATAGGAAGGATGTGGAAGCATTGGAAAGGGTGCAGAGGAGATTTACTAGGATGTTGCCTGGCCTTGAGCAAAGGTCTCATGAGGAAAGGCTGAGGGACTTGAGGCGGTTTTCATTAGGGAGAAGAAGGTTGAGAGGTGACTTAATAGAAACATACAAGATGATCAGAAGATTAGTTAGGGTGGGCAGTGAGAGATTGTTTCCTCGGATGGTGATGGCTAGCACGGGGAGACATAGCTTTAAATTGAGGGGTGATAGATATAGGACAGATGTCAGAGGTAGGTTCTTTACTCAGAGTAGTGAGGGCGTGGAATGCCCTGCCTGCAACAGTAGTAGACTCGCCAACTTTAAGGGCATTTAAATGGTCACTGGATAAACATATGGATAATAATGGAATAGTGTAGGTTAGATGGGCTTCAGATTGGTTTCACAGGTCAGTGCAACATCAAAGTCTGAAGGGCCTGTACTGCACTGTAATGTTCTTTGTTCTATGTTCGATTATATGTCAAGAAGAAGAAATGGGTAAGATCCTTAATGAATAATTTACATCAGTATTCACCAAAGTGAGAGATGTTGAGGTCAGCAAAAGGGTGTGAACACGCTCAGGCAGGTCAACATGATGGAGGAAATGTTGGGTGACTTGAAGTACATTAGGGTCGACAAATCCCCAGGGCCGGTCAGAATCTAACCCATGATACTGTGGGAAGCAAGGGAGGAGATAGCTGGGGCCTTAACAGATATCTTAGCATCCTCTAGCCTCAGGCGAGGCTCCAAAGGGCTTCAGAGAGGGTGGTGTGTTCCTGAAATGCACTGCCAGTGGAAGTGGTAGAAGGAGGCACATTAACAACATTTAATGTGTATCTGGTTAGAGACATGAATGGGAAGCGCAGAGGGATAAAAACTGCTTATGGGCAATAAGTAGTGGGTCTAAATAATGATTAGAAATTGGTACGGCCTTGGTGAGCCAAAGGATCTGTTCCAGTGCAATGTCATTCTTTGTTTTTTGTTCAGTATTCCTAGTCTCTGACTTGTTCTTTTAGTCATTCTGTACATGTAGCGAAACCACTTCAGTTACTGGTCAATCAACAGGATAGTGATAATGGGGCATTTGATGATGGTAACACCTTTGAAAGTCAAGTGGCAGTCATTGGATTGTCCCATATTAGTGATGGTCATTGCCTGGTATTTGTGTGGCGTGAATGTCACTTACCAGATGCCAGCCGAAGCCTGGATTTTGTCCAGATTTTGTTTCATTTGGACACGGACTGCTTCAGTATCTGAGGAGTGACGAATGATGCTGAACATTGTGTAATCATCGGCAAACATCCCCACTTCTGATCTTGTGATGGAGGGAAGATCATTGATGAAGCAGCTGAAGCAGGTTGGACACTGCCCTGAGGAACACCTGCAGAGATGTCCTGGAGCTGAGCTGACAGACCTCCAACACCGCAACCATCTTCCTATATATTAATCTAGCCAGCAGAGAGTTTGCCCCCGATACCCATTGATTCCAGTTTTGCTAGGGCTCCTTGATGCCACACTCGGTCGAGTGCAGCCTTGATGTCAAGGGCTGCCACTCTCACCTCACCTCTGGAATCCAGCTCTTTCATTCATGTTTGAACCAAGGCTATAATGAGATCAGGAGCTGAGTGGCCCTGGAGGAACTCAAACTGGATGTCACTGAGCAGGTTATTGCTGAGCAAATGCTGCTTGATAGCACCGTTACTGACACCTTCCATCACTTTACTGATGATTGAGAGGACACTGATGGGACAGGAATTGACCGGATTGAATTTGTCCTGCTTTTTATGTACAGGATATACCTGGGTAATTTTCCACATTGTCGGGTAGATACCAGTGTTGTAACTGTACTGGAACAGTTTGGCTAGGGGAGCAGCAAGTTCTGGAGCACAAGTCTTCAGTACTATAGCCAGAATGTCGTCAGGGCTCATAGCCTTTGCAGTGTCCAGTGTCTCCAATGGTTTCTTGATGTCACATGGAGTGAATTGCATTGGCTGAAGACGGGTATCTGTAATGCTGGGGACCACTAGAGGACGCCGAGGTAGATGATCCACTTGTTACTTCTGGCTGAAGATTGCTGCAAATGTTTCAGCCTTACCTTTTGCATTCATCCATTACATCAAGCTTACAGTATGGAAACAGGCCATTCGGCCCTACTGGGTTATACATGTTTCGCATGAGCTTGATCTCACCTATTACCAACTCCTGGGGTTACCATTGACCAGAAACTGAGCTGAACCCACCACATAAACACAGAGGCTACGAGAGCAAGCCAGAAGCTGGGAATCCTGCGGCACGTAACTCCCCTCCTGACTCCCCAAAGCTTGCCCACCATCTACAAGGCACAAGTCAGGAGTGTGATGGGACACTTCCCACTTGCCTGGATGGGTGCAGCCCCAACACTCAAGATGGTGTCGAGCTTCCAGGACAAAGCAGTCGCTTGATTGGCACATCCACAAGCATCCACTCCCTCCACCACCGACACTCAGTAGCAGCCGTGTGTACTATCTACTAGATGCACTGCAGAAATTCACCAAAGATCCTCAGACAGCACCTTCCAAACTCACTTCCATCGAGAATGACCAGGGCAGCAGGTACATGGGAACACCACTTCCTGCAAGTTCCCCTCCAAGTCACTCACCAGCCTGATTTGGAAATGTATTGCTGTTCCTTCACTGTCGCTGGGTCAAAATCCTGGAATTCCCTCCCTCATAGCATTATGGGTCAACCCACAGCACAGGGGCTATAGCAGTTCAAAAAGGCAGCTCACTCCCACCTTCTCAAGGAGCAATTAGGGATAGGCAAGAAATGCTGGGCCCAGCCAGCAACACCCACATCTATAAATTTTAAAAAATTCTCCTCAGCATCAGTACTAGAACTATTGCTGTTCTTGTGAAATGTAAGTGGGCCAAATGGCCACATTTTCAAAGTCTGCAGATCATTCAAAACCTCAGAACCAAGTAAACAGTGAAGGGGATAGGTTTGCTCCTATCTGACAGGACAGAGTGGATATTGGGAAGATGTTTCCATTGGTCTGAGAGTCTCGGGCACGAGGTCACAGCCTTAGAGTATAGGGAAGACTTTTTAGAACGGAGTTAAGGAGAAACTTCTTCAGCCAGAGAGCAGCGAATCTATAGAATTCACTGCCACAGAAGGCTGTGGAGGCCAGGTCATTCAGTGTATCTAAGACAGAGATAGGTAGGTTCTTGATTATCAAGGGCTACTGGGAGAACGGGTTAAGAAAATTAACAGCCACGATTGCATGGTGGAGTAGACTTGATGGGCTGAATGGCCTAATTTCTGTTTCTATGTCTTACGGTCAGGAGTCCTGAGACAAATAGGTGAAATGAGCCGACAGAGTCTGCAGATTGATGTGAAATTGTGGATTTTGGACAAGATAACAGCAAGAAGCAAGAAAATCAAACTAGTATCGTTCTGGGATTTGCAAGAACAAAAGTACCTGGGCTTGACAAATCCTTGAAGGCATCAGAGCAAGTTTCTCATCCTTTTGTCTATGTCGTTGACTAGCCCTGCATTTATTGGGCATCCCTAATTGCCATGGAACTGGTTCATTTCATGGTCAATATTATTCAGACTTGCTTTCAATTCCACGTTTAGTAACTAACTGAATTCATATTCTACCGATTTCTGTGGTTGGATTCCTGTGCTGTGCAATGTGGAAGACCTGGAAGGGGAAGGCAGGGTAGTAGCACTGGAGGAGTTAACAGAGTTGATAACATTGGGGCCATGGGCCATACAGAAGCATTGAGAATTTTCTGTGTGATTGGATTATGAAGAGTGAAGCAGATCAATAAGCAGAAGGCAATTAAAGAAAAGCAGATGATGGAGGTGTGGGAGATCAGGGGCGAAGGTCTGGATTTGGTTGTTAGAGGTTGTGAGAGGTGATTGAATTTTCCACACTGCTGTTTGAACATTTTTAGGAGTGTTTGAGCCCATAGATTGGATTTTTGTCTCCACAGATTCTCACACATCCGCTTTCAAACAGACAGACACACACAAATTCACTCTCATACGCACACATTCTCTATCTGTCTCTCTCTCTCACACACACACACACACACACACACACGTTCTCTATCACATGCACATTCTCTCTTGCACACACACACACACATTCTCTCACACACCCACATGCGCTATCACACACATGCTCTATCACACGCACATTCTCTCTTGCATATACATTCCCTATCTCTCACACATTCTCTCTCGCAGACACACATTCCCTATCTCTCTCACACACATTCACGCTCAGATACCTACTCTCTTAGTGCACGCACAAATTCACTCAAACCAACACTGTCTCTCTCTCTTGTACACACACGGACACACATACACACATGCACACAGATGCACACACGCACACACACACGCATTCACTCACAGACACACACATATATTATCACACTCACAAACACTGTTACAGTGATAGACTCTCTCTTTTGCACATATGTTTACTCTCACATGCATTCACTCTCTCACAGAGATACACTCAGAAAAAAACTCTTACACATATAGACAGACTCTGATACACACATTGTCGCATTCACATCGTTGCTCACACACTGTCTCTTGCACAAAGATTCACACACAGACACATAAACACTCTCTCATATATACATATACACACACGCACACACACACACACACACATACACACACTCACAGACACTGTCATACACAATGACTTCCACATACACCCAAAGACGTACATGCACTGACTCACACACTCTCTCTCACACACTCTCTCTCACACACTCTCACACACACATACACTGACATGCATACTCTTTCTCACACACATGCGCACGTGTGCACACACACACACTCTCTTTAATATAAAGAAACTACTTACTCTCTCACTCACACTCTTGCACACAATCTCTTACACAGTCACTCACACACACTCACTCTCACATACTTACTGACTTTCACACAGTCACACACACAAACTCTCACACATAGACACTCTCACTCTCTTGCACACACATTCTCACATACTCTCACACACACTCAGACTCTCACACATTCACGAACTCTCTCACACACAGGCTCTCTCACACTTTCTCACACTCTGCCTCACCCACACTCACTCTCAGACACACATGGGCTCTCACACACAGATACACTTACTGTTACACACGCTCACTCAATCCGCACACATTCTCTCACGCAAACTCTCACTGTCTTTCACACACACTCACTCACATACACTAACACTGACTCTCTCACACAAACACACTTTCTCACACTCACACACTCTCACACAGATACACTCACTCTCATGAATACTCACTCTCTCGCAGGCACAGACACACTCACACTCCCACACCCTCTCGCACACACACTCGCTGTCATAATGGTCTCACACACATCACTCCCCAGCGCCCTACCAAAACCCCCACCCTCAATCTTCGTGCTTTTCCTTCACTGAGTGCCGCTGTAGGTGACTCCTCCTCTCCAACTGAGTGCTAAGTGGTGTACAATCTGAGAGTCTGTCTACTGCCGCTGAGCGGAGAGACAGGGACAGGAGAGACAGTGGGAGCAGAGATAGGAGTTTCATGGCAATCTGAACAAATTCACCAGAGACAATGGGAACTGCAGATGCTGGAGAATCTAAGGTAACAAAGTGTGGAGCTGGATGAACACAGCAGGCCAAGCAGCATCTCAGGAGCACAAAAGCTGACGTTTCGGGCCTAGACCCTTCATCAGAGAGGGGGATGGGGAGAGGGAACTGGAATAAATAGGGAGGGGGGAGGCGGACCGAAGATGGAGAGAAAACAAGATAGGTAGAGAGGAGACTATAGGTGGGGAGGGAGGGAGAGGATAGGTCAGTCCAGGGAAGATGGACAGGTCAAGGAGGCGGGATGAGGTGGTACGTAGGAAATGGAGGTGCGGCTTGAGGTGGGAGGAAGGGATGGGTGAGAGGAAGAACCGGATAAGGAAGCAGAGACAGGCTGGGCTGGTTTTGGGATGCAGTGGGGGGAGGGGAAGAGCTGGGCTGGTTTTGGGATGCAGTGGGGGGAGGGGACGAACTGGGCTGGTTTTGGGATGTGGTGGGGGAAGGGGAGATTTTGAAGCTTGTGAAGTCCACATTGATACCATTGGGCTGCAGGGTTCCCAAGCGGAATATGAGTTGCTGTTCCTGCAACCTTCGGGTGGCATCATTGTGGCACTGCAGGAGGCCCAGGATGGACATGTCATCTGAAGAATGGGAGGGGGTGTTGAAATGGTTTGCGACTGGGAGGTGCAGTTGTTTATTGCGAACCGAGCGGAGGTGTTCTGCAAAGTGGTCCCCAAGCCTCCGCTTGGTTTCCCCAATGTAGAGGGAGCCACACCGGGTACAGTGGATACAGTATACCACATTGGCAGATGTGCAGGTGAACCTCTGCTTGGTATGGAAGTCATCTTGGGGCCTGGGATAGGGGTGAGGGAGGAGGTGTGGGGGCAAGTGTAGCATTTCCTGCGGTTGCAGGGGAAGGTGCCGGGTGGGTGGGGTTGGAGGGTAGTGTGGAGCGAACAAGGGAGTCACAGAGACAGTGGTCTCTCCGCAAAGCAGACAAGGGTGGGGATGGAAAAATGTCTTGGGTGGTGGGGTTGGATTGTAGATGGCGGAAGTGTCGGAGGATGATGCATTGTATCCGGAGGTTGGTGGGGTGGTGTGTGAGAACGAGGGGGATCCTCTTTGGGCGGTTGTGGCGGGGGCGGCGTGTGAGTGTCTCCAACACATACCTCACCTTCCTGGACCTCTCAGTCTCCATCTCAGGCAACCAGCTTATAACTGATGTCCATTTCAAGCCCACTGACTCCCACAGCTACCTAGAATACACCTCCTCCCACCCACCCTCCTGCAAAAATTCCATCCCCTATTCCCAATTCCTCCGCCTCCGCCGCATCTGCTCCCACGATGAGGCATTCCACTCCCACACATCCCAGATGTCCAAGTTCTTCAAGGACCGCAACTTTACCCCACAGTAATCGAGAACGCCCTTGACCACGTCTCCCGCATTTCTCGCAACACATCCCTCACACCCCGCCCCCGCCACAACTGCCCAAAGAGGATCCGCCTCGTTCTCACACACCACCCCACCAACCTCCGGATACAACGCATCATCCTCCGACACTTCCGCCATTTACAATCCGACCCCACCACCCAAGACATTTTTCCATCCCCTCCCCTGTCTGCTTTCCGGAGAGACCACTCTCTCCGTGACTCCCTTGTTCGCTCCACACTGCCCTCCAACCCCACCACACCCGGCATCTTCCCCTGCAACCGCAGGAAATGCTATACTTGCCCTCACACCTCCTCCCTCACCCCTATCCCAGGCCCCAGGATGACATTCCATATTAAGCAGAGGTTCACCTGCACATCTGCCAATGTGGTATACTGCATCCATTGTACCCGGTGTGGCTTCCTCTACATTGGGGAAACCAAGCGGAGGCTTGGGGACCGCTTTACAGAACACCTCCACTCGGTTCGCAATAAACAACTGCACCTCCCAGTCGCAAACCATTTCCACTCCCCCTCCCATTCTCTAGATGACATGTCCATCATGGGCCTCCTGCAGTGCCACAATGATGCCACCCGAAGGTTGCAGGAACAGCAACTCATATTCCGCCTGGGAACCCTGCAGCCATATGGTATCAATGTGGACTTCACCAGTTTCAAAATCTCCCCTTCCCCCTACTGCATCCCAAAACCAGCCCAGTTCATCCCCTCCCCCCACTGCACCACACAACCAGCCCAGCTCTTCCCCTCCACCCACTGCATCCCAAAACCAGTCCAACCTGTCTCTGCCTCCCTAACCTGTTCTTCCTCTCACCCATCCCTTCCTCCCACCCCAAGCTGCACCTCCATCTCCTACCTACTAACCTCATCCCACCTCCTTGACCTGTCCGTCCTCCCTGGACTGACCTATCCCCTCCCTACCTCCCCACTTATACTCTCCTCTCCACCTATCTTCTTTTCTCTCCATCTTCGGTCCGCCTCCCCCTCTCTCCCTATTTATTCCAGTTCCCTCACCCCATCCCCCTCTCTGATGAAGGGTCTAGGCCCGAAATGTCAGCTTTTGTGCTCCTGAGATGCTGCTTGGCCTGCTGTGTTCATCCAGCTTCACACTTTATTACCTTGAACCAATTCACTGCTCTGCTCCCATCCTCCAGGTGGGCAAAACTCAGGCAGCAGCTCCATCTGGTGGGCAGGTTGGTTATGGCAATGGAGAGACCACAGAGATAATGGGAACTGCAGATGCTGGAGAATTCCAAGATAATAAAATGTGAGGCTGGATGAACACAGCAGGCCAAGCAGCATCTCAGGAGCACAAAAGCTGACGTTTCAGGCCTAGACCCTTCATCAGAGAGGGGGATGGGGCGAGGGTTCTGGAATAAATAGGGAGAGAGGGGGAGGTGGAACGAAGATGGAGAGTAAAGAAGATAGGTGGAGAGGAGACTATAGGTGGGGAGGTAGGGAGGGGAAAGGTCAGTCCAGGGAAGATGGACAGGTCAAGGAGGCGGGATGAGGTTAGTAGGTGGTAAATAGAGGTGCGGCATGGGGTGGGAGGAATGGATGGGTGAGAGGAAGAACAGGTTAGGGAGGCAGAGACAGGCTGGGCTGGTTTTGGGATGCAGTGGGTGGAGGGGAAGAGCTGGGCTGGTTTTGGGATGCAGTGGGGGGAGGGGACGAACTGGGCTGGTTTTGGGATGCGGTGGGGGAAGGGGAGATTTTGAAGCTTGTGAAATCCACATTGATACCAAAGGGCTGTAGGGTTCCCAAGCGGAATATGAGTTGCTGTTCCTGCAACCTTCCGGTGGCATCACTGTGGCACTGCAGGAGGCCCATGATGGACATATCATCTAAGGAATGGGAGGGGGAGTGGAAATGGTTTGCCACTGGGAGGTGCAGTTGTTTATTGTGAACCGAGCGGAGGTGTTCTGCAAAGCGGTCCCCAAGCCTCCACTTGGTTTCCCCAATGTAGAGGAAGCCACACCGGGTATAATGGATGCAGTATACCACATTGGCAGATGTGCAGGTGAACCTCTGCTTAATATGGAAAGTCATACAGCGGATACAGTATACCACACAAAGTGTGAAGCTGGATGAACACAGCAGTCCAAGCAGCATCTCAGGAGCACAAAAGCTGACTCCTGAGATGCTGCTTGGCCTGCTGTGTTCATCCAGCTCCACACTTTATTATCTTGGATTCTCCAGCATCTGCAGTTCCCATTATCTCTGATACAATTTTAACCTCACTGCGAAGCCTCTTCCAGGGATGCCTAATCTGAAGAAGTTACCCTCCTCCCTCCGGACCAACCTCAGCGGATCTCTCTCCCATTGCAACTCTCTTGTCTCCTCTCCACCTATCTTCTCCCCTATCCATCTTCGATCCACCTCCCCCCCTCTCCCTCTTTATTTCAGAATCCTCTCCCCATCCCCCTTTTCTGATGAAGGGTCTCGGCCCAAAACGTCAGCTTTTGTGCTCCTAAGATGCTGCTTGGCCTGCCGTGTTCATCCAGCCCCACACTTTGTTATTTCAGAGAGACCACAGGATTCTGTTCAGCCCACCAGGCTTATCTCAAAGGAACTGGAGGAGGCCAATCAGCCCACTGGACTATCACAAGTTGCTGATGACACCAGTGTAGTGGGTCAGAACTGAAACAACAATAACACAGTTTATAGGAAAGAGACTGAGTGCTTGGTGGCAAGGTGTAAAAGTAACAATTTCTCCCTCAATGTCAGCAAAATGGAGGATCTGGTCACCAACTTCAGGCAGCTGAGTGGAGGGCACGCCCCTGTCTGCATCACTGGGGCTGAGGTGGAGATAGTTGAGAGCATCAACTGCCTGGGTGCGATGATCACTAACAACCTGTCAGCACTACAGTCTAGAAAGCACAAAAACATCTCTGCTTCCTCAGGAGGCTAGAGAAATGCAGCACGTCCTCGATGACTCTCACCAGTTTTTATAGCTGCACCATAGGGAGCAGCCTATCTGGATATCTCAGTGTAGTATGGCAACTGCTGTGCCTAAGACTGCAAAAAATTACAGAGAGTTGTGAAAACAGCCCAGCCCGTCACACAAACCAACCCCCCCTTCAACTGACTCTGTCTGTACTTCCCTCGGCCTACAGAAACAAAGACGCCTCCCACCTCAGTTATACTCTCTTCCAACCTCTTTCATTGGGCAGAAGATAGGAAAGCTTGAAAACAGATTTAAGACCAGCTTCTTCCCCGTCATTACCAAACTAATAAAAGGACCCCTCAGATACGAGGGATGATCTTTCTCTGCACCTCCTCGGTAGCTGTAACACTATATTCTGCTTTCTGTCCTATTACCTTGATGTAGCTATGTAAGATATGATTGTCAGCATAGGACACAAAACAATACTTTTCACTGTATACGGGTACACTTGACAATGATAAATCAAATAAAAAAATCAAATCAAAATCATAGGAACTGGAGAAGTTCCTTTAGCCCCTTGGACTATCACACAGGAACTGGAGGAGGCCATTCAGCCCCTCAGGTGGACACCAACACATACACAGACATACACACAAATACATACTCACAGACATGCACACACACACACAGACGCTCACAAACACACACTCATACTCTCACACAGACAGACATGTATGCACACATATAGACAAACATAAACACAGGCACAAACACATACCCGCGTGCGCGCACACACACGCACATACACGCATGCGCGCACACACACACTGACACTGTGGCGAGGTGGTATTATCATCGGACTGTTCATCCAGAGACCCAGATAATGTTCCGGGGGGAGAGATAATGGGAACTGCAGATGCTGGAGAATCCGAGATAACAAAGTGTGAAGCTGGATGAACACAGCAGGCCAAGCAGCATCTTCAGAGCACAAAAGCTGACTCCTGAGATGCTGCTTGGCCTGCTGTGTTCTGGGGACCTGGGCTCAAATCCCGCCAAGGCTTGATGACCATGAATCCATTGTTAATTGTCAGGAAAAACCCATCTGGTTCACTAATGTTCTTTAGGGAAGGAAACTGCCATCCTTACCTGGTCTGGCGTACAAGTGACTCCAGACCCACAGCAATGTGGTTGTCTCTGAGCTGCCCTCTGGGTAATTAGGGATGGGCAATAAATGCTGCCTGGTCAGCGATGCCCTCATCCTGTGAACAAATAAAAAAAAACTTACATAGGCCTGGCCGAAACAGTTGAATGGTGACTGTTTGATGCTAATCAGTGACTGGGCATTCACAGCTCTGGTAAGGTAGGGAATTGTAAAAATAGCAACCGTTGAGTGAAGCGACCGACCCTTGAGTCAGGCTGAGCTCAGGTCCTGATACTGTGCTCCATGCTCGATACTCTGCTGTGAGGAGGAATTGAACGAGCTTTGTGAAGCGGTTACACGTTGCCAGTGACAGCACCATCTCAGAT
Source organism: Stegostoma tigrinum (assembly GCF_030684315.1). Classification (NCBI taxonomy): domain Eukaryota; kingdom Metazoa; phylum Chordata; class Chondrichthyes; order Orectolobiformes; family Stegostomatidae; genus Stegostoma; species Stegostoma tigrinum. The sequence continues at coordinate 186,651,604 of NC_081354.1, read as the reverse complement.
AGAAAGGGACCAATGCACAGGCTCCAGGAATAAAGCAGAAAAAGAAAGATACTGAGGTTTCAAGGTGAGACATCACAGTCCCCGCTGAGTGAAGCAATCCACAGACACTGGGCCATGCTGGGCTCACACTCCTCATTCAGCGCGTCCCCACCAGCCACCTCAGGCTCCCGGCTCAGACCCGCACCCTCGCCCCCTACACCCGCAGCCTCGCCCCCTACACCCGCACCCTCGCCCCCTACACCCGCAGCCTCGCCCCCTACACCCGCACCCTCGCCCCCTACACCCGCACCCTCGCCCCCTACACCCGCAGCCTCGCCCCCTACACACGCACCCTCGCCCCCCACACACGCACCCTCGCCCCCTACACCCGCACCCTCGCCCCCTACACACGCACCCTCACCCCCTACACCCGCACCCTCGCCCCCTACACACGCACCCTCGCCCCCTACACCCGCACCCTCACCCCCTACACCCGCACCCTCGCCCCCTACACACGCACCCTCGCCCCCCACACACGCACCCTCGCCCCCTACACACGCACCCTCGCCCCCTACACCCGCACCCTCGACCCCTACACACGCAGCCTCGCCCCCTACACCCGCAGCCTCGCCCCCTACACACGCACCCTCGCCCCCTACACACGCACCCTCGCCCCCTACACCCGCACCCTCGCCCCCTACACCCGCAGCCTCGCCCCCTACACCCGCACCCTCACCCCCTACACCCGCACCCTCGCCCCCTACACCCGCACCCTCGCCCCCTACACCCGCACCCTCGCCCCCTACACCCGCAGCCTCGCCCCCTACACCCGCACCCTCGCCCCCTACACCCGCAGCCTCGCCCCCTACACCCGCACCCTCGCCCCCTACACCCGCAGCCTCGCCCCCTACACCCGCACCCTCGCCCCCTACACCCGCACCCTCGCCCCCTACACCCGCACCCTCGCCCCCTACACACGCACCCTCGCCCCCCACACACGCACCCTCGCCCCCTACACACGCACCCTCGCCCCCTACACCCGCACCCTCACCCCCTACACCCGCACCCTCGCCCCCTACACCCGCACCCTCGCCCCCTACACCCGCAGCCTCGCCCCCTACACCCGCACCCTCGCCCCCTACACACGCACCCTCGCCCCCCACACACGCACCCTCGCCCCCTACACACGCACCCTCGCCCCCTACACCCGCACCCTCGACCCCTACACACGCAGCCTCGCCCCCTACACCCGCACCCTCGCCCGCTACACACGCACCCTCGCCCCCTACACACGCACCCTCGCCCCCTACACACGCACCCTCGCCCCCCACACACGCAGCCTCGCCCCCTACACACGCACCCTCGCCCCCTACACACGCACCCTCGCCCCCTACACACGCACCCTCGCCCCCTACACACGCACCCTCGCCCCCCACACACGCACCCTCGCCCCCTACACACGCACCCTCGCCCCCTACACCCGCACCCTCACCCCCTACACCCGCACCCTCGCCCCTTACACCCGCACCCTCGCCCCCTACACACGCACCCTCGCCCCCTACACCCGCACCCTCGCCCCCTACACACGCACCCTCGCCCCCTACACCCGCACCCTCGCCCCCTACACCCGCACCCTCGCCCCCTACACACGCACCCTCGCCCCCTACACCCGCAGCCTCACCCCCTACACCCGCACCCTCGCCCCCTACACACGCACCCTCGCCCCCTACACCCGCAGCCTCGCCCCCTACACCCGCACCCTCGCCCCCTACACCCGCACCCTCGCCCCCTACACACGCACCCTCGCCCCCTACACCCGCAGCCTCGCCCCCTACACCCGCACCCTCGACCCCTACACCCGCACCCTCGCCCCCTACACCCGCACCCTCGCCCCCTACACACGCACCCTCGCCCCCTACACCCGCACCCTCGCCCCCTACACCCGCAGCCTCGCCCCCTACACCCGCACCCTCGCCCCCTACACCCGCACCCTCGCCCCCTACACCCGCACCCTCGCCCCCTACACCCGCACCCTCGCCCCCTACACCCGCACCCTCGCCCCCTACACACGCACCCTCGCCCCCTACACACGCACCCTCGCCCCCTACACCCGCACCCTCGCCCCCTACACACGCACCCTCGCCCCCTACACCCGCACCCTCGCCCCCTACACCCGCACCCTCGCCCCCTACACACGCACCCTCGCCCCCTACACCCGCAGCCTCGCCCCCTACACCCGCACCCTCGACCCCTACACCCGCACCCTCGCCCCCTACACACGCACACTCGCCCCCTACACACGCACCCTCGCCCCCTACACCCGCACCCTCGCCCCCTACACACGCACCCTCGCCCCCTACACACGCACCCTCGCCCCCTACACACGCACCCTCGCCCCCTACACCCGCACCCTCGCCCACTACACACGCACCCTCGCCCCCTACACCCACACCCTCGACCCCTACACACGCAGCCTCGCCCCCTACACCCGCACCCTCGCCCGCTACACACGCACCCTCGCCCCCTACACACGCACCCTCGCCCCCTACACACGCACCCTCGCCCCCTACACCCGCACCCTCGCCCACTACACACGCAGCCTCGCCCCCTACACCCGCACCCTCGCCCCCTACACACGCACCCTCGCCGCCTACACACGCACCCTCGCCCCCTACACATGCACCCTCGCCCCCTACACCCTCACCCCCTACACCCTCACCCCCTACACCCGCACCCTCGCCCCCTACACACGCACCCTCGCCCCCTACACACGCAGCCTCGCCCCCTACACACGCAGCCTCGACCCCTACACACGCACCCTCGCCCCCTACACACGCACCCTCGCCCCCTACACACGCACCCTCGCCCCCTACACCCGCACCCTCGCCCACTACACACGCAGCCTCGCCCCCTACACCCGCACCCTCGCCCACTACACACGCACCCTCGCCGCCTACACATGGACCCTCGCCCCCTACACACGCACCCTCGCCCCCTACACCCTCACCCCCTACACCCGCACCCTCGCCCCCTACACACGCACCCTCGCCCCCTACACACGCAGCCTCGCCCCCTACACACGCAGCCTCGACCCCTACACACGCAGCCTCGCCCCCTACACCCGCACCCTCGCCCACTACACACGCACCCTCGCCCCCTACACACGCACCCTCGCCCCCTACACACGCACCCTCGCCCCCTACACCCTCACCCCCTACACCCGCACCCTCGCCCCCTACACACGCACCCTCGCCCCCTACACACGCAGCCTCACCCCCTACACACGCAGCCTCGCCCCCTACACCCGCACCCTCGCCCCCTACACCCGCAGCCTCGCCCCCTACACACGCACCCTCGCCCCCTACACACGCACCCTCGCCCCCTACACCTGCACCCTCGCCCCCTACACACGCACCCTCGCCCCCTACACACGCATCCTCGCCCCCTACACACGCACCCTCACCGCCTACGCCCGCACCCTCGCCCCCTACACACGCACCCTCGCCCCCTACACACGCACCCTCGCCCCCTACACACGCACCCTCGCCCCCTACACCCTCACCCCCTACACCCGCACCCTCGCCCCCTACACACGCACCCTCGCCCCCTACACACGCAGCCTCGCCCCCTACACACGCATCCTCGCCCCCTACACACGCACCCTCACCGCCTACGCCCGCACCCTCATCACCCGCACCCTCACCCCATCCGCCCGCACCCTCACCCCCTCCACACGCATCCTCGCCCCCTACACACGCACCCTCACCCGCTACACACGCACCCTCACCCCCTACACACGCACCCTCACCGCCTACGCCCGCACCCTCACCCCATCCGCACGCACCCTCACCCCCTATGCCCGCACCCTCACCCCATCTGCCCGCACCCTCACCCCCTACACACACACCCTCACGCCCTACACACGCACCCTCACCCTCGCCCCCTACACCCGCACCCTCGCCCCCTACACACGCACCCTCGCCCCCTACACACGCACCCTCGCCCCCTACACACGCACCCTCACCCTCACTCCCTACACACGCAGACTCACCCCCTACACACGCACCCTCACCGCCTACGCCCGCACCCTCACCCCCACCGCCCGCACCCTCACCCCCTACACACGCACCCTCACCCCCTACACACGCACCCTCACCCCCTACGCCCGCTCCCTCACCCCCTACGCCCGCTCCCTCACCCTCGCCCCCTACACATGCACCCTCGCCCGCTACACACGCCCCCTCACCGCCTACGCCCGCACCCTCACCCCCTACACACGCACCCTCACCCCCTACACACGCACCCTCACCCCCTACACACGCACCCTCACCCGCTACGTCCGCACCCTCACCCCCTACGCCCGCTCCCTCACCCCCTACGCCCGCTCCCTCACCCTCGCCCCCTACACATGCACCCTCGCCCGCTACACACGCCCCCTCACCCCCTACGCCCGCACCCTCACCCCCTACACCCGCACCCTCACACCTCAACCCGCACTCTCACCTCCTCCACCCGCACCCTCACCGCCACGCCCACACCCTCACCCCCACCTCCCACACCCTCACCCCTTACGCCCGCTCCCTCACCCTCACCCCCTACACATGCACCCTCGCCCCCTACAAACGCACCCTCGCCCCCTAGACACGCACCCTCACCCCCTACACACGCACCCTCACCCCCTACGCCCGCACCCTCAACCCCACCCCCTACACACGCACCCTCACACCTCAACCCGCACCCTCACCTCCTCCGCCCGCACACTCACCTCCTCCGCCCGCACACTCACCTCCTCCGCCCTCGCCTCCTCCGACCGCACCCTCTCCTCCTCCGCCTGCGCCCGCACCCTCTCCTCCGCCCGCACCGTCTACTCCGCCGCCCGCACACTCACCTCCTCCGCCTGCACACTTACCTCCTCCACCCGCACCTCTTCCGCACTCACCCTCACCTCCTCCACCCGCACCCTCACCGCCTCCGCCCTCAGCCTCACCTCCTCTGCCCTCAGCCTCACCTCCTCCGCCCTCAGCCTCACCTCCTCCGCCGGCACGCTCACCTCCTCCACTCTCACCCTCACCACCTCTGCTCCCCTCTCATGTCCTCCACTCTCCCCCTTACCTCCTCCGCACTCGCCTTCACCTCCTCCGCACTCACCCTCACCTCCTTCACCCGCGCGCTCACCTCCTCCGCCCGCACCCTCTCCTCCGCCACCCGCACCTCCTCCACACTCACCCTCAACTCCTCCACCCGCACCCTCGCCTCCTCCACCCGCACCCTCGCCTCCTCCGCCGGCACCTCCTCCGCACTCACCCTCTCCTCCTCCGCCCGCACCCACACCCTCTCCTCCGCCCGCACCCTCTCCTCCTCCGCCCGCACCCGCACCCTCTCCTCCGCCCACACCCGCACTTCCTCCGCCCGCACCTCCTCCACACTCGCCCGCACCTCCTCCACACTCGGCCGCACCTCCTCCACACTCGGCCGCACCTCCTCCACCCGCACCCTCTCCTCCGTCCGCACCCTCACCTCCTCCGCCCGCACCCTCTCCTCCTCCGCCCGCACCCGCACCCTCTCCTCCGTCCGCATCCTCTCCTCCGCCGCCTGCACACTCACCTCCTCCGCCCGCACCTCCTCCACACTCACCCTCACCTCCTCCACACTCACCCTCACCTCCTCCACACTCACCCTCACCGCCCGCACCCTCACCTCCTCCACACTCACCCTCACCTCCTCCGCCCGCACCTCCTCCACACTCACCCTCACCTCCTCCACACTCACCCTCACCTCCTCCACACTCACCCTCACCGCCCGCACCCTCACCTCCTCCGCCCGCACTCTCTCCTCCTCCGCCCGCACCCTCACCTCCTCCGCCCGCACCCTCTCCTCCTCCGCCCGCACCCTCGCCTCCCCCGCCCGCACCCTCATCATCTCCACCCACATCCTCACCTCCTACGCCCTTGCCTTCACCTCCTCCGCCCGCACCCTCACCCCTCCACTCTCACCCTCACCTCCTGTACTCTCACCGTCGCCACCTCTGCTCCCCTCATGTTCTCCACTCTCCCCTTCACCTCCTCCGCACTCGCCTTCCCCGCTTCCGCACTCACCCTCACCTCCTCCGCACTCGCCTTCCCCGCTTCCGCACTCACCCTCACCTCCTCCGCACTCGCCTTCCCCGCTTCCGCACTCACCCTCACCTCCTCCGCACTCACCCTCACCTCCTCCGCCCGCACCCTCACCTCCTCCGCCCGCACCCTCACCTCCTCTGCCCGCACCTCCTACACCCTCAGCCTCACCTCCTCCAACCGCACACTCGCCTCCTCCGCCCGCACCTCCTCCGCACTCGCCCGCACCTCCTCCGCACTCGCCCGCACCTCCTCCGCACCTCCTCCGCACTCGCCCGCACCTCCTCCGCCCACACCTGCACCCGCACCTCCTCACCTCCTCCGCACTCACCCGCACCTCCTCCGCCCGCACCCGCACCTCCTCCGCCCGCACCCGCACCTCCTCCGCCAGCACCCTCACCTCCTCCGCCCGCACCCTCACCTCCTCCGCCCGCACCCTCACCTCCTCCGCCCGCACCCTCACCTCCTCTGCCCGCACCTCCTACACCCTCAGCCTCACCTCCTCCGACCGCACACTCGCCTCCTCCGCCCGCACCTCCTCCGCACTCGCCCGCACCTCCTCCGCACTCGCCCGCACCTCCTCCGCCCACACCTGCACCCGCACCTCCTCACCTCCTCCGCACTCACCCGCACCTCCTCCGCCCGCACCCGCACCTCCTCCGCCCGCACCCGCACCTCCTCCGCACTCACCCTCACCTCCTCCGCACTCACCCTCACCTCCTCCGCACTCACCCTCTCCACCCGCCCCCTCACCTCCTCCACCCGCACCTCCTCCGCACTCACCCTCACCGCCCTCACACTCACCTCCTCTGCTCCCCTCTCATGTCCTCCCCCCGCACCCTCACCTCCTCCCCCCGCACCCTCACCCCCTCCCCCCGCACCCTCACCCCCTCCCCCCGCACCCGCACCCCTTCCCCCCGCACCCGCACCCCCTCCCCCCGCACCTGCACCCCCTCCACCCGCACCCGTACCCCCTCCCCCCGCACCCTCACCTCCTCCCCCCGCACCATCACCCCCTACACACGCACCCTCACCCCCTACACACGCACCCTCACCCCCTACACCCGCACCCTTGCCCCCTACACCCGCACCCTCGCCCTCACCCCCTACACCCTCACCCTCGCCCCCTACACCCGCACCCTCGCCCCCTACACACGCAAGCTCGCCTCCTACACCCGCACCCTCGCCCCCTACACACGCACCCTCGCCCCCTACACCCGCACCCTCGCCCCCGACACCCGCACCCTCGCCCCCTACACCCGCACCCTCGCCCCCTACACCCGCACCCTCGCCCTCACCCCCTACACCCTCACCCTCGCCCCCTACACCCGCACCCTCGCCCCCTACACACGCAAGCTCGCCTCCTACACCCGCACCCTCGCCCCCTACACCCTCGCCCCCTACACCCGCACCCTCGCCCCCTACACCCTCGCCTCCTACACCCGCACCCTCGCCCCCTACACCCTCGCCCCCTACACCCGCATCCTCGCCCCCTACACCCGCACCCTCGCCCCCTACACCCGCACCCTCGCCCCCTACACACGCACCCTCGCCCCCTACACACGCTCCCTCGCCCCCTACACACGCACCCTCGCCCCCTACACACGCACCCTCGCCCCCTACACCTGCACCCGCGCCCCCTACACCTGCACCCTCGCCCCCTACACACGCACCCTCACCCCCTACACACGCACCCTCGCCCCCTACACCTGCACCCGCGCCCCCTACACCTGCACCCTCACCGCCTACACACGCACCCTCACCGCCTACACACGCACCCTCACCCCCTACACACGCACCCTCACCCTCACCCCCTACACACACACCCTCACGCCCTACACACGCACCCTCACCCTCGCCCCCTACACACGCACCCTCGCCCCCTACACACGCACCCTCACCGCCTACACACGCACCCTCACCCCCTACACACGCACCCTCACCCTCACCCCCTACACACGCACCCTCACCCTCGCCCCCTACACACGCACCCTCGCCCCCTACACACGCACCCTCGCCCCCTACACCTGCACCCTCGCCCCCTACACACGCACCCTCGCCCCCTACACACGCACCCTCGCCCCCTACACCTGCACCCTCGCCCCCTACACCCGCACCCTCACCCCCTACACACGCACCCTCGCCCCCTACACCTGCATCCTCGCCCCCTACACCCGCACCCTCACCCCCTACACACGCACCCTCACCCCCTACACACGCACCCTCACCCCCTACACCCGCACCCTCGCCCCCTACACACGCACCCTCACGCCCTACACACGCACCCTCACCCCCTACACACGCACCCTCACCCCCTACACCCGCACCCTCGCCCCCTACACACGCACCCTCACGCCCTACACACGCACCCTCACGCCCTACACACGCACCCTCACCCCCTACACACACACCCTCACGCCCTACACACGCACCCTCACCCTCGCCCCCTACACACGCACCCTCACCCCCACCGCCCACACCCTCACCCCCTACGCCCGCTCCCTCACCCTCACCCCCTACACACGCACCCTCACACCCGACACACGCACCCTCGCCCCCTACACACGCACCCTCACCCCCACCGCCCACACCCTCACCCCCTACGCCCGCTCCCTCACCCTCACCCCCTACACACGCACCCTCACACCCGACACACGCACCCTCACCCCCTACACACGCTCCCTCACCCCCTACGCCCGCACCCTCACCCCCACCCCCTACACACGCACCCTCAACCCCTACACACGCACCCTCACCCCCTACACACGCTCCCTCACCCGCTACGCCCGCTCCCTCACCCGCTACGCCCGCTCCCTCACCCCCTACGCCCGCTCCCTCACCCTCGCCCCCTACACATGCACACTCGCCCGCTACACACGCACACGCACCCTCACCCCCTACGCCCGCACCCTCACCCCCTACCCACGCACCCTCACACCTCAACCCGCACTCTCACCTCCTCCACCCGCACCCTCACCGCCTACGCCCGCACCCTCACCCCCACCGCCCACACCCTCACCCCCTACGCCCGCTCCCTCACCCCCACCGCCCACACCCTCACCCCCTACGCCCGCTCCCTCACCCTCACCCCCTACACATGCACCCTCGCCCTCACCCCCTACACATGCACCCTCGCCCCCTACAAACGCACCCTCACCCCCTACACACGCACCCTCACCCCCTACACACGCACCCTCACTCCCTACGCCCGCACCCTCACCCCCTACGCCCGCACCCTCCCCCCCTACGCCCGCACCCTCAACCCCACCCCCTACACACGCACCCTCACCCCCTACACACGCACCCTCACACCTCAACCCGCACCCTCACCTCCTCCGCCCGCACACTCTCCTCCTCCGCCCTCGCCTCCTCCGACCGCACCCTCTCCTCCTCCGCCTGCGCCCGCACCCTCTCCTCCGCCCGCACCGTCTACTCCGCCGCCCGCACACTCACCTCCTCCGCCTGCACACTTACCTCCTCCACCCGCACCTCTTCCGCACTCACCCTCACCTCCTCCACCCGCACCCTCACCGCCTCCGCCCTCAGCCTCACCTCCTCCGCCCTCAGCCTCACCTCCTCCGCCGGCACGCTCACCTCCTCCACTCTCACCCTCACCACCTCTGCTCCCCTCTCATGTCCTCCACTCTCCCCCTTACCTCCTCCGCACTCGCCTTCACCTCCTCCGCACTCACCCTCACCTCCTTCACCCGCGCGCTCACCTCCTCCGCCCGCACCCTCTCCTCCGCCACCCGCACCTCCTCCACACTCACCCTCAACTCCTCCACCCGCACCCTCGCCTCCTCCACCCGCACCCTCGCCTCCTCCGCCGGCACCTCCTCCGCACTCACCCTCTCCTCCTCCGCCCGCACCCACACCCTCTCCTCCGCCCGCACCCTCTCCTCCTCCGCCCGCACCCGCACCCTCTCCTCCGCCCGCACCCGCACCTCCTCCGCCCGCACCTCCTCCACACTCGCCCGCACCTCCTCCACACTCGCCCGCACCTCCTCCACATTTCGCCCGCACCTCCTCCACCCGCGCCCACACCTCCTCCACCCGCACCCTCACCTCCTCCGCCCGCACCCTCTCCTCCTCCGCCCGCACCCGCACCCTCTCCTCCGTCCGCATCCTCTCCTCCGCCGCCTGCACACTCACCTCCTCCGCCCGCACCTCCTCCACACTCACCCTCACCTCCTCCACACTCACCCTCACCTCCTCCACACTCACCCTCACCGCCCGCACCCTCACCTCCTCCGCCCGCACTCTCTCCTCCTCCGCCCGCACCCTCTCGTCCCCCGCCCGCACCCTCGCCTCCCCCGCCCGCACCCTCATCATCTCCACCCACATCCTCACCTCCTACGCCCTTGCCTTCACCTCCTCCGCCCGCACCCTCACCCCTCCACTCTCACCCTCACCTCCTGTACTCTCACCGTCGCCACCTCTGCTCCCCTCATGTTCTCCACTCTCCCCTTCACCTCCTCCGCACTCGCCTTCCCCGCTTCCGCACTCACCCTCACCTCCTCCGCACTCGCCTTCCCCGCTTCCGCACTCACCCTCACCTCCTCCGCACTCGCCTTCCCCGCTTCCGCACTCACCCTCACCTCCTCCGCCCGCACCCTCACCTCCTCCGCCCGCACCCTCACCTCCTCTGCCCGCACCTCCTACACCCTCAGCCTCACCTCCTCCGACCGCACACTCGCCTCCTCCGCCCGCACCTCCTCCGCACTCGCCCGCACCTCCTCTGCACTCGCCCGCACCTCCTCCGCACTCGCCCGCACCTCCTCCGCACTCGCCTTCCCCGCTTCCGCACTCACCCTCACCTCCTCCGCACTCGCCTTCACCGCTTCCGCACTCACCCTCACCTCCTCCGCCCGCACCCTCACCTCCTCCGCCCGCACCCTCACCTCCTCTGCCCGCACCTCCTACACCCTCAGCCTCACCTCCTCCGACCGCACACTCGCCTCCTCCGCCCGCACCTCCTCCGCACTCGCCCGCACCTCCTCCGCACTCGCCCGCACCTCCTCCGCACTCGCCCGCACCTCCTCCGCACTCGCCCGCACCCGCACCTCCTCACCTCCTCCGCACTCACCCGCACCTCCTCCGCCCGCACCCGCACCTCCTCCGCCCGCACCCCCACCTCCTCCGCCCGCACCCTCACCTCCTCCGCCCTCACCCTCACCTCCTCCGCCCTCACCCTCACCTCCTCCGCACTCACCCGCACCTCCTCCGCCCGCACCCGCACCTCCTCCGCCCGCACCCCCACCTCCTCCACCCGCCCCCTCACCTCCTCCACCCGCACCTCCTCCGCACTCACCCTCACCGCCCTCACACTCACCTCCTCTGCTCCCCTCTCATGTCCTCCCCCCGCACCCTCACCTCCTCCCCCCGCACCCTCACCCCCTTCACCCGCACCCTCACCCCCTCCCCCCGCACCCCTTCCCCCCGCACCCGCACCCCCTCCCCCCGCACCTGCACCCCCTCCCCCCGCACCCGCACCCCCTCCCCCCGCACCCTCACCCCCTCCCCCCGCACCCTCACCTCCTCCCCCCGCACCCTCACCTCCTCCCCCCGCACCCTCACCCCCTCCCCCCGCACCCTCACCTCCTCCCACCGCACCCTCACCCCCTCCCCCCGCACCCTCACCTCCTCCCCCCGCACCCTCTCCTCCTCCCCCCGCACCCTCACCTCCTCCGCACTCATCCTCTTCCCCCTCGGTTGCCTGCTCCAATTCTCACTCTCAACCCCTCGGGCTCCCTGCTCTCCATCCACCCGCCACTGATGCTGTTGTTCACCATGTCCTCACTTCTGCTGTGGATTGTAGCCATGTAATAATCAGATGGGAATAGCCGTGAGCTGCACCCGGATCTCAGCCGTAGCTGGTCACGGGCAAAGCTCATCTGTACTGTCACCAATACTGCCAACAGTGCTCACAATCCCTGGTGCCCCAATGAGGCGGCCGCTCATCCTGAGAAACCCCAAAGGGCAGAGACCAATCTCTCATCAAGAACAGAGATAATGGGAACTGCAGATGCTGGAGAATTCCAAGATAATAAAATGTGAGGCTGGATGAACACAGCAGGACAAGCAGCATCTCAGGAGCACAAAAGCTGACGTTTCGGGCCTAGACCCTTCATCAGAAAAGGGGGATGGGGGTGAGGGTTCTGGAATAAATAGGGAGAGAGGGGGAGGCGGACCGAAGATGGAGAGTAAAGAAGATAGGTGGAGAGGAGACAGACAGGTTAAAGGGGCAGGGATAGAGCCTGTAGAGGTGAGTGTAGGTGGGGCAGTAGGGAGGGGATAGGTCAGTCCAGGGAGGACAGCCAACCTCTACTGGCTCCACCCTACCCCTTTAACTTGTCTCCTCTCCACCTATCTTCTCTTCTCTCCATCTTCTATCCACCTAGCCCTCCCTCCCTACTTATTCCAGAACCCTCTCCCCCTCCCCCTTTTCTGATGAAGGGTTTAGGCCCGAAACGTCAGCTTTTGTGCTCCTAAGATGCTGCTTGGCCAGCTGTGTTCATCCAGCTCCACACTTTGTTATCTCTCATCAAGAACAATCCACCTAACACAGAAATCATTTCACTTCCCCCTCCTGCAAAGCGAGTTCTTACTCAGAATGGCGTAATAACTCAATCAGGTAACAATGGGTGAGGGGTGATTTCACTCGGCCCAGGATAATACTCTGGGGAGCCAGGTTCAAATCCAGTCACAGGAACTGGCGGAATTTCACATCAATTTGTAAATCCGGAATTGGCCTCAGCAATTATTAATTCTTGTCGAAACCCCACTGGATCCATTGATAACCTTTATCTGTTCCAGCCTATATGTGACTCCAGGCCCACAGCAAAGTGGTTGACCCTGAACTGCCCTCTAGAATGCACTAGTAAGACACTCAGTTCAAGGACAGTTGTGAATAAATGCCCAAAGTCCATGAAAGAATCAGGAAATGTATCCTTCACAAGGAATAGGCTTGTTCCTCAGACAAAAACCTGAGCCTGAGAAGCCTCAGGCGATACTCAAACAGAAAGCCTTGACCTGAGCCAATTTTACAGTTTGTCTGCAAAGGGGCAAGTACCAGAGAGACTTAGGAAGGGAATTCCAGAGCTTGGAGCCCAGGCAGCTAAATATACAAGCTCCATTAGAAGTTGTAGATCCATGAGGAAATTGAAGGATTCAAGATGGCACTACCTTTGTGAGTTTCCTCCAGCAGATACTACTCTCACATTTCATACAATCAACCCTTACTTTTTAATCTCGGTTTTAAATCTGTTAATATTACTGACAATGCTCTCTCACCTTCCCTGCAGCTATTACATTGTATTCTTCACTCTGTTCTATTACTCTCATGCATCTCGTATCGCATGGTCTGCCTGTACTGTACGCAAAACAACACTTTTCACTGGATAACAAAGTGTGGAGCTGGATGAACACAGCAGGCCAAGCAGCATCTCAGGAGCACAAAAGCTGATGTTTCGGGCCTAGACCCTTCATCAGAGAGCTCTGATGACCTCTCTGATGAAGGGTCTATGCCCGAAACGTCAGCTTTTGTGCTCCTGAGATGCTGCTTGGCCTGCTGTGTTCATCCAGCTCCACACTTTATTATCTTGGATTCTCCAGCATCTGTAGTTCCCATTATCTCTCTTACAACTTTTCACTGGACTTCGGTACATGTGATGATAATAAATCCAACCCAATCAAATCAAAAGCAGAAGGTTTCGGAGTATGGGGGGGGGGCGGCGGAGAGGCCGAGGAAGAGGCTTGAAAGCTTCAAATCATTCATGAGTCCCTCCTCTGCTCCGATCAAAGCCTGACCACTCACCTTCCGTACTGGAGGTGACGGGGTGTTAATAATATTGTGAGCAACGGCTGCAGGGGTCAGGAGTTGAGTGGGGACAGAGCTCCTCCTGCTGACAATGTTTGGTATTTTTCTATCCCTGAGCTTGATTGGACTGGGATAGAATGACAGGCTCTCCATTCATGCAGATCCCTCACCCCATCTCTCTGAAGTTCCAGAACGTCTCACAGATAACGCTTCTTTCCACAACACTGCTGTTTTACGGTGGCCACGTGCACCGATCGCTCAGTGCCAGAGGTGAATGAGTCAGTAACTCACAGCTCAAGGGTATCAGAGTAGAAAGACTGCGTTCACAGTTGTAGTCAGTCTTGGGCAGATCTTACCTGGCAGAAGTGCAATCAGTGGGCTGCACAGTGGCTCAGCGGTTAGCTTTGCTGCCTCACAGCGTCTGGGTGCTGGGTTCGATTCCACCCTTAGGTAACTGACTGTGTGGAGTTTGCACATTCTGGGCACTCCAGTTTCCTCCTACAGTCCAAAGTTGTCCAGGTCAGGGTGGATTGGCCATGCTAAATTGTCCATAGTGTCCGGGGATATGCAGGGTAATTGGGTTAGCCATGAGGTATAATAGAAACTGCAGATGCTGGAGAATCCAAGATAACAAAGTGTGGAGCTGGATGAACACAGCAGGCCCAGCAGCATCTCAGGAGCACAAAAGCTGACGTTTTGGGCCGAGCCCCTTCATCGTGCTTGGCCTGCTGTGATCATCCAGCTCTACATTTTGGTATAATGAGATATCAGTAGTTCCAGGGATAAAGTAGGGGGTGTGGGTCTAGATGGGATACTCTTCAGACAGTCAGCATGAACTCTACGGGCTGGATGGCCTGCTTCCACACTGAAGGGATTCCATGATTATGTGTTGGGCACTGGACCTTGGGAAAGATATATAGGCTGCACAGCATTCTGGGCTACTGCAAAAGCTAGTCCATTAGATTTGAATTACATAGGACAGTGCAGGCCCTTCAGCCCATGATGTTGTGCTGACCTATTATCCTACATACCCTACATTTTACTATCCTCCATGTGTCTGACCAAGAGTCACTTAAAAATCTCTAAAGTATCTGACTCCACTATCACTGCCGGCAGCGCGTTCCACACGCCCACTACTCTCTGTGAGAAGAACCTACCTGTGACATCTCCCCTATATCTAGCTCCACTCACTTTAAAACTATGCCCCCTCATAATAGCTACCTCCGCCCTAGGAAAAAGTCTCTGGCTGTCTACTCCATCTATACCTCTGATCATTTTGTACACCTCTATCAATTCACCTCTCATGCTTCGTCGTTCTATAGAGAAAAGCCCTAGCTCTCTCAGCCTTTCCTCGTAAGACCTTCCCCCCATTCCAGGCAACATCCTGGTAAATCTCTCTACACCTTTCCCAATGCCTCCACATCTTTCTTGTAATGAGGCGACCAGAACTGGACACAATACTCCAGGTGTGGCCGAACCAGGCTTTTGCACAGCTGGAGCGTAACTTCACAGCTCTTGAACTTAATCCCTCTATTAATGAAAGCTAACACACCATACGTCTTCTTAACAACTCTATCCACCTGGGTGGCAGCTTTCAGGGAACTGTGGACATGAACCCCGAGATCCTTCTGCCGCTCCACACTGCCAAGAATCTCTCTGTTAACCCTGTATTCTGCTTTCAAGTTTGTCCTTCCAAAATGAATCACCTCACACTTTTCAGGGTTAAACTCCATCTGCCACTTCTCAGCCCAGCTCTGCATCCTATCAATGTCCCCTTGTAACCTCGAACAGCCCTCAGCACGATCCACAACTCAACCCACCTTCGTATCATCCGTGAACTTGCTAATCCACCGTTCCACTCCTACATCCAAATCATTTACAAAAATAACAAATAGAAGAGGACCCAGAGCAGATCTTTGTGGTACATCACTCGTAACTGAGCACCGTATTGAATATATTCCGCACACTACCACTCTTTGTCTTCTAAGGGTCAGCCAATTCTGAATCCAATCTGCCACATTTCCCCCTATCCCATGCCTCCTTACCTTCTGCATGAGCCTACCATGGGGAACCTTACCAAACACCTTACCTAAATCCATGTATACCACATCTACTGCTCCACCTTCATCACATGTTTGGTCACCTCTTCAAAGAACTAAATAAGGTTTGTGGGGCATGCTCTACCCCTCACAAATCTATGTTGACTATCACGAATCAAACTGCGCCTTTCCAAGGGATCATAAATCCTGTGTCTCAGAGCCCTTTCTAATAATTTGCTCACCACTGATGTAAGATTAACTGGACTGTAATTTCCGAGGTTATCCCTATTCCATTTCTTGAATAAGGGAATGACATTTGCCTCTCTCCAAGCTTCCGGCACGATACCCATGGACGGTGAGGACAAAAAGATCATCGCCACAGGCCCTACAGTCTCTTCCCTCACTTCTCATAGAATCCTTGGATAAATTCCATCAGGCCCAGGGGACTTATCTAACTTCAACTTCCTCAAAATCCCTGTTACATCTTCCTTACTAACATTGACCTCCTCTAGCCTATCTGCCTGTTTCACACTGTCCTCCTCTACAACTAGGTTCCTCTCAGTTGTGAATACCGATGAAAAGTATTCATTAAGGACCTGTCCTATCTCTTTAGGCTCCATGTGCACAAATTCCCTTTACAATCTCTGATCGGCCCTACCCTTTCTCTGATAATTCTCTCACTCCTCATGTACTTGTAAAAAGCCTTGGAGTTTTCCTTGATCCTATCTGCCAACATGTATCCCTCTAGAGCCTTTCCGTTCCTCTTTTCCTAAACGTTACATAAGCCTCCTTCTTCCTTTTAACCAATCATTCGACCTCTCTTGAGAACCAAGGCTCCCTGACTCGACCGCATCTTCCCTGCCTGCCTGGGACAAACATATCGAGCACACGCAGTATACATTCCTTAAACAATCTCCGCATTTCTATACTGCTCTTCCCTGACAGCATCTGTTCCCATTTTATGTTACCCAGTTCTTGCCTAACAGAACTGTAATTATCCTTCCCCCAATTATAAACCTTATCCTGCTGTATGTACCTATCCTTTTCCATAACTATTGTAAAAGTAACCGAGTTATGATCGCTATCGCCAAAATGCTCTCCTACCAACAGGTCTAACACTTGGTCCGGTTCATTGCCAAGCACCAAATCCAAAGTGGCCTCTCCTTGTGTTGGTCCATCTACATACTCTGTCAGAAATCCTTCCTGAACGCACTGGACAAAATCCGCTCCATCTAAACTATTACAACTAAAATGTTTACAATCAATGTTTGGAAAGTTGAAGTCACTCATGACTACAACGCTGTCACCTCTGCACCTTTCCAGTATCCACCTCCCAATCTGCTCCTCCACTTCTCTGCAACTATTAGTGACTTCTCCTTTCTTCTTCCTGACCACAACCCAAACTGACTCTGTAGACATATCATTCTCGAACTGCCTTCCAGTAGCTGCTATACTTGCCCTGACTAACAATGCCACTCCCCTGCTTCTTTTTCTACTCTCCCTATTTCTTTCAAAGCATATAAATCCCGAAACTTCCAACAACCATTCCTGTCCCTGAGTTACCCAAGTTTCTGTAACAGCCACAACATCGTGGTTCCAAGTACTGACCCATGCTCTCAATTCATCCGCTTAATTTCTGACACTTCTAGCATTGAAGTATACACACTTCAAACCATCTCTGTGTCCACAATTACGCTCCATCGACCGCATTTCTTTATTAACAACCTGACTCCCTATTGTGTCTCTAGAGCAAACCTCCCTCTCAGGATATCTGTGCCCTCCTGGTTAAGGCACAGCCCATCCTTACTGTACAGGTCCCACCTTCCCCAGAATGTGCTCCAATTATCCACAGAATGGAAGCCCTCCCTCCTACACCAGCCCTGTAGCCACATGTTTAGTTGCACTCTCTCCCTAGTTCTTACCTCGTTATTACGCAGCACTGGTAATGATCCAGAGATAACTCTCCTTTTTGTTCTGGACTACAGTTTCCAGCCTAACTCCCTGTACTCGGTTTTCACATTCTCTCTCCTTTATCTACCCATGTCACTGGTACCGATGTGGACCATGACTGCTGGTTGCTCACCCTCCCGCTTAAGGATCTTGAAGACACGATCTGAGACATCACAGACCCTGGCACCCGGGAGGCAACATACCGTCCGTTCATCTCGTTCACGCCCACATAACCGCCTGTCTGTGCCTCTTACTATTGAATTCTCCCACTACAATTGCTCTCCTATTCTCCCCCCTTCCCTTCTGTGCCACAGGGTCAGGCTCATTGCCAGAGACCTGTCTGCTACGGCCTTCCCCTGGTAGGTTGATCCGCCCCAACTGTATCCAAAATGGTATACTTGTTATTGAGGGGAATGGCCACAGTGGATCCCTGCACTGCCTGCCTGTTCCCTTTCCCCTTCCTGACAGTCACCCAGCTACCTTTTTCATGTACCTGGGGTGTGACCACCTCCTTATAATTCCTCTCTATCACCCCCTCAGCCTCCTGAATGATCCGAAGTTCATCCAGCTCCAGCTCCAGTTCCCTAACGTGGTCTATGATGAGCTGGAGTTGGATGTACTTCTCGCAGGTGAAGTCAGAGGGGACACCAGCAGTGACCCTTACCTCCCACATCCTGCAAGAGGAGCATGCGACTGCCCCAGCTTCCATCCCCTCTACTCCAGTAGAATAAAAAAAAAGCCTTACCTTACTGGCCCCCCACACAGTTTTTATTTGGTTAGAGGATGAGGATGGGTGAGAAACACTATACGTGTAGTGTTTCGGGTTCGGCCAGTGCCCGAATATATCAGTTCACGTCCTGGCTCCCGTTCTCTCGACACACCCGCCGCTGAAAATAGAGGGGCCACTGCTGCACGAGATATGTTTTTATACAGGGGAAAAGAAATAACCTTCTCATCGACAGATAATAAAATGTGAGGCTGGACGAACACAGCAGGCCAAGCAGCATCTCAGGAGCACAAAAGCTGACGTTTCGGGCCTAGACCCTTCATCAGATGAAGGGTCTAGGCCCGAAACGTCAGCTTTTGTGCTCCTGAGATGCTGCTTGTCCTGCTGTGTTCGTCCAGCCTCACATTTTATTATCTTGGAATCTCCAGCATCTGCAGTTCCCATTATCTCTCTCCTTCTCATCGACACTCTGGCTCACGCAGCTACCGCTGAAAACTTGAAGGGTCTCTTGTTATGACTGCAAATATGCCTGTTTGGAACTCTGAAACTGATCTAATAATTGATATTACTTTATAATATATCTAGTATCACATAAGATTTTTACTTTTGATTCATTTTTGGTTCTTCTATAGTCAAAAATGCAAAGAAAAACCCAAAGAAATCGCCCATGATTTGTTTTCAGAGTTTTGCAAACTGACGTTTTGGAGAGGCCGAAACTTGAATGGCACTGGAGTGCGATTTTATTGTCAGAAGATTGAGTGCTGTCTGCAGGGCCACCTGAGGAGTCTCTTTGTAATTCGATTGTTCCACTAACTGGTTGATTTTATTTAGGATTTACATGTTTGCCTTTTTTTCTGCGCTTAATATTAATTCTTTTGGATAAGGAAAGGTAGTTTACGTGACATATTCTAAACTGCTTCTATTAGACACCATCTGCTTCACTCTTTACAGAGAGACAAAGCATATCTTATGGTAGGAGCAGAATGAGATCATTCAGCCCATCCATTCTGCTGCACTATCAACAAGGTCATGGCTGATCAGATCATCCTCAACTCTATTTTCCCGCCTTTTCCCTGTAATTCTTGATTCCTTTCCTGACTGAAAATCTATCTTCGCCATGAACATATGCGATGATCCAAACTTCAGACGCACTGGGAGAAGAAATTCCTCATCTCTGTCTTGAGTGTGCAACCCCTTACTCTAAGATTATGAAAGCACTTCACACAGATAGAAATGTGAACAACATATGACCAGACAAATTAAGAGCCAGAGAATGCCAAACATCTTCTCAAGTCTCCTCCACTATTCGGTACGATCACAATTAATCTGATTGCAGCCTCAACACTGCTTTTCTCTCTGTTCCCCAATACGACCAACACAAACAGGAAATCTGTGGAACAACACAAACAGGAAATCTGTGGAACAGGCTTCCCAAAAAGTTTTCGAGGCCAGGAGTGTATTGGAGCCAGCAAAGTGTTGAGCTGGATGAACACAGCAGGCCAAGCAGTGTCTTAGGAGCACAAAAGCTGACATTTCGGGCCTCCACCCTCTGATAAAGGGTCAAGGCCCGAAACGTCAGGTTTTGTGCTCCTAAGATGCTGCTCGGCCTGCTGTGTTCATCCAGTCCCACACTTTGTTATCTCGGATTCTCCAGCATCTGCAGTTCCCATTATCTCTGAGTGTATTGGAGCTGATCACTTTCACTTGGAACTTGCCCACAAAAAGTACTATACACCCTTGCAATCTGCTTTCTCTAAAGACTCCACTCCATTCTCCCAGTTCCTCCATCTTCATCTTGGGCGGCACAGTGCCTCAGTGGTTTGCACTGCAGCCTCACCGCACCAGGGACCCGGGTTTAATTCCACCCTCGGGCAACTGTTCATGTGGAGTTTGCACACTCTCCCCGTGTCTGCGTGGGTTTCCTTTGGGTGCTCCGGTTTCCTCCCACAGTCCAAAGATGTGCAGGATGGGTGAGTTGGCCATGGGAAATTGCCTGTAGTGTTCAGGGGTGTGCAGGCTATGTGGATTGGCCATGGGAAATGCAGAGATAGCGTGTCCACTTTATTCCTCAACCAAGGACTCCCCAGCTCCGTTGTCGACAGGGACTGACCCATCTTCTGCTCTTCCGCTCTCACCTCCTCTCTTCCCTCCTGCCATCCCAATAGAAGATCATGAGACGCCACTTCCGCCACCTCCAGCAGGATGCCACCACCAGACCCATATTCCCCTCCCCTCCCTGTCTGCCTTCCGCAGGGACCTTTCCCTCCCAGACACCCTGGTCCATACTTCCCTCATGCCCTACGCCCACCCACAGCCCTACGGCACCTTCCCTGGTAACCAGCGAAGGTGCAACACCTGCCCATTTCCCTCCTCCCTCCCCAGTATCTCAGGGCCCAAACATACCTTCCAGGTGAAGCAACACTTCACCTGCACTTCTAAGAATCTAGTCTACTGCATCTGCTGCCAATGTGGTCTTCACTACCCTGGGGAAACAAAGCATAGACTGAGTGACCATTTTGCAGAACATCTACGTTCTACTGGCAAAAAAGACCCTGAACATACCTGTTGCCTGCCACTTCAATGCACTACCCTGCTCCCTGGCCAGCATCGCTGTCTCTGGCTTACTACAGTGTTCCAGTGAAGCCCAGCGCAAGCTGGAGAAACAGCACCTCATTTTCCACTTGGGGACCCTACAGCCCTCCGGACTCAAGTACTGAGTTCAATAATTTTAGGGCCTAAACTCTCCCCTGTCCCAGCCCCCACCCCACACACCAGGCCTTGTTACCACATAGCCAATTACATACCCCCTGTAGTTAGTCACTAACAGTCGCCATTAACAACTATTCACCCTCCCAGCCTGATCGTTAGCAACTCCTTTGTCTGTCCAACTGTCTTTCTCTCTCTTTGGGCTCTATCCCCACCTATCGCTTACTCCTTACCCCACCCACCTCCCTATTTTCTGCATATAAACTGATGTTTTACCAGCCGCCATCAGTTCTGAGGAAGGGTCACCGGACCCGAAATGTTAACTCTGTTTTCTCTCCACAGAAGCTGCCAGACCTGCTGAGCTTTTCCAGCAACTTCTCTTTCTGCGCCTTTACAGGGTTTGGGAAGACAGGGGTTGAGTTACTTCCTGCGACATTCCTAGTCTCTGACCTGCTGTTGTAGTGGCAGCATTTGTATGGCCAGTCCATAAGACCATAAAACATAGGAGTGGAAGTAATGCCATTCGGCCCATCAGGTGCACTCCGCCATTTAAATCATGGCTGATGGGCATTTCAACACCACTTCCCTGCACTCTCCCCATAGTCCTTGATTCCTTTTGAGATCAAGAATTTGTCGATCTCTGCCTTCAAGGCATCCAACGTCCCGGCCTCCACTGCACTCTGCGGCAATGAATTCCACAAGCCCACCACTCTCTGGCTGAAGAAATGTCTCCTCATTTCCGTTTTAAATTTACCCCCTCTAATTCTAAGGCTGTGCCCACAGGTCCTAGTCTCCCCACCTAATGGGAACAACTTCCCAGCGTCCAGCCCTTCTAAACCATACATTATCTTGTAAGTTTCTATTAGATCTCCCCTCAACCTTCTAAACTCTAATGAGTACAATCCCAGGATCCTCAGCCGTTCATCATACATTAAACCTACCATTCCAGGGATCATCCGTGTGAATCTCCGCTGGACACGCTCCAGGGCTAGTATGTCCTTCCTGAGGTGTGGGGCCCAAAATAGGACACAGTGTTCTAAATGGGGCCTAACTAGAGCTTTATAAAGCCTCAGAAGCACATCGCTGCTTTTATATTCCAAACCTCTCGAAATAAATGACATTACATTTGCTTTCTTAATTACGGACTCTACCTGCAAGTTAACCTTTAGAGAATCCTGGACCAACACTCCCAGATCCCTTTGTACTTCTGCTTTGCGACTTTTCTCACCGTTTAGAAAATAGTCCATGCCTGTATTCTTTTTGCCAAAGTGCAAAACCTCAATTTCCAGTTCAGTTTCTTTGATATTTTTGATTAGAGTTTTTGATAGTTAAGATTCATGCCTTCCAGTACAGGTTTCTGGGATCGCAGCAGATTCTCACAAGTTTTCAGGCAGGTAAACCCTGCCACCTATGGGAAATAACTTCAATTACAGGGCCCTACAGGTCAGTGAGTGATGAAGAATGGAGAGTCTTTCTCAATATAGAACATAGAACAGAGAACATTACAGCGCAGTACAGGCCCTTCGGCCCTCGATGTTGTGCCGACCTGTCATGCCAATCTGAAGTCCATCTAACCTACACTATTCCATGTACGCCTGTATGATTGTCCAGTGATGACTTAAATGTACTTAAAGTTGGCGAATCTACTACCGTTGCAGGGAAAGCGTTCCATTCCCTTACTACTCTCTGAGTAAAGAAACTACCTCTGACATCTGTCCTATATCTTTCACCCCTCAATTTAAAGCTATGCCCCCTTGTGCTCGCCGTCACCATCCTAGGAAAAAGGCTCTCCCTATCTAACCCTCTGATTATTTTATATGTCTCAATTAAGCCACCTCTCAACCTTCTTCTCTCGAATGAAAACAGCCTCAAGTCCCTCAGCCTTTCCTCGTAAGACCTTGCCTCCATACCAGGCAACATCCCAGTAAATCTCTTCTGCACCCTTTCCAAAGCTTCCACATCCTTCTTATAATGCGGTGACCAGAACTGTACGCAATACTCCAAGTGCGGCCGCACCAGAGTTTTGTACAGCTGCAGCATAACCTCTTGGTTCCGGAACTCGATCCCTCTATTAATAAAAGCTAAAACACTGTATGCCTTCTTAACAGCCCTGTCAACCTGGGTGGCAACTTTCAAGGATCTGTGTACATGGACACCGAGATCTCTCTGCTCATCTCCACTACCAAGAATCTTACCATTAGCACTGTACTTTGCCTTCTGGTTACTCCTACCAAAGTGCATCACCTCACACTTGTCTGCACTAAACTCCATTTGCCACCTCTCAGCCCAGCTCTGCAACTTATCTATGTCTCTCTACAACCTATAGCATCCTTTGGCACTATCCACAACTCCACCGAACTTAGTGTCATCTGCAAATTTACTAACCCATCCTTCTACGCCCTCATCCAGGTCATTTATAATAATGACAAACAGCAGTGGACCCGACACCGACCCTTGTGGTACACCATTAGTAACTGATCTCCAGGATGAACATTTCCTATCAACTACCACCCTCTGTCTTCTTTCAGCAAGCCAATTTCCGATCCAAACTGCTATATCTTCCACAATTCCATTCCTCCGCATTTTGTACAATAGCCTATTGTGGGGAACCTTATCGAACACTTCGCTGAAATCCATATACACCACATCAACCGGTTTACTCTCATCTACCTGTTTGGTCACCTTCTCAATATTTTACGAGCTCGCCAGATGAGTACAAAGGAAGCCAGTCCTGGTATTGTTACTGGAATTGATGGTACAGTGAGATGGCTGATGCTTTGGGGACCCACAGAAACAGAAACTGCTGGAGAAACTCAGCAGATCTGGCAGGGAGAAACAAGAGGATGCGTCCAGCCACCTCTGTTCACACATTGCTGGTGGAAGCAGGCACATTATAGCAATGTTTAAGGCATATCTTGGTAGACACATGAACAGGAGGCAAACAGGGGAATGGAAAGCATGTCCGGACAATTAGTGATAACGGGAACTGCAGATGCTGGAGAATCCGAGATAACAAAGTGTAGAGCTGGATGACCACAGCAGGCCAAGCAGCATCTTAGGAGCACAAAAGCTGACATTTCAGTTAAGGGTCTAGGACCGAAACGTCAGCCTTTGTGCTCCTAAGATGCCACTTGGCCTGCTGTGTTCATCTAGCCCCACACTTTTGGACAATTAGTGACAGGATACTGCCAGACCTGCAGAGCTTCTCCAGCACTTTAGAGTCTCAGCGATTTTACAGGACAGAAATAAACCCTTCAACCCATTTTTTTTCATTGATTCTCAGGATGAGGGCATCTCTGACGAGGTCAACATTTATTGCCCATCCTTAATTGCCCAGAGGCATTGCTGTGGGACTGGAGTCACATGTAGGCCAGACCAAGTAAGGATGGCAGTTTCCTTCCCTGAAGGACATTAGTGAACCAGATGGGTTTTTCCTGACAATTGGCAGTGGATTCTTGGTCATCATTAGATTCGTAATTCCAGCTTTTTAAAAAATTATTGAATGCCGTGGCAGGATTTGAACCCAGGTCCAGTAGAACATTAGAGATAATGGGAACTGCAGATGCTGGAGAATCCAAGACAACAAAATGTGAGGCTGGATGAACACAGCAGGCCAAGCAGCATCTCAGGAGCACTCCTGAGATGCTGCTTGGCCTGCTGTGTTCATCCAGCCTCACATTTTGTTGTCCAGTAGAACATTAGCTGGGTTTCTAGATTAACAATCCAGCAATGATATCACTAGGCCTTCACCTTCAAATTGTGTCTCTACCAGTAATCAAGCATCTATCGACTCTGGTCCTGTTTTCCAGCACTTGACCTTTTGTATTGTAGAGTTTAAAAATGTTGATCTAAATACTTCTTCAAATGTGATGAGACTTTCTACCTCTCCCACCCTTTAGGCAGTGGGTTCCATATTCCCACAACCCTCTGGGTGAAAACAATCTTCCTTAAATCTTCTTTGACCCTTATGACCTTTACCTTAAATCTATGACCCACTGTTTTTTGTTGTTCATTCACTGCCCAAGGACATCTTTGGCTGGGCCAGCATTTATTGTCCATCCTTCATTCCCAAGAGGACAGAAAAGAGACAACCTCATTGCCATGGGTCTGGAGTCACATGTAGGCCAGACCAGGTAAGGATGGCAGTTTCCTTCCCTGAAGGACGCTAGTGAACCAGCTGGAATTTTCCAACAATTGATTCATGATCGTCATTGGACTCTTAATTCCAGACCTTTTTTTTCCCACTGCATTCACATTCCACCATCTGCCACGACACCGTTCAAACCCAGCTCCCCAGAACGCCCCACTTCAATGTGCCACCCTGCTCCCTGGCCAACATCTCTGTTTCTGGCTTGCTACAGTGTTCCAGTGAAGCCCAACGCAAGCTGGAGGAACAACATCTCACTTTCTGCTTATTTTTATTGAAGTCAAATTCCACCACCTGCCGTGGTGGGATTCAAACCCAGGTCCCCAGCACGTTATCTGGGTCTCTGGATTAACAGTCCAGCGATAACATCACTAGGCCATTGCCTCCCCCTTGGCATTGGTCCTTCTAACTGAGGTATTCCCATATATACACCACGGAACTTTATACACACTGCTCACTCTTCTCAGCTCCAAAAAAAATAGTCCCAGCCTATCTTTGTGGAGAGAGAGAGAGAGAGAGGGTCGAATCCCCACTCTGACGTAAACACGAGGATGAGAATTTTAATTCAGAGTTTTTGCTGGAGCCAATGCGATATTCGAGCATGGTCTTGTCTCAACCCAGAGAGCTCTGCCTGAGTTACCTGAATCATAGAATCCCTGCAGTGTGGAAACAGACTATTTGGCTCAGCTAGTCCACACCGCCCCTATAAAGAGCATCCCACCCAGACCCCTCCCTATACCCTGTAATCCAGCATTTCCCAGGTCTCATCCACCTAATTTACTCATCCCTGGACACTACATGCAATCCACCCAATCCTGCACATCTTTGGACTGTGGGAGGAAACCAGAGCACCCAGAGGAAACACACACAGAGAGAGTGTGCAAACTCCACACAGACAGTCGCCCGAGGGTGGAATCGAACCCGGGTCCCTGGCGCTGTGAGGCTGCAGTGCTAACCACTGAGCCACCATGCCGCCCATGACTTATGGGAGAGTGAAAACTCAGGGAGCAGCTGCCACGGATCCTGAATTTAGAGCAGAAATTGCTGCAGATGCAAAGTAGGCCCATCTGTATCTGAGACCAAGGAAATAGTTTTCACCTTCTGGGTCAACACAGCCTCATCAGATAGGCTGGCGTCATTTCCAAGCATCTGTGAAATAATCACATTAACGCCTTGTTAGGGTATAATGTTGAGCTTCACACGATCAATTACCCTGCAATGTGACATGTTAACAGAGCAAGCCGGCAGTGAGTTTGCACAGAAGCGATAACAGCTGTACTTAGAAACTGGAGCTGGCGGAGGCTATTCAGCCCACTGAGATACTATCAGCATTCAATAAGACTGTAGCTGATCTACAATCTTGCATTTCCACACATTCTCAGTGTCATCAATTCATGTGCAGTTCAAAACCCCATTGCCTTCAGTCTTGAATATATTTCATGACTGAGCAATGAGAGGAAGGAAGTGATCATGAGAAGGCAGAAAGCTTTACGGGGATTTTAATTCCTGGGCAAGGTGGGATAGGTTGGATTTGGAGCAGAAAAGAGGTTTATTAAATTACAAGGGGCATCGACAGAGTGATATCATAGAATCCCCACACCGTGGAAGCAGGCCATTCAGCCCATCATGTCCACACAGACTCTGTGAAGAGCATCCACCCAGACCCATTCCCCTATCCTATCTTTGGAAACTTGTATTTCCCAATGGCCAACACAGCCAGCCTGCACATCCCTGGACACTTTAGCATGTAGCCTGCACATCTTTGGACTGTGGGAGGAAACCGGAACACCCGGAGGAAACCCACGCAGACACAGGGAGAATGTGCAAACTCCACACAGACAGTCACCTGGGGGGGGAATTGAACCTGGGTCCCTGGTGCCATAGGTCAGCAGGGCTAACCACTGAGCCACTGTGCTGGAGGGATTCAGCTTTGTTCGCAAAGAGGCTGATAACCAAGGTTAGAGAGGATGGGTGTACAGCAGGGTAGGGGAGGTGGGGGAGAAGACATGCTTGGGATTGAGTTAAAATAATTAGTCAAAGGATTAGGAGGGAGTTGAGGATAAACATTTTCAATGCTCTCGGCCTGAAAGGATGACGGAGGAAAAAGCCTTCATTGCATTGAAGAAAAACTCTTGCACATGAGCCTGTAACTCACAAGGACCAACGACTGGAAGGGAGATTAGTTTTGGCTGGCTCCTTTTTAATAATACAGATAATAATAAAGATACAAAAATAATGAAGAGAGAGCAAATCAGCTTTGGGCGTGCACTTGCAAGCAATATCAAGGCAGACAGTAGGAGCTTCTTTTTAGAAATACAGAAACGGAGTGGGAAGCGAAAGTAAACATAGACTGCCTTAGATAATGAGGCCATGGAAATAATAATGGGGAACCAGGAATGGCAGAGGAGCTGAATAAACACTTTGCATCAGTCTTTAGAGGAGTGGGCATACAGTAGTTATGTGAGGAGTCAGAGAAAATGAGTGAGATTCTTAATATGTTCAGAGATAATGGGAACTGCAGATGCTGGAGAATCCAAGATAACAAAGTGTGGAGCTGGATGAACACAGCAGGCCCAGCAGCATCAGAGGAGCACAAAGGCTGACATTTTGGGCCTAGACCCTTCAACAGCTCTGATGAAGGGTCTAGACCCGAAACGTCAGCTTTTGTGCTCCTGAGATGCTGCTTGGCCTGCTGTGTTCATCCAGCTCTACAATTTGTTACCTGAGATTCTTAACGAGTACTTTGCGTCAGTATTCACTGAGGAAAGGGACGTGACGGATGTTGAGGTTATGGATAGATATTTGATTACTCGAGGACAATTCGGCATGAAGAGGGGGGAAGTGTTGGGTATTCTAAAAGGAATTAGGGTGGACAAGTTCCCAGGTCCAGATGGGATCTATCCTGAATTATTGAGGGAAGCGAGAGAGGAAATAGCCGGGGACTTAGCAGATATCTTTGCAGCATCCTTGAGCACGGGTCAGGTCCCGGAGGACTGGAGAATTGCTAATGTTGTTCTCTCTGATGAAAGGTCTAGGCCCGAAATGTCAGCTTTTGTGCTCCTGAGATGCTGCTTGGCCTGCTGTGTTCATCCAGCTTCACACTTCGTTATCTTGGATTTTCCAGCATCTGCAGTTCCCATTGCCACTGCTAATGTTGTCCCTTTGTTTAAGAAGGGGAGCAAGGATAATCCAGGAAATTATAGAACTGTCAGTGGTGGGGAAGCTGCTGGAGAAGATACTGAGGGATAGGATTGATTTACATTTGGAAGAAAATGGGCTTGATCGAATTCTTTGAGGAAGTGACAAAGTTGATAGATGAGGGAAGATCTGTGGATGTAATATACATGGACTTCAGTAAGGCATTTGATAAGGTTCCCCATGGTAGGCTGATGGAGAAAGTGAAGTCGCATGGGGTCCAGGGTGCACTAGCTAGATGGATAGAGAACTGGCTGGGCAACAGGAGACAGAGAGTTGTAGTGGAAGGGAGTTTCTCAAAATGAAGAAATGTGACTAGTGGTGTTCCACAGGGATAGACAATAGACAATAGGTGCTGGAGTAGGCCATTCGGCCCTTCGAGCCAGCACCACCATTCATTATGATCATGGCTGATCATCCTCAATCAGTATCCTGTTCCTGCCTTATCCCCATAACCCTTGATTCCACTATCTTTAAGAGCTGTATCCATCTCTTTCTTGGAAGCATCCAGAGAGTTAGCCTCCACTGCCTTCTGGGGCAGAGCATTCCATATATCCACCACTCTCTGGGTGAAGAAGTTTTTCCTCAACTCTGTTCTAAATGGCCTACCCCTTATTTTTAATCTGTGTCCTCTGGTCCTGGACTCACCCATCAGCAGAAACATGCTTCCTGCCTCCACAGTGTCTAATCCCTTAATAATCTTATATGTCTCAATCAGATCCCCTCTCATCCTTCTAAACTCAAGAGTATACAAGCCCAGTCGCTCCAATCTTTCAACATATGATAGTCCCGCCATTCTGGGAATTGACCTTGTGAACCTACGCTGCACTCCCTCAATAGCAAGAATGTCCTTCCTCAAATTTGGAGACCAAAACTGTTCACAATACTCCAGGTGAGGTCTCACCAGGGCCCTGTTCAGCTGCAGAAGGACCTCTTTGCTCCTATACTCAATTCCTCTTGTTATGAAGGCCAGCATGCTATTAGCTTTCTTCACTGCCTGCTGTACCTGCATGCTTGCTTTCATTGACTGATGTACAAGAACACCCAGATCTCGTTGTACTTCCCCTTTACCTGACTTGACTCCATTTAGGTAGTAATCTGCCTTCCTGTTCTTGCCACCAAAGTGTATAACCTCACATTTATTCACATTAAACTGCATCTGCCATGCATCCGTCCACTCACCTAGCCTGTCCAAGTCACCCTGTATTCTAATAACATCCTCCTCACATTTCACACTGCCACCCAACATTGTGTCAGCAGCAAATTTGCTAATATTACTTCTAATACCTTCGTCTATATCATTAATATATATCGTAAACAGCTGGTCCCAGCACCGAACCTTGTGGAACGCCACTGGTCACCGCCTGCCATTCCGAAAGGGACCCGTTTATCAGTACTGTTTGCTTCCTATCAGCCAGCCAATTTTCAATCCAACTCAGTATTTTGCCCCCAGTACCATGTGTCCTAATTTTGTTCACCAATCCCCTATGCGGGACTTTATCAAAGGCTTTCTGAAAGTCCAGGTACACTATATCCACTGGATCTCCCTTATCCCTCTTCATAGATACATCCTCAAAAAATTCCAGAAGATTAGTCAAGCACGATTTCCCCTTCGTAAATCCATGCTGACTCTGACCTATTCAGTTACTGCTATCCAAATGAGTCGTAATTTCATCTTTCATAATTGACTCCAGCATCTTTCCCACCACTGACGTCAGGCTAACCAGTCTGTAATTTCCTGTTTTCTCTCTCCCTCCTTTCTTGAAAAGTGGGACAACACTTGCCACCCTCCAATCCGCAGGAACTGATCCTGAATCTATAGAACCTTGGAAAATAATTACCAACACATCCACAATTTCTAGAGCCACCTCCTTAAGTACCCTGGGATGCAGACCATCAGGTTCCGGGGACTTATCAGCCTTCAGACCTAATAGTCTATCCAACACCATTTCCTGCCTAATATAAATTCCCTTCAGTTTGTCCGTTACCCTTGGTCCTTCAGCCACTATTGCATCTGGGAGATTGCTTGTGTCTTCCCAAGTGAAGACAGATCCAAAGTACCTATTCAACTCTTCTGCCATTTCCTTGTTCCCCATAATAAATTCACCCGTTTCTGACTTCAAGGGCCCAATTTTAGTCATAACCATTTTTTTTCTTTTCACGTACCTAAAAAAGCTTTTACTATCCTCCTTTATATTTTTGGCCAGTTTTCCTTCATAGCTCATTTTTACTCTGTGTATTGCCTTTTCAGTTATCTGCTGTTGCACTTTAAAAGCTTCCTAGTCCTCTGGCTTCCCGCTCATCTTTGCTATGTTATACTTCTCTTTTATCTTTATACAGTCCTTAACTTCCCTCGTCAGCCACGGCCGCCCCCGCCTCCCCTTAGGATCTTTCTTCCTCTTTGGTATGAGCTGATCCTGCACCTTCTGCATTATATCCAGAAATACCTGCCGTTGTGTTCCACTGCCATCCCTGCGAGGGTATTGTGCCATTGAACTTTGGCCAGCTCCTCCCTCATAGCTCCATAGTTCCCTTTATTCAACTGCAATACTGACACTTCCGATTCTCCCTTCTCCCTCTCAAACTGCAGATTAAAACTTATCATATTGTGGTCACTACCTCCTAATGGCTCCTTTACTTTGAGGTCCCTGATCAAATCCGGTTTGTTGCACAACACCAGATCCAGAATTGCCTCCTCCCTGGTAGGCTCCAGTACGGGCTGTTCTAAGAATCCATCTCGGAGGCACTCCACAAACTCCCTTTCTTGGGGTCCAGTACCATCCTGATTCTCCCAGTCTACCCGCATGTTGAAATCTCCCATAACAACTGTAGTGATACCTTTGTGATAGGCCAATTTCAACTCTTGATTCAACCTGCGCCCTACATCCTGATTACTGTTTGGGGGCCTGTAGATAACTCCCATTAGGGTCTTTCTACCCTTAGAATTTCTCAGCTCTATTCATACTGACTCTACATCTCCTGACTCTATGTCCCCCCTCGCAAGGGACCGAATATCTGTGTTGGGACCACTGTTGTTGGTGATATACATAAATGATCTGGAGGAAGGTATAGATGGCCTGATCAGCAAGTTTGCAGATGAGACTAAGATTGGTGGAGTAGCAGATAGTGAAGGGGACTGTCGGAGAATGCAGCAGAATATAGATAGACTGGAGAGTTGGGTGGAGAAATGAAAAATGGAGTTCAATCCAGGCAATTGTGAAGTGATGCATTATGGAAGATCCAAATCAAGAGCAAACGATATGGTAAATGGAAAAGCCCTGGGGAAAATTGATGTACAGAGAGATCTGGGTGTTCAGGTCCATTGTACCCTGAAGGTGGCAACGCAGGTCAATAGAGTGGTCAAGAAGGCATATGGCATGCTTTCCTTCATTGGACGGGGTATTGAGTACAAGAGTTGGCAGGTCATGTTGCAGTTGTATAGGACTTTGGTTTGACCACATTTGGAGTACTGCGTACAGTTCTGGTCACCACATTACCAAAAGGATATGGATGCTTTGGAGACAGTGAAGAGGAGGTTCACCAGGATGTTGCCTGGTATGGAGGGTGCTAGCTATGAAGAGAGGTTGAGTAGATCAGGATTATTTTCATTAGAAAGATGGAGATTGAGGGGGAGACCTTATTGAAATCTGAAAAATCATGAGGGGTATAGACAGGGTGGCTAGCAAGAAGCCTTTCCCCAGAGTGGGGGACTCAATTACTCAGGGTCATGATTTCAAGGTGAGAGGAGGAAAGTTTAAGGGAGATATGCGTGGAAAGTTTTTTACACAGAGGGTGGTGGGTGCCTGGAACGTGTTGCCAGCGGAGGTGGTAGAGGCGGGCATGATAGCATAATTTAAGATGTATCTAGACAGGTACATGGATGGGCAGGGAGCAGAGGGATACAGATCCTTGGGAAATAGGTGACAGGTTTAGATTGAGGATCGGGGTCGGCGCAGGCTTGGTGGGCCAAAGGGCCTGTTCCTGTGAGGTAATTTTATTTGTTCTTTGTTCTAAGACATGAATATCATCTACAAATTACTAAGTATTCAAGGGGCAAAAGGGGAGATGAAATAAAAACAATAAACATCACTAGAGAAATGATGCTAGGGAAGCTGATGGGGCTAAAGATAAATCAGAGCCCTTGATCTGTATCCTGGGATAACAAGGGAAGTACCTGCAGAGATAATGGATACATTGGTAGTAATCTTCCAGAAATTCTAAGCTGTGGAAAAATCCCAGGAGAGTGAAAAATCCAGTGCAACACTTGTTTAAAAAGAAGAAAAGCGAATGTTTGCAGATAATGCAAAAACTGACGGGAAGGGGTCGCACATTTAAGGTTGAGGTGAGGAGGAATTTCTTCTCTCAGCAGCTTGTGAACCTGTGGAATTCTTTACTACAGACGGCTGTCGAGGCTGGCTCATTAGATATATTCAAGGCCGAGACAAGGTTTTCATTAGGAAGGGAATCAAGCCTTGTAGGGGATAAGGCAGGAAAGTGGAGTTGAGGATTATTTAGATCAGACATGGTTTTATGGAATGATAAAGCAGATTTGTTAAATCTTTCAAAGGATATAGACATCACTGACAAGCCAATATTTATTGCTGGTCCCTAATTGCCCAGATGACAGTTAAGAGTCAACTACATGTATATGGTCACAGAAATTTGAGGGTGCATACATGAGGATCAATGGTCGGCACAACATTGTGGGCTGAAGGGCCTGTTCTGTGCTGTACTGTTCTATGTTTTATGTTCTATGTTCTATGTTCTACAAAGATCAAAGTATGGGTTCCAACCTGTCACAAACAGTTCACTGGAAATTTCTTGTATTTCAGAACACCTTGACTTTACATCTTTTATGGAGCAGACCAAAGCCCCGCAAAATATATTCAGAAGATGGTCTAGGCCCTACATTGTATTTATTTTAAAGGCAAGTCTAAGGCATTGTGTTCCAGATGCCATTCATTTGGTCAAAGTACAAAGGCTTGAAAGAAAACACACTTTATTCCTCTTCATCATTTTGCAGCCCCTCATAGATGAGAATGACGCTCTTCCATTCTCAGGGTGAATCTGTAGGTGGCTGTACAGATCAATGCAGCTCCCACAAGTTCTAGAGATAATGGGAACTGTAGATGCTGGAGAATCTGAGAGAACAAAGCGTGGAGCTGGATGAACACAGCAGGCCCTTTTCTGATGAAGGGTCTTGGCCCAAAACGTCAGCTTTTGTGCTCCTAAGATGCTGCTTGTCCTGCTGTGTTCATCCAGCTCCACACTTTGTTATCCCACAAGCTCGATTAAAGTTGAGCTGAAGGTGGTGAGAGGAAGGGGTGGGTGAGGTATTGGTGTGGCAGTGTGCTCCTTTCACTGTTTTCGCTTGGCTTTGGCTTCTTCAGGATGGCAAGTCTCAAGGTGCTCAATGCCTTCCCAGATATTCCTCCTCCAATCTGGACGGTCATGGGGCCAGTGATTCCCAGGTGCCTGTGGGAATGCTGCACTTCTCTAGTGAGGCCTTGAGGGTATCACTGAAGTGTTTCCTCTGTTCACCTGGGCTCGCCTGCTGTTTCAAAGCTGGGAGTAGAGCATGTGTCGGTCATGTGGACGATGTACCCAGCCCGTCACAGCTGATTGGCCGGGTCAAGGACACTGCTGTTAGTGAATCTACTTCCCAGCGGATTCACAGGATTTTACACAGGCTGCATTGCGCTGCTCCATTGCCTTGCGGTGTCTGCTGTAGACAGTCCATGTCTCAGAGACATATAGGACTGTACTCTCACTTTATTCATACACTGTTGCAGGCAATATACAAAATAAGGTAACTGGCACTGATCAAAATTGGCAGACATGATATGGTGGGCATCATGGAGATGCAGCTGCCAGGGGATCAGGACTGGGAGCTAAATAGCCAAGGACATGCATCCTACCAAAAGCCAGGCAAGTGGGCAGAGGGGCGAGGATTGCCTTATCAGTAAGATGTAGGGTCAGATGATGTAGAATCTGTGTTGGGTAGAGATGAGAAATGTCAAAGGTGAAAAAAGAACATAATTGGGAGTTTCATTCAGGTCTTCAAACACTAGTCAGTACGAGGAGCACAAGATACACCAGGAGATAGAAAAAGCATGCAAGAAAAGCAAGGTTACATGGATCACGTGGAATTTCAATGTGCAGGTGGAGTGGAAAAATCAGTTTGGGTAGTGGATTGTGGGTAAAGGAATTTGTGGAATGTCTGCGAGATGGTATTTTTTCGAGCAGCTTGTGGTGGTGCCCTCATGGGAACAGGCAGTACTGTTAGTGTTGTGCAATGAGGCAAACTTGATGAGAGAGCTTAAGGTGAAGTATTCCTCAGGAGGCAGTGACCATAACAAGCTGGAATTTACTCTGCAATTTGAGAGGGAGAAGCTGGAATCACATGTAATAGTATTACAGTTGAATAAAGGCAGCTGCAGAGGCATGAGGGAGGAGCTGGGCAGAATTGACCGGAATAGGAGCCTTGCAGGAAAGACAGTGGAACAGCAATGGCAGGAGTTTCTAGGAGTAATTCAGGAGACACAGCAAAAATTCATCCCTAGGAAAAAGAAACACACTGAAGGGAGGATGAGGCAACCATGGCTGACCAGGGACATTAGGGATAGCATAAAAGCGAAGAGAGAAAACATATAATGCAGTGAAGGGCAGTGGGAAACTAGAGGATTGGGAAGTTTACAAAGACCAATTGAGGACAATGAGAAAAGAGATAGGGAAGGAGAAGATTAAATATGAGGACAAGCTAACCAGTAATATAAAAGAAGATTGAAAGATTTTCTTTAGATATATAAAGGGCAAAAGAGAAGCAAAAGTGGATGTTGGACAGCTGGAAAATGACACTGGTGACGGAGTAGTGGGGACGAAGAAATGGCTATGGAACTGAATAAGGACTTTGTGTCAGTAGTTTGTGTGGAAGACACGAGTAATATCCCAAAAATTCAAGACAGCCGGGGGGGGGGGGGGGGGGGGGGCAGAGGAGAGCAGGGAGAACGTCACCAAGGAGAAGGTGCTAGAAAAAACTGAAAGAACTGAAGGTGGATAAATCACCTACACTCCAGAGTTCTGAAGGAGACAGCTGGACTGATAGTGGGGGTGTCAGTGGTGATCTTCCAGGAATCACTAGGAATGACTGAAGTAAGGGAGAGTCCAGGAGGAATGGAAAATCGTTAATGTAATCACCAACCACCCCCGCCCCCACACACACACACCCGGGTTAAAGAAAGGAGAAAGGCAAAGGATGGGAAAGTACAGGCTGGTGAGCCTAACCTTGGTCATTGGTAAGATTTCAGAGCCCAATGTGAAGGATGAGGCTTCTGAATATTTGGAAGTGTATAGTATAACAGGGCAAAGTCAGCATAGTCTCATCAAGTGGAGGCCATGCCTGACAAATCTGTTAGAATTCTTTGAGGAGATAACGAGCAGGTTAGACCAAGGAGAGCCAATGGATGTTATCTACCTGGGCTTCAAGAAGGTTTATCAAGGTGCCACACAGGAGGCTGCAGAATAAGGTAAGGGTCCATGGTGTTCGGGGCAAGGTGCTAGCATGGATAGGAGATCGGCTGTCTGGCAGAAAGCAGAGAGTGGGGATAAAGGGCCTTTCTCAGGATGGCAGCCAGTGATTAGTGGTGTTCCACAAGGGTCAGTGCTGGGACCAAACTTTTCACTTTGTACATGAATGATCTAGAGGAAGGAACTGTGAGCATTCTGGGTCAGTTTGCAGACGATACAAAGGCAGGTGGAGGGACAGGCAGTATTGAGGAGGTGGGGAAGCTGCCGAAGGATTTGGACAGGTTAGGAGAGTTGGTAAAGAAGTGGCAGATGGAATACAATGTGGGAAAGTGTGAGGTATGTACTTTGCTAGGAAGGTTAGAGGCATTGACTACTTTCTAAATAGGGAGAAGTGCAAATGGACTTGGGAGTTCTAGCCCAGGATTCTCTTAAGGTTAACTGAGCAAGTTGAGTCAGTAGCTAGGAAAGCAAATGTAATGTTGGCATTTCTTTTCATGAGGACTTGAATATAAAACCAGGGATGTACTTCTGAGGATTTATAAGGCCCTGTTGGGCCACATTTGGAGTATTGTGTGCAGTTTTGAGCCCCATATCTCAGGAAAGAGGGTTGGCCCGCAGCACGTCCAGAGGAAGAACACGAGAATGGTCCCAGGAATGAAAAGCTTAACCTATGAAGCATGTTTAGGGACTCTAGGTCTATACTCAATTGAGTTTAGAAGGATGAGGGGGAATTTAATTGAAACTTAGAGAATACCGAACAGCTTGGACTGAGTGGATGTTGGAAAGATGTTTCCATTAGCAGGGGAGACTAGGAGGGCACAGTCTTCGAGTAAAGGAAGACCATTTAGAACGGAGATAAGGAGAAACATCTTCAGCCAGAGAGTGGTGAGCCTTTGGGATTCAGTGCCACAGAAGGCTGTGGGGGCAGGTCATTGGGTACATTTAAGACAGAGATAGATAGGATCTTGATTATCAAGGGGACCAAGGGTTACGGAGAGG
This sequence comes from Stegostoma tigrinum, assembly GCF_030684315.1. Taxonomy (NCBI): domain Eukaryota; kingdom Metazoa; phylum Chordata; class Chondrichthyes; order Orectolobiformes; family Stegostomatidae; genus Stegostoma; species Stegostoma tigrinum. Next base: position 186,614,403 of record NC_081354.1, on the reverse strand, counting down.
AAGTGGGAGAATGGGGTTGAGGAACTTATCTGCCATGACTGATTGGTGGAGAAGACTCAATGGACTGAATGGCCCAATTTCTACTCTTATGTCTTGTGGCCCTATGGGTCTTACGATAATTAAATTACAGGCAAAATAAAAATAAAAGAATTGGCTTAAGAGTAATTCTATTGAAATATTTAACAAAATAATACTTACATAAACTAGTACTAATTGTGTACTGGGCATACTTGGAAAATTTGGAAAATTGCCCAGGTATGTCCTGTACATGAAAAGCAGGACAAATCCAACCCGGCCAATTACCGCCCCATCAGTCTCCTCTCGACCATCAGTAAAGTGATGGAAGGTGTCAGTAACAGTGATATCAAGCAGCACCTGCTCAGCAATAACCTGCTCAGTGACGCCCAGTTTGGGTTCCTCCAGGACCACTCAGCTCCTGACCTCATTACAGCCTTGGTTCAAACATGGACAGAAAAGCTGAATTACAGAGGTGAGGGTGACAGCCCTTGACATCAAGACTATATTCAACCGAGTGTGGCATCAAGGAGCCCAAGCAAAACTGGAATCAATGAGTATCAGGGGCAAACTCTCCTGTGGTTGGACTCATACCTGACACATAGGTCATGGCTGTTGGCGGTCAATCATCTCAGCTCCAAAGCATCTCTGCAGGAGTTCCTCAGTGTATTATCCTAGGTACAACCATCTTCAGCTGCTTCAGCAATGACATCAAGGGCAGCAGATACATGGGAACACCACTACCCTCAAGTTCCCCTCCAAGCCATTCACCATCCTCACTTGGAAATATATCACTGCCCCTTCACTGTTGCTGGGTCAAAATCCTGGAATTCCCTCCCTCAGGGCATTGTGGGTCAACCCACAGCAAGAGGACTGCAGCAGCTCAAGAAGGCAGCTCACCACCACCTTCTCAAGGGGGCAACAAGGGGTGGGCAAGAAATGCTGGCCCAGCCAAGGACACCCACATTCCACTAATGAATAAAAAAAAGCTACTACTGATAAAGTATTCCAAAACAGTAACATCCCATAAATTCATGTTTGGCAAAGGCAAATTCAGTAAAATACATTGTCTCACAAGTAATTATAGCAGCAGGAAGAGAGGCCCAGTCTTTAGCTGTAACAGAGAGAGGAATGACACATCCAGATTTAAGAGCCCAGTCACTGCTGAAAGTTAAAACTAAAATCCTGGTTCGGTGGGAGTTTGACACTACCCGTTCAAGCTGCTTCTGTTGTTCCAGCTTTAAAAAAACACAAGGTGTCACTAGGCCCGAAACGTCAGCTTTTGTGCTCCTAAGATGCTGCTTGGCCTGCCGTGTTCATCCAGCTCCACACTTTGTTATCAACGTGTCACAAGCTGTTTACTTCATTGGCGTTGGAGAAGACTGCTTTGCATCTCTGACTCAACCTTTCTTCATTAAAAAATGGACAAAATGCACCTCTAAAAGCCACAGTTTTGTTGTACACAATATGAGAGTGGCTAGAACAGTAAGGGCCTGGGGCCAGATGTTGCCAGGCAAGTGGACGGGAGTGATATTTTAGTGAGTAGAGCTTTCCAAGGGAAGGTGAGGAGGGGAAAGGAACGTTTCAAGTTTAACATTTAAGGGCAACAATTCAAGAAGGAGAGATAGAGGATCAAATGATGATCAAATTTCAGAGAATTGTAAAAATAAATATTATTTTAACTTGAATACCAAATTACCAAATATTAACTTGAGATAATATGGTGTGAAGCTGGATGAACACAACAGGCCAAGCAGCATCAGAGGAGCAGGAAATTTTGATGTTTTGGGTTGAAACCCTTCTTCAGAAATGGGGGAGAGGAAGGGGATTCTGAAATAAATGGGGAGACAGGGGGAGGTGGATAGAAGATGGATAAAGGAGAAGATAGGGTGAGAGGAGACAGACAGGTCAAAGAGGCAGGGTTAGAGCCAATGAAGGTGAATGTAGCTGGGGAGTCAGGGAGGGGATAGGTCTGTCCAGGGAGGACAGATAGGTCAAGGAGGTGGGATGAGGTTAGGAGGTAGGAGATGGGGGTGGGGTTTGAGGTGGGAGGAGGGGATAGGTTAGGGAGGCAGGGACAAGTTGGGCTGGTTTTGGGTTGTGGTTGGGGGAGCGGAGATTTTGAAGCTTGTGAAGTCCACATTGATACCCTTGGGCTGCAGGGTTGTGCAGGGTGGGGATGGAGTAAAATTATTCAACGGCCTCCAGTTTTGGAGACCATCTTTAGCCAATAGGCATGAAACCCAGTAAAGGAAGGTGTGGTTCTCTGACTACATGGCAAATGACTAGGGGCACATTTTTAAGGTGAGAGGAGAGAGATTTTAAAAAGGCATGAAGCAATTTTTTTTTACACGGAGGATGGCCCGTGTGTGGAATGAACCTCCTGATAGAAATTCTGATGAAGTGGTGGATCCAGGTCGAATTACAACTTTTAAAAGACTGTTAGATGAGTATATAAATAAGAAAGCTTTGGAGGGATATGGGCCAGGAGCAGGCAGATGGGACTAGTTTAATTTGGGGTTATGGTCAGCATGGGTTGGTTGGTTAGGAATACAATTATAAACTGGGGAAAGGCTAACTTTACGCATAAAATGTGACTTGGCCTAAGGGAGCAGCTGCTTGCAGTTAAAACAGTGTCAGAATGGTGGGAGGCATTCAAAGAGAAAATCAAAAGAGCGCAGGGTAACGATACATTCATATAAAGACAAAAGCTGGGAGAATACTGGAGAACCTGAGATGTCAAGGGACAGAAAGGTTAGGATAAAGAAAAAAAAAGTGAAGGCTACGGCAGATACCAGGGGCTGAAAATGATGTAGTCCCTTGGGGAGTGTAAAAAGTGCAGGAATAACTTAAGAACGGAAATTTAAGAAATCAAAGTGAACGCATGAAATGACCGTTGTAGAATAAAGGAAAACTCGAAGGGGTATTTCAAATGTATGTAAAGAGAGGAGGATAACTTTTTTATAAATTTCAAAAATATACTTTATTCATAAAAATATACTTTAAATACAAGCAGTCACTAAAGCAGTTCAGTTCTGTATAGTAGCATATGAAGAAATAAACAAACATTGGAGTTCGACTCTACTGAACAAACAAATTAAACGTGGTCTAGGCCCGAAACGTCAACTTTCCTGCTCCTAAGATGCTGCTTGGCCTGCTGTGTTCATCCAGCCCCACACTTTGTCAGCGGATTCTCCAGCATCTGCAGTTCCCATTATCTCTGATACAAATTAAAGGTATTTCTTACTTCTTTCAAGACTGTATTTGTTGACACTTGAGGTACCAGGAGGGTCCAGTAATTGAATGTAGAACCATTTAACTTCAGCAGAAAGACCTCAGATAGAGGTCTTTCCCCAGTTCACCTCAGCAGCAGCTGCCCCAAGCTTTAAAGAGTCCCTCAGCACATAATCCTGGACCTTGAAATGTGCCAGTGTGTAACACTGAAAGAATAGAAGCTATATGTTGTTGTTGAACTGAATAGTTTGCTCGGCCACTACAGAGGTAACTCAGACCCAATCACATCATGAACAAAAACAGAAGTTGCTGGAAATGCTCAGCAGCTCTGACAGACTCTGAAAAAATCAGAGTTAACATTTCGGGTCTGGTGACTTCCTCAGAACTCAGAGGAAGGGTCACTGGACCCAAAACATTAACTCTGATTTTTTTCCTCACAGATGCTGCCGCACCTGCTGAGCTTTTCCAGCAACTTCTGTTTTTGTTGCAGATTTACAGCATCTGCAGTTCTTTTGGTTTTTATTTAGTATCCAACCACATTGCTGCTGGTGTGGAGTTACATGTAAGTGACAGATGTCCCTCTTTAAAGGTGGATTATTGCAGTAATTGATGATAGTTTTATGGTCATCCTCACTGGGAGCACCTTTTATATTCCACAATGTTTTAGCATTTTATCTATTCCATTAAATAGCGCTAGGTGTTGGCTGGATTTTGAACAAATGATAACCGGGAATTAGCCTTGACTTATGATGTTATAGTCGAGTGACATAGCCTGTACCGAGGTGGCATGGTAGCTCAGTGGTTAGCACTGCAGCCTCACAGCACCAGTGACCCGGGTTCGACTCCAGCCTCGGGTACCTGTCTGTGTGGAGTTTGCACATTCTCCGCGTGTCTGTGTGGGTTTTTCCTCCGGGTGCTCCGGTTTCCTCCCACAGTCCAAAGATGTGTAGGTTAGGTGGATTGGCCATGCTACATTGCCCCTAGTGTTCAGGGGTGTGTGGGTTATAGGGGAATGGGTCTGGGTGGGATGCTGCGAGGGTCGATGTGGACTTGTTAGGCCAAAGGGCCTGTTTCCACACTGTACGGATTCTATGAAAGTCTATGATTCTACCTTCCCTCTGTTGGATCGGGGGGTGGGTCCTGCCCAAAAGAGCTGAATCGTGTTGGTATTGCTGTTTCTGTCTCTGTTATCCCCAAGTCGTCACTGAAGGCCTGTGGACCCAGAAAATATGAAGTGTTGTTGCATTCTGAAGGCCTGGCCACACACATATAATAAAAAAAAAGTAGAATTTAGCTCTTCCCCACCTGTGGAATGTTAGTCACTGTATAACTCACTGAGGTTGATTACTAGCTTCAAATTTGTAAACACCATAGTGTGATGACCTGAGCAGAGATTGTTAGCTTTGCTTTGAAGAGTTGCGAGAGTTCAATCAATCAACCCATTTGATAAGCAATTAAGTTTCAGTCGGGCAATTATTAGGCTCTTGTCTGAGCCTGGCACATAAAGGTCCCACATTGGGCTGGAAGACCCAGCTAGTGTTTACTGAAGATGGGAGGGGAGCAATTGTTCTGCACTCATAAACCAATCAACCGTATGATAACAGCTTCAATTATCTTTGGCGCAGAGTGGAAATGGCCAACGGAGCCCAGTTGACATTGCTCTGTTGTCTGAACTCCGAAGAAGGAAATGTGAATGCAGCCATTTCTCTCACCAGCTCTGAAGGTGTTGACCAGTTTGCCAGTTAAGTTTCACGAGTTATTTGCACACTCAAGCTGATGGCTCTGTGAGGGGTAAGGGCCGAGAGGGTGAATTCAGTGTCAGGGTCAGATGCATTTCTGTAAAGGGGTTGACCGACAAAGTCCAGAGGGTGTACATTCAAATCTCACCACAGTGCAGTGTGGTAATGAAATCCACTCAACAATATTAAGGGCTGACAGCAGGAACTGTGACTGGATTGTTTGTAATAATATAATAGACTCACTCATGGTGTTCAGGGAAGGGAAACCAGCAGTTGTTTAACCACGCTGGACGACACAGGATTCCAGTTCCACATCAAAATGCACTTGGAAAGTTGGGAAGGGGGATCTCGACGAACTTGCAGCAATATGGACAAATCAAACTTCACCGCTACATGATGTTTGGCAAGGGAAAACTTTCCAAACCACTGTACAAACTCCACGATTCAGTCACTTCAAACCCATTGTCACTTAATAGACAGCAAGAATCCCGACTTCATTTCCGTTTGATCACAAGCCTAAATACTGCGTCATGTTTCCTGAGGTCAGGTGGGAATGTTTGGAACAGTGTCGAGGTGCATTTAATCTGTATCTAACCCTGTGCTGTCCCTGTCCTGGGAGTGTTCGTTGGGGACAATGTAGAGGGAGCTTTACTCTGTATCTAACCCAGTGCTGCCCCTGTCCTGGGAAGTGTTCGATGGGGACAGTGTAGAGCGGTTCTTAACCCTGTAATTAACCCCAGTCTGTCCCTTCCTGAAGTGTTCTATGGGAACAATGTAGAGAGAGCTTTACCCTGTATCTAACCCTGTTCTGTCTCTGTGTTGGGAGTGTTTGATGGGGGACAGTGATGCTTGCGACAGAGAAACTAGTTGGAGATTGAAATAACTTTTTAAACTGTTATGAGCTTCCTCTTTTTGGTTTTTGACACTCTCTAAAGCACGAAACAAATACTTGCCAGTTGCCACTTAATGCATGGTAGACTTGAGATGAGCTCATTTATTTTTGTGATCTCCTGTGTTGTGGTTGACATCTGTTGCGATTTGAACTCAAAATAACGCAGCACTTAGAATGAGATTAAAGTGTGCATTCAAATGTGCAAAATTATCAGGGAATTTTCTCCAAGTTTGTTATTTGTCAAGGGAGCAGATTTAGTCCGAAGGAAAGGCAACTCTTACGTTTAGATAGCATTGTTCCCCACCACAGGCTTCTTGGAGCCAAGTTTTTACTGAGTGCAATCATTGTTAAAATATTTGATGCCTATGAGCCGATTTGCACAGCTCGTGCGTACAAACAGGAATGGGACAGTCAGATGATAATCCGCTGCTGGTTATCACTATTGTCAACAAACAGGAGACAGAAACTCTGCCCTTCCTTGAAACAATGGATCTGAGACTGCTCACATCAACATGACAAGGCCAATAAGAATTTCAATTTGAGGAAACATCCAGAAGGTACCTTTTGACAGTGCAGCACTCCCTCAGTACTGACCGTCCGACAGTGCGGCACTCCCTCAGTACTGACCCTCTGACAGGGCAGCATTCCCTCTGTACTGACCCTCCGACAGTGCAGCACTCCCTCAGTACTGACCCTCTGACAGTGCAGCACTCCCTCAGTACTGACCCTCTGACAGTGCAGCACTCCCTCAGTACTGACCCTCGGACAGTGCAGCGCTCCCTCAGTACTGACCCTCTGACAGTGCGGCACTCCCTCAGTACTGACCGTCCGACAGTGCGGCACTCCCTCAGTACTGACCCTCTGACAGGGCAGCATTCCCTCAGTACTGACCCTCTGACAGTGCAGCACTCCCTCAGTACTGACCATCCGACAGTGCAGCACTCCCTCAGTACTGACCCTCTGACAGGGCAGCATTCCCTCTGTACTGACCCTCCGACTGTGCAGCGCTCCCTCAGTACTGACCCTCCAGCAGTGCAGTGCTCCCTCAGTACTGACCGTCTGACAGTGCGGCACTCCCTCTGTACTGACCCTCTGACAGTGCGGTGCTCCCTCAGCACACCCTCTGACAGTGCGGCGCTCCCTCAGCACTGACCCTCCGATAGTGCAACACTCCCTCAGCACTGACCCCCTGACAGTGTGGCGCTCCCTCAGTACTGACCCTCTGACAGTGCAGCTCTCCCTCTGTACTGACCCTCTGACAGTGCAGCGCTCCCTCAGCACTGACCCTCTGACAGTACGGCTCTTGGTATTGGCTTTTGACTTAAGACCATAACATCATGAAACAGAGGAACAGAAATTGGCCATTTAGCCAATCAAATCTGTTCTATCATTCAATGAAATCATGGCGAACTGATAATCCTCAGCTTCACTTTTCTGCTTTTACTGATTAAAAATCTGTCTGTCTCAGCCTGACAGAAATGCAGAAAGCGGTGATGTGAGAATGACAACTCTTTTCGTTGTTCGAAAGAGAAAAGCCCTAGCTCTCTCAACCTTTCCTTGTAAGACCTTCCCTCCATTCCAGGCAACATTCTGGTAAATCTCCTTTGCACCTTTTCCAACGCTTCTACATCTTTCCTGTAATGAGGTGAACAGAATTGGACACAATACTCCAGATGTGGCCGAACCAGACTTTTGTAGAGCTGGAGCATAACTTCACGACTCTTGAACTCAATCCCTCCATGCTGACTATCGCGAATCAAACTGTGCCTTTCCAAGTGATCTTAAATCCCATCTCTCAGGGCCATTTCCAATAATTTGCCCACCAGCGAAGTAAGACTAACTAGCCTGTAATTTCCGGGGCTATCCCTGTTCCCTTTCTTGAATAAGGGAATGACATTTGTCTCTCTCCAATCTTCTGGCACCATATCCGTGGACAGTGAGGACGAAAAGATCATCGCCAAAGGCCCTGCGATCTCTTCCCATGTTTCCCATTGAAGCCGTGGGTAAATTCCATGAGACCCAGGAGATTTATTTATCTTCAACTTCCTCAAAATCCCTGTTACATCTTCCTTACTAACATCGACCTCCTCTGGCCTACCTGCCTGTTTCACACTGTCCTCCTCTACAACCAGGTCCCTCTCAGTTGTGAATACCGATGAAAAGTATTCATTAACGACCTCCCCTATCTCTTTCGGCTCCGTGCACAAATTCCCTTTACAATCCTTGATTGGCCCTACCCTTTTTCTGGTCATTCTCTTATCCCTCACGTAGATATAAAAAGCCTTGGGGTTTTCCTTGATCCTATCTGCCAAGGTTTTCTCATGTCCCCTTATAGCTCTCCTAAGCCCTTCCTTCAGCTCCTTCATGGATAACTTGTATCCCTCGAGAGCCTTTTCCGTTTCTCTTTTCCTGAACCTATATAAGCCTCCTTCTTCCTCTTAACCAGTCATTCAACCTCTCTTGAGAACCAAGGCTCCCTGACTCGACCGCATCTTCCCTGCCTGCTAGAGACAAACGTATCGAGCACATGCAGTATACATTCCTTAAACAATCTTCACATTTCTATAGTGCTCTTCCCTGACAGCATCTGTTCCCATTTTATGTTACCCAGTTCTTGCCTAACAGAACTGTAATTATCCTTCCCCCAATTATAAACCTTATCCTGCTGTATGTACCTATCCTTTTCCATAACTATTGTAAAAGTAACCGAGTTATGATCGCTATCGCCACAATGCTCTCCTACCAACAGGTCTAACACTTGGCCTGGTTCATTGCCAAGCACTAAATCCAAAGTGGCCTCTCCTTGCGTTTGTCTATCTACATACTGTGTCAGGAATCCTTCCTGAACAAACTGGACAAAATCCGCTCCATCTAAACTATTACAACTAAAATGTTTCCAAACAATATTTCGAAAGTTGAAGTCACACATGACTACAACCCTGTGACTTCTGCACCTTTCCAATATCCACCTCCCAATCCGTTCCTCCACTTCTCTGCAACTATTAGGGGGTCTGTAAAAAACCCCAACAGAGTGACTTCTCCTTTCTTGTTCCTGACCTCAACCCAAACTGACTCTGTAGACATATCATTCTCGAACTGCCTTCCAGTAGCTGCTATACTTGCCCTGACTAGCAATGCCACTCCCCTGCTTCTTTTTCTACTCTCCATATTTCTTTTAAAGCATATAAATCCCGAAACTTCCAACAACCATTCCTGTCCCTGAGTTACCCAAGTTTCTGTAGTGGCCACAACATCGTGGTTCTAAGTGCTGACCCATGCTCTCAGTTCATCCGCTTAATTTCTGATACTTCTAGCATTGAAGTATACACACTTCAAACCATCTCTGTGTCCACAATTATGCTCCATCGACCGCATTTCTTTATTAACAACCTCACTCCCCATTGTGTCTATTGGAAGGCTGAATACCTCAACCTCTGAATTACAAATCCGGTTCCCCACCCCCTGCCAATCTTTTTTAAACCATCCCGTACAGTTCGAGCAAACCTCCCTCCCAGGATATCTGTGCCCTTCCTGTTCAGGTGTAACCCATCCTTACTGTACAGGTCCCACCTTCCCCAGAATGTGCTCCAATTATCCACAGAATGGAAGCCCTCCCTCCTACACCAGCCCTGTATCCAGTTCCCTAACGTGGTCTATGATGAGCTGGGGTTGGATGTACTTCTTGCAGGTGATGTTAGAGCGGACACTAGCAGTGACCCTTACCTCCCACATCCTGCAACAAGAGCATGCGACTGCCCTAGCTTCCCTCCCCTCTAATCTCGGTTTCCAGTAGAATATATAAAAAAAGCGTTACCTTACTGGCACTCCACACAGTTTTTTTTTCAGTTAGAGGAGTAGGATGGGTGGGAGACACTATCCATGTTAGTGTTTCTGGTTTGGCCAATGCCTGAATATATCAATTCACTTCCGGGCTCACGCTCTCACCACTCCCTCCGCTGAGAGCAAGAACGCTGTTGGAGATCAACATTTCTGTCCCAGGACATCTCTGCAGGAGTTCCTCAGGGTAGAGTCCTCAGCACAGTCATCTTCAGCTGCTTCATCAATGGCCTTCCCTCCAACATAAGGACAGAAGTGGGGATGTTTTCGGATGATTGCACAATGTTCAGCACCATTCGTGTCTCCTCAGATACTGAAGCAGTCTGTGTCCAAATGCAACAAGATTTGGACAATATCCAGGCTTGGGCTGACAACTGGCAAGTGACATTTGCGCCACACAAATGCCAGGTTATGACCATCTCCAATAAGAGACAATCTAATCACCATCCTTTGACATTCAATGCTGTTACCATCACTGAGTCCCCCACTGTCAACATCCTGGGGGTTATCATTGACCAGAAACTCAACTGGACTCACTATGTAGACATAGTGGCTGCAAGAGCAGATCAGATACTAGTAATACTGCAACAGGTAACTCCCCTCCTGACTCCCCAAAGCCTGCCCACCATCTACAAGGCACGTCAGGAGTGTGATGGGATACCCCCCACTTGCCTGGATGGGTGCAGCCCCAACAACACTCAAGAAGCTCGACACCATCCAGGACAAAGCAGCCGCTTGATTGGCACCACATCCACAAGCATCCACTCCCTCCACCACCGACACTCAGTAGCAGCAGTGTGTACTATCTACAAGATGCACTGCAGATATTCACCAAAGATCCTCAGGGAGCACCTTCCAAACCCACGACCACTTACATCTTGAAGGACAAGGGCAGCAGAGACATGGGAACACCACCCCCTGCAAGCTTCTTTCCAAACCACACACCATCCTGACTTGGAAATATATTGCTATTTGCTCACTGCTGCTCAGTCAAAATCCTGGAATTCCCTCCCAAAGGGCATTGTGGGTCAACCCACAGCACATGGACTGCAGCAGTTCAAGAAGGCAGCTCATGCCCACCTTCTCAAGGGCAACTAGGGATGGGCAAGAAATGCTGGCCCAGCCTGCGACTCCCACGCTCCACAAAATGAATAATAAAAAAAGGGCATCTTGATGTGCCACCCTGTCCAAGAGGACCTCCAAGTCCTTGCAAGAGAAATGCAATGCCAACCTCCCCTTCCCTGACAATTCTCTGCACAGTGACCAAAACCAAGCAGGGCACCTTGTGGGAGCACAGTGAGACTTTAAAAATAGGATTTGCATCAAGGAGTTTGGAATTAATTTGGATGTTCACTGAGAGGTGAGTTGCTCTGGGAATGGTGATTGGTGGGACAGGGCATTTTGTCAAGATGTCAAGATTGTTCATTGGCTGGGGTGTGAGTCAGCTCGTCAATTTTGGCACCCAGCTCAGATGTTGGGAGAAAGAACATTGCAAGATTGATAGAGTTGTGTTTGCTATTGGCATTTCCAATAGTCAGAGAGGGATACAACACAAATTCCTGTTTTGAGAGTTTTCAATCAACTTGGTACAAATGATTGACTTGTTTGACCATCCCAGAGGGCAGTTAAAAATCAACCTCATTGATGTGGATCTGGAGTCACATGTAGGCCAGACCAAAGGATGGCAGTTTCCTTCCCTGAAGGAGATTTGTTAACCAGATGGCTTTTTAAATTGGTTTGGCCCCTTTTGGGACACTGCATTCAGTTCTGGTGCCCCTGCATTAGAAAGTATGTTGTGAGACTTGAAAGGGTTCAGAAAGATTTACAAGGATTTTGCCAAGGTTGGAGAGTTTGAGCTAAAGCAAGAGGCTGAATAGGCTAGAGCATCAGAGATCGTCATAGAATCCCTACAGTGTGGAAACAGGCCCTTCAGCCCAACTAGTCCACAGCAATCCTCAGAGCATCCCACCCAGACTCATCCCTCTATAATCCACCTAGCCTGCACATCTTTGGACTGTGGGAGGAAACCAGAGCACCCAGAGGAAACCCACGCAGACACGGAGAGAATGTGCAAACTCCACACAGACGGTTGCCCGAGGCTGGAATCGAACCCAGGTCCCTGGTGCTGTGAGGCAGCAGTGTTAACCACTCTGCCATCCTAAGGCTGGAGGATGAGAGGTGACCTTTTTGAAGTTTACAAAATCATGAGGGGCATAAGATAGGGCAGGGGACCCCAAAACTAGAGGGCAAGTTTAAGGTGAGAGGGGAAAGATTTAAAAGGGACCTAAGGGGCAACTTCTTCATACAGTGGGTGGTTCATGTGTGGAATGAGCTGCCAGAGGATGTGGTGGAGGCTGGTACAATATTTAACACATATCTGGATGGGTATAATAGGAAAGACTTAGAAGGATATGGGCCAAATGCTGGCAAATGGGGCTAGATTAATTTAGATTTTGTAATTGACAGGGGCAAGTTGGAACAAAGGTTGTGTTTCCGTGCTGTATATTTCTATGACTCTGTGAATCTAATTGAGAATGGAGACATGGTCATCATTACATATAAATATCAATTGTTTCCATCGTGCTTGGGGTGGGGGGAGGGGATGGGAACATGGGGAGAGGTGGTGGAGAGGTGTGTGTGTCTATGCAGTGCTGTGTCTTTTTCTGGAGAATGGAATAGATTGGAGTATGTTTTAGTGGAAGGTCGTTTCGGAAATAGTGATCACAACACTATCATCATAACAACAATGGGAAAGGACAAGGGGACGTTTAATCTGAAAACCTGGAGGGCAGCTAATGTAAACATTGAAAAGGGGAACTGTCCATCTCGATCGGAAGCAAAGACAGGCGGGTTATACGGCCAATGGGACAATGTCAAAAACAGGTGCAGAAACTCTAGGTGCGGGAATGGACAGTGTCCCCAGACCTCTCCTGGTTGGCAAAGTCAGAAGTCACACAACACCAGGTTGAAGTCCAACAGGTTTACTTGGAATTGCACAAGCTTTCAGAGTGCAGCCCCTTTGTCAGATGCAGTGAGAGAACAGGGCACACAGACGCAAAATTTATAGGCAGAGAGATCAAGGGCAGAGAGATAAAGACGGAGAGATCAAAAGATCATATGCCTGGTGAGAGTGGAGTGTCAGATTGATAAATCTCTGCCAATTCCCACACGCTATCCTACAACTCATCCGCTTCATCCTCGACCACAACGTTTTCACCTTTGACAACCAGTCACGGAATCATAGAGTCATAGAGCAACACAGCAACGAAACAGGCCCTTTGCTCCAAACTGGCCCACGGTGCCTTCTCATCTCATTACAATTGCCCACATTTGGTACACAGCCCTCAAAACATTTCCCATCCATGTACCTATTCAAATGCTTTTTAAATGTTGCTATTGGAACTGCCTCAACCTCTTTCTCCAGCAGCCCATTCCATATACGCACCACTGTCTGTGTGAAGAAGTTGCCCCTCAGGTCCTTCTTAATCTTTCCCCTCTCATCTTAATCCTATTCCCCATCCCTGGGAAAAAGACCTTATACATTCATCCCATCTATACCCCCCATGACTTTATACACCTCAATAAGGTCGCCCCTCATTCTCCTATGTTCCAAGGAACAAAGTTCTATCCTGGCAAACCTCTCCCTGTAACTCAGACCTACTAGTCCCAACAACATCCTTGTCAATCTTCCTCGCACATTTTCCACTTTAATTGTGTTTTTCCTATAACAGGGCGTCCAAAACCTTACCCAATACTCCAAGTGCGGCTGCAACTGTAACATAACATCCCAACTCTTATACCCAATGCCTTGACCAATGAAGGCCTGCATGCTAAATGCCTTCTTCACCACCCTGTCTACCTGTGACACTGCTTTCAACAAACTATGTACTTGTACTCCTAGGTCCCTCTGTTCCACAACACTCCTCAGGACTCCTCAGCGCTTGATCTTATTCATTCAGACACACAGAACAACCATGGGGATCAGATTTGCACCCAATATGTCAACATTCTCACGCACAGGTTTGAGTAAGACTTCTTTGCTGCAAAGCACTCCAGCCAACTAGATACATTGATGACATTTTATTCCTTTGGACTCATGGCGAGGAATCACTGAGACAACTAAACAGTGATATCAACGAGTTTCATCCCACCATCAGATTTACCATGGGCTACTTTTTAGAGTCACTCTCATTCTTGGACACACACATCTCCATCAGGGATAGACACCCCTGTGCCTCACTCTACCGCAAGCCCATTGATAACCTCATGATGCTACACTTCATTAGCTTCCACCTTAAATATGTTAAAACATTTATCCCCCGTGGATAAAATCTGTGGTACACAGGATCTGACATTTCAGGCGAAGTGTCTAGGCCCGAAGCATCAGCTTTTGTGCTCCTAAGATGCTGCTTGGCCTGCTGTGTTCATCCAGCTCCACACTTTGTTATCTCGGATTCTCCAGCATCTGCAGTTCCCACTATCTCTCATACACAGGATCTGTTTGAATGAGGAGGAATGTGACAACACCTGAAGGTTTTGAAAGGCGCCCTCATAACAACAGTATATGATGCTCAACTCATCGATCACCAGTTCCGACGAAAAACACAACAACCTCCTCTGAAGATAAACACAGGATATGACCGATAGAGTACCCTTCGAGACCCAGTACTTCCCCAGAGCAGAAAATCTACATCATGTTCTTTGCAGCCTCCAACATGTCATCATTGACAGCAAACATTTGCCAAGGCCAGCCCTGCACCTCCACTTCTCGCTTTCAAACAATCACCAAACCTTAAACAGACCATTGTTCACGGCCTTCAGGACACAATCGACCACACAACCCTGTCACGGCAACCTCTGTAAGACATGCCAGGTCATCAACATGGGCACTACCATCACACGTGGGAACACCACCCACCAGGTGCACTGCAGATGATCGTGTGACTCGGACAATGTTGTCTATCTTATACTCTGCAGGCGAGGATGCCCCGAGGCATGGTGTATTGGCGGAGCCATGCAGAGGCTACAATAACGGATGAGTGGATACTGCGCAATAAACAGGGATGTTCCCTCCCAGTGGGAAAAACTTCAGCGTCAAGGACATTTAGCCTCAGATCGTCAGTTAAGCATCCTCCAATGTGGACACAACACTGCAGAATCGCCGAGCAGAGGCCCATAGTCAAGTTCCATGAAGACAGACACAACTGTGATCTTGGGGTAATATCGATTTTCATGTGACCCCACCACACAGTTTTATATCTGTAAAATCTTCCTTTCTGTCCTGTTTTCACATCATCACCTTCATAAATTGTGATGATCTCTCGACCTTAACTAGTTTGAATAGTTTTCACAGACACACACACACACACAGACACACACACACACACACACACACACACACACACTGGGGGGGAATTGTTTTGTCCAAGATATTTGTTTGCAGATACATTCTATTTTGTTCAAAAAACACAATTTGTAGTCACAGTCAGTCAGTGTGGCTTCTTATAAATTCCAGCTTTGGGAATAAAACCAGCCTGATTCCAGGCTAAAATGCTGAGACAGATTCTGAACAAAGCCTCACACCAACAATTCAGTGCCTCACCCTTTTGTATATTCCTGTGGCTCTCCCTGGTCGTCATGACAGCCCAGTGCTGATATTGACTTTATAAACACTTTCCACACCGTCTAACACTCCTGGTCACCTGCAGAGACTTATCAGCCTGGCAGAGCACTCACATCAGTTGTATGGTCTTTTGACTCTCTGCCCTTGATCTCTCTGCCTATAACCTCTGTGTCTGTGTGCCCTGCTCTCTCTCTGCACCTGACAAAGGGGCTGCGCTCTGAAACCTTGTGTGATTCTGAATAAACCTATTGGTCTATAATGTGGCGTTGTGTGATTTCTGACTTTGTCCATCCCAGCCCAACACCAGCACCTCTACTTCATGGCTCCCTCGGTTGAAATTGAATTCTTGGCTCCAACTTACTCTCCCTGTTTTATGTTCCCTTTTGGGCTCCTGCGTCACATCGTGCTCTGTATCGCTGGTGGTGAGTTTGCTACATGATGTGACGGCAATTTCTCAGAACGAGTGTGATATTGAATGCCTACTGTGACTGTGTGGTCACTCAGAGAGTGCCTGCCGGCACAGGGTAGATCTGTTCTCTGTGTTCATCCAGAGAAACTGCTACATGTTTTAACAGAAGTAGCTTGTCAGTGCAAACTGATAGCTGAGAATGAGGTTATTTGTGAACGTCGTGTGAATCTCACATTTTGGGATAGGTGAGAAAGTGGCTGTGTGCAGCTTGCATGATTGCCTAGGGAGTATAGAGGCCATATCAGGCCTTAACAAGATCAGCAATTATCAAAATCAATTGGTAAGTACAACTTGAGTCAAAGGCTTTATCAGCTGCCAAAGGTTTCTAAACAAATAAAGCCTTTGCTACTTCATCTGGATTTCAGAACTTGTTTGAATTGCTTGTGAAAATGTCAATTAACTCTTATATAAAAAAAGACTTGCCAATGCTGTCCTGTCTCAGTTGCAGCACAGACTTACTGACAGAAACACCGGTACGAGAGACATAGGTATTTCATACAGCACTTTGATCAGGGTCAGCATGATGCAACTTTCCAAAGCCAAGAGCAAACCTCATGAAATTTTATCTTTCAATCAGAAACTTTTGGCACAGAACACACCATTCGGTCCATCATGGCTCTGTCAGTTCTTGGATAGAACTAATCCATGTGCCCACTTCTCCATAGCCCTGTCCTAATGCTAAATTAATCCCATTGCTCCATTCCCTTTCCCACAGGCCTAAATCAATCCCAAAATAATTCTACCGTTCTGGTCTCTCCCCATAGCCCTGTATCAATCTCAGACTGATCCCACTGCCCCACTCTCTCCCCATAGCCCTGTATCAATCCCCAAACTAATTCCATTGCCCTGCTCTCTTCCCATAGCCCTGTATCAATCCCAAACTAATCCCACTGCCCCACTCTTTCCCCATAACCCTGTATCAATCCCAAACTAATCCCACTGCCCCACTCACTCCCCATAGTCCTGTATCAATCCCAAATTAATCCCACTGTCCTACTCACTCCCCATAGCCCTGTATCAATCCCAAACTAATCTCACTGCCCCACTCACTCCCCATAGCCCTGTATCAATCCCCAAACTAATTCCATTGCCCCGCTCTCTTCCCATAGCCCTGTATCAATCCCAAACTAATCCCACTGTCCCACTCACTCCCCATAATCCTGTATCAATCCCAAATTAATCCCACTGTCCTACTCACTCCCCATAGCCCTGTATCAATCCCAAACTAATCTCACTGCCCCACTCACTCCCCGTAGCCCTATATCAATCCCCAAACTAATTCCATTGCCCCGCTCTCTTCCCATAGCCCTGTATCAATCCCAAACTAATCCCACTGTCCCACTCACTCCCCATAGCCCTGTATCAATCCCAAACTAATCTCACTGCCCCACTCTATCCTCTGTATCATCAGCAGAAGGGGACAATCTGCTTTTCCATTTCCCACCCCAAATGTCAATCTTCCACCTCTGTATGTGACAATCAAAAACCCTTTTTCCAGATGCTGACAGCCCCTCTGTCAGGGAATATATCTGGACAAAACTGTCTCTTTTCAATAACCATGATTGTTCCTTTTAATACTGACAGGCTACTTGAACACACGGCCATCATATCCAGTCCTGGCCCTGAATCGTATTCATCCCTATTTATAAAGCCATAGAGTCATACAGCTCGAATACAGAACTTTCGGTCCACTTTGTCCAAGCTGACCAGTTTTCTCAAACTAAATTAGTCCAACTTGCCTGCATTTGACCGTTATCCCTCTAAACCTTTCCTATTCATATACTTGTCCATATGTCTTTTGGGTGACAAGAGTGATACATCACCTAGTCTTTTCATTTTGAACTCATCAGGACCAAATGCAAGAATTTCAAGCTTTGAACGATCACAGCAATTTATATGAAAAGAGAAAGGGATCAAAACTGTTGGGCAAGACAAATACATGGCGAAGGCAGTTATTGTTATCTTTGGAAAGTTGACATGATTGTTGGCCCTGATGAGTGGAAGGTGAAACATTTTGATCGCACATTCAGTAGCACCCAGGTTTTAAATAAACACGTTCTCTCTTAGTTCCTTTTCTCTCGGGGGGGCCCTCGTACATCTGTGATTAACAAGGAGCAGATATTGTAAAGGGTATTCAGATAATGGTTAGAGGTAAAGAGAAGGAGACTTCCACCCAACTGTGATTATACTGAGCCCTTCCTTTCTGAGGTCCAATATTTGCTATTAGAGTCATTGTCATCCAGTCATACAGCACTGAAGTAGACCCTTTGGACCAAGTTGTCCATGTTGACCAGACGTCCTAAACGGCTCTAGTCATATTTGCCAGTGTTTGGCCCTTACCCCTCCAAATACTTCCAATTCATTTTAAATGTTGTAATTGTACCAGGCTCTATCAGTACCACCGGCAGCTTAGTCTTTACACACACACCACCTTCTGTGTGAAAAAGTTGCTTCTTTGGTCCTTTTTATATCTTTCTTCTCTCACCTTAAACCTATGCCCCCTAGTTTTGGACTACCCTGCCCCAGGGGAAAGACCTTGGCTATTTGTCCCATTCATGCCCCTCATGACTTTTGAAGCCTCTATCAGGTCAGCACCCCTCAGCCTCTGTTATTCCAGGAAAAGTAGCCCCAGCGTATTCAACTTCTTGCTTTAGCACAAACTCTCCAGCCTTGGCAATGTCCTTGTAAATCTGTTCTGCACCCTTTCAAGTTCAAAATGTCTTTTCTACAGCAGGGAGGCAAGAATTGAATGCAGTATTCCAAAAGTGACCTAACCAATGTCCCTTCAACATAACCTCTCAAATCCTATACTCAAATGCACTGACCAACAAATGCAAGTGTATCAGATACCTTCTCCACCACCCTGTCCACCTGGGATTCCACTTTCGAGGAACTATGACGTGGAGATGCCAATGTTGGACTGTGGTGGACTAAGTCAGAAGTCACATGATACTAGGTTTTGTTCCAACAGGTTTATTTGAAATCACAAGCTTTCGCAACACTATGCCTTATCAGGTGAAGTGAAGAGAAGCACACAGGCACAGAATTTATAGGTAGAGGGATGAAAAGATCATACAAATGGTATGAGTGGAGTGTTGAATTATAAGTCTCTGTAGGTGATCAAGAGTGTCATATGGTGTGAGTAAAGTGTCAACAGCTGAATAGTACGTTGAGGGGATGACCTACAACCCAAATAATTGAAACAGAGCGCCAATTTCAAAAAAAGTTAAAAATAAGGTGGTGCTGGAGACAAACCAAATGGCTGGAATATCATGCCAAGGTTCTAACCAAAGTAACAAATAATCCAAAATTGTACAAACTAATGAGGGTGGGGAGATCATAACAATTTATCAAGGTGATGGTGTTAAAACAGGATGGCGAAGACAATTTTACAGAGACAGAACAGTGTGGGTAGGGTCACATGTAGTGCAACATGAACCCCTCGATCATGATTGAGGCCGACTTCATGAGGACTTGACTGCTCAGCGATCCTGCGTTGTTGTATTTCCCGGAGTCCGCGTTAGAGGCCGCTTACCCGAAGATCCAAGGCTGAAAGTCCTTGACCGCTGGGGTGTCCCTTGACTGGGAGGGAACATTCCTGACTGGCGACTGTCGCACAATTCCATTCACCTGCTGTTGTTGTGTCTGCATGGTGTTGCCGATATGCCACATCTCAGGGCATCCTTGCCTGCAGTGCATGAGGTAGACAACATTAGCTGAGACAGGTGGCCATGTACGTGCTAGATGGCGTTCCCATGTGAGAAGGTATGAATTTTGAACCTGCATTCTGCGGGTCTCTTTGTCTGGCAACACTCCCCAGCACCCCACCACTCACTGTGTTGCAACTGAGATGGAACACTTAGAGGAAAGATCCAGGCCCTTAGCAAGAAAGGAGAGGCTTGCATTTCTGCAGCACCTTACACCACATCAGGAAGTTCCAAAGCAGTTGAAGTAGTTTTGAAGAGCTGTCGCCATTGTCGTGAAGGAAGCATTGTCCTTTGTGCACAGAAAGCTCCCACAAACAGAAATGTAATGAAGACTGGACAATCTCTTTCAATGGTGCCGAGTTGCGTGATAAATATTGTCAAGGATATCCCTGCAAATTCCCCTGATCTTCTTGGGAAATAGTCACCACAGGAACTTTTACTTTCACCTGTGAGGGCAATTTGAGGTTTTATGCAGAGGCCGGTGCCTCTGATAATGCAGTGATAATGGGAACTGCAGATGCTGGAGAATCCAAGATAACAAAGTGTGGAGCTGGATGAACACAGCAGGCCCAGCAGCATCTCAGGAGCACAAAAGCCGACGTTTTGGGCCTAGACCCTTCACCAAAGATAATGCAGCTCTGATAATGCAGCTGTCTTTCAGTACTGCAGGGCTAGATTCCTGCTGTCTATCAGTGTGGGGCTCAAATTCATGACCTTCCGCATCAGAAACAAGGGAATTACCCATGAACTATGACTGACCCTGAAGAAGAGCATTTACCATATACTTTAGAGACTTTTAAGCGACTCTTGGATAGGCACATGGAGGATAGTAAAATGTAGGGTATGCAATGTAGATTAATCTTAGTAGGATAATACCACATCATGGGCAGAAGGGCCTGTACTGTACTGTACAGCTCTATGTTCTATATTTTGTCTTGTTCAGTTTGTGACTGGTCTGTTATCTTTACCAGCGGGTTAGTTTCCGCTGTTGTGGGTTTGATTAACACAGTATTGGTAAGGAAAATTAAAGAGCTGTTGAAAGATTTTATCAGACTGATTCATGACTCCTGATTTGGGAGGTCCCACTGTAGCGCTGTTTAGTCCCAGCCTCAGTGGTTTTGTTTTGCTCCCCTTCACTGTTAGCACTGATCCCTCCTGTGGGTCCAAGTTCCTCATTTCGTACTGTATCACATCCAAATGCTCAATTGTCATGCATGCCTTCAAAAGTTACATTTGTGTACAGCCTTACATGACCTCAAAGTGCCTCAAAACACCAAGCGCCTAATTACAAAGAGTGTACAGCAGAAGCAAGCCATTCAGCCCATGAGATTTCTGCTGAACCTTTCCCCACCTTTCTTACCTAACCGCTTCAGCACTATCCTTTGGTTGCTTTCCCCATCATATGTTTATCTAGCTTCCCCTAAATGTAACGACACTATTCACCTCAACCACTCCCTGAGGCAGGGAGTTCCACATTCTACAACTTCCTGGTTAAAATCATTCTCCTGAATTCCCCATTTGGATTTCTTGGTGATTGCCTGATATTTTTCTCGTTTTGGGATCCCCCAACACAGTGAAAGCATTTTTCTGATGTTTAACCTATCAAACCCCTTCATGATATTAGGGACAAATATTCTCTGAGCCTTTATTGAGTAGTGCATTGAGTGTAAGGTTTGGGGGGGTCATGTTGCAGCTGTGCAGGACCTTGGTTGGTCCACTTTTGGAATACTGCATTCAGTCCCGGTCTCCCTGCTGTCAGAATGATATTGTGAAAGTTGAACAAAAACAAAGTTGCTGGAAAAGCTCAGCAGGTCTGGCATCATTTGTGGAGGAGAAAACAGAGTTAGCGTTTCGGGTCTGGTGACTCTTCCTCAGAGCTTTTGAGCTTTTCCAGCAACTTTGTTTTTGTTCCTGATTTACAGCATCCGCAGTTCTTTTGGTTTTTATTGTGAAAGTTGAAACGGTGTATGAAAGATTTACAAGGATGTTGCCAGGATTGAAGGGTTTGAGCTATAAGGGGAGACTGAATAGGATGGGGCTATTTTCCCTGGACTGTCAGAGGCTGAGGGGTGACCTTACAGAGGTTTATAAAATCTTGAGGCACATCAATAATGTAAACAGACAATGTCTGTTCCTCAGGGTAGAGGAGTCCAAAACTAGACAGCATAGCTTTAAGGTGAGGGGGAAAGATTTAAAAGGGACCTCAGGACAACATTTTCACACAGAATGTGGTGCTTGTATGGAATGAGCTGCCAGAGGAAGTAGTGGAGGCTGGTACAATTACAACATTTAAAAGGCATCTGGATGGGTATATGAATAGGAAGGGATATGGGCCAAATGCTGGAAAATGGGACTAGATTTATTTAGGATATCTATTTGGCATGTATGAGTTGGACTAAAGGGTAGGTTTCCATGCTGTACATCTCTATGACTCCTTGTTCACCTTGAGGAAGGAACCCTAGCCTTCCTCGTTAGTTCTAAGTGATGAAATATTTAATGAGTGTAATCATTGGTATTAAGTTGGAAATGTGGCAGCCATCTTGCACACAGCCAGCTCCCATCAAACAGCCATGTGATGGAGAGTTATGGTCAGTTATGAAGGCAGATTGGATAAGGGTCCAGATCCGAACATCAGCCTTCCTGCTCCTCTGATGCTGCTTGGCCTGCTGTGTTCATCCAGCTCCACACCTTATTGTCTTGGATAGCCTGTGACTGTTTGCGTTGGAGCAGAGGTGATTGAGAGGAGTGGGAGGTCTTGGGGTTGAGAGGTCTAGGGGAACGATTCTTGCTTTGGGGGCTTGTACGTTGCAGACAGTCCCAGGTTCATATCCAGGACAAGCCCTCTTTTCTGAGTGGCACATTGGCTCATGGTGCCACTGCTTGCTCAGAATGATAGGGACACGGTTTTGATCCCAGCCTCATGTGAGTGCCTGTGTGGAGTTAGCACATTCTCCCTGTGTCTGCATGGGTTTCCTCCGGGTGCTCCAGTTTCCTCCCACAGTCCCAAAGATGAGCAGTTAGGTGATTTGGCCATGCTGAATTGCCCGTAGTGCAGGCTAGGGGGATTAGTCATGGGAAATGCAGGATTATAGGGTTCTGGGTGGGAAGCTCTTCAGAGGGTTAGTCTGAACTCAATGAGTCAAATGGCCAGCTTCCACTCTGTAAGCATTCTACAAGAAGGGGCATAATTCAGGTGCATTAAATAATGAGCAACATAGATAAAGGAAGGATCAATAACAAGGTGAAGCATAGATTGAAGGGAAGGGGCAGGAGGTTCAGAGGGGTGTGAGAAAATACTTTTTCGCCCAGAGGATGGTGGGAATCTGGAACTGCCTGTGAGGGTGTTTGAGGCAGAAACCCTCATAACATTGAAGAAATATTGAAGTGCACTCTTGTAATGCCAAGGCATACAGGGCAATGGACCAAGTGCTGGGGGATGGGATTCGTATAAATTAGCCCCTTGTTTATGGTCATCACAGATGTGATGGGCTGATGGGCCTTTTTCTGTGCTGTAGATCTCTGCGACCCTGTGACCAAGTTAGCTGTCCTCATGATGTTGGCTGACATGTGAATATTGACTCAGGAAATTGGGAAGGGTCTAGGCCCGAAACGTCAGCTTTTTTGCACCTAAGATGCTGCTTGGCCTGCTGTGTTCATCCAGCTCCACGCCTTGTTATCCCAGACATTGTCTTGGTTTTAGAGTGGTCAAAAAACATGACCTCAGGTCTCTAGCACTTGCTCAGTGCTGCATTCTGAATATGATCCTGGATCCCGCACTCAGATCGGTGGGATAGGAGTTGAACTTTCACAGATCAGCAGGATACTATTACGGGAGAAAGCGGAAGGATTATATTTTTTGACACAGTGAGCTGTTATGATCTGGAATACTGTCCATGTGGTAAAGAAAAGAATTTAATTGTAACTTCCTAAAAATGAATTTGGTATTTATTTGATGGGATATTTGACTAGTAGGACTAATTGGAAAGCTCTTTCAGCAAGATGGCATAGGGATGAAGGATGCAATTGCACTATTTATGCTCCAGGCTTCTATGAATTGCCACCAGTGTTATCATGTAGCAGCACTACCATGTCGAACACAACAAGATTTCACAGACACATTGAGAGCTGAAAGAGATCAATGAATGGAGGGCTCTGTTTCTCAACCTCATCCCTTACCTGAGGTGCACTGACCCTTAGTTTAAACCACCACCAGCCATGGCTCTCTGGCAACCTTACTGGAAAACCACTGGAAAAGGGAGCTTTAATTTAGCGTTGCTTCCAAAGAATGACATCTGTGACAATGTAGCACTTGCCAATGTTGCACTGATGGTTTGGCATTGACTTTATTTGAGGTTCTCCCATTCCAACCTTGTTCAGCTGTTAAATGCTGTGTGTGTGGCGCTATCTTTGACACTTTCCTGGTTCTCTGGCTATGATCCTAGTCGGACCTTACTGAAATTAGCATCTCTTTATTGGCCACAAACTCTATCCATTAGCCACTGACTTGATTCCTCTCCCTGACAAACATGTGATGCTGAACCAGAATTCTAACTCGGCACTCTTAGAATTATAGAACCTCCACAGTGCAGAAGCTGGCAATTCAGCCCATTAAATCCACACTGATCTTCTGATGAATCTCCCTCTCAGAGTCACCCCTCTGTAACCCTGTATTTCTCGAGACACTATGGGCAATTTCCCATGGCCAATCCACCTAAGCTGCACATTTTTACACTGTGGGAGGAAACCCACGCAGACATGAGGGAGAATGTGCAAAGTCTACACAGACAGTCATCTGAGGGTGGTATTGAACACAGGTCTCTGGCGCTGTGAGGCTGCAGTGCTAACCACTGAGCCACCGTGTCACCCTTTAGTGTCATACAGTGACCCCCTTTGGTGTCATGTTTGATCCTATGATGACCTTTCTACCACATATCTCTGCCACTGCTGAGAGCCACCTATTTCTACCATCAGCTCATCTCTCCCTACCCTCACAGTGCTGTGCTCCTCCCAGCTGATTTGCTGCTGAAGCCTTCATTACTGTCTTTTGGACCCCTAGAATTGAGTGCTGCAATATATTCCTGGCCAGACCCCATCCACAGTATATTGAGATCACCCAAAGCTCTGTTGTACTTTTTCTTATTGGCATCAAGGTCCATTATTGCTGGCTCTATCGACCACTATAATTTTAAAAGGATCATTCATATTTCCAAAGCCCTCACTGGTCACATCTCTCCTTATCTCTGTAATCTTTCCAGACCCCAATGCCAAATCAGGGCAGATGGTAGTCTGTGGTAATTTTTCTTTTCTTTTGTTCATTCACAGGATGAGGGTGTCGCTGAACAGGCAGCATTTATTACCCATCCCTAATTGCCCAGAGGGCAGTTCAGAGTCACCCACATTGCTGTGGGTCTGGAGTCATGTGTAGGCCAGACCAGGTAAGGATGGCAGTTTCCTTCCCTAAGGGGCATTAGTGTCACTTGATCAGCAACCCAGATGCCCAGTATAATCCCCTGTGGACAGGGGTTCAAGTACTAGTGCGATAGTATACTCCTAATTGTTGTGTTTATGCATATTCTGCTGTGAAGCCACGCTGTGAAAGCTATTATGGAAATGGGAGAGAATCATACAGTGGTGTTATCACTGGATGGTAATCCAGCAGCCCTCGGGCTAATAATCTGGGGACATGGGTTCAAGTCTCCTAATGGCAGATGGTGGAATTTTAATTCAAAGTGTAAAAAAAAAACCTGCCTTAATGATGACCATTGTCAACACTGTTTAAAAAGCTATCTGTTTCACTGAAGGAAATCTGCTGCCTTTACCCGGTTTACACATGAGTCCAGGCCCACAGCAATGTGACTGACACTTAATTGCTCTCTCCCCAGATAGAGATGGACAGTAAATTGCATCGTCAGCAGCATACATATCCCATGAATAAGTAGGTGTATGTTGTTGGACAAATTATCCAGAATTTTCTATCAAAGGCATGACTTTCAATGACTGGTTTCTGGGATTGGCTCATATTCATGGGAATTGCCTAATTCCCTTAGCCCGGGGATGATGCCCCAGTTCCTAACGAGAGTGTTTAGTATTTTCAGTGATGAAGTTGGATTCTTGATGGGATATTGGGATATTCAGACATTTAAATTAGTGGAGTTGGATTGCCACACAGGCAACAAGCTCAGAGGTAATATCTTATTCAGTACCCTGGTGTCAAGACTTGCCATTATTGGTCAGTGCATTGAGTATCATCAAGGGCCTGCGTCTTTCCTCTAAGTGCCCTGTCTAAGTTGCAACACAGTGAGGAATACAGATCATCATAGAATCCCTACAGTGTGGAAACAGGCCCTTTTGGCCCAACAAGTCCACACTGACCCTCAAAGCATCCCACCCAAACCCATTCCCCGATAACTCATCTAATCTACACACCCCTGAACACTACGGGCAATTTAGCATGGTCAATCCACCTACCCTGCACATCTTTGGACTGTGGGAGGTAACCGGAGCACCCGGAGGAAACCCACGCAAACACGGGGAGAATGCGCAAACTCAACACAGACAGTCACCCGAGGGTGAAATCGAACCACACTTAATGGTAAGGCCCTGGGGATGTTGTTGAACAAAGAGACCTTGGGGTGCAGGCTCATCGTTCCTTGAAGGTGGACTCACAGGTAGACAGGGTAGTGAAGAAAGCATTGGTAAGCTTGCCTTCATTGGTCAGTGCACTGAGTATAGCAGTTGGGAGGTCATGTTGTAGCTATACAGGATATTGATTATTGCTCTCTGATGAAGGGTCTAGGCCCGAAACATCAGCTTTTGTGCTCCTGAGATGCTGCTTGGCCTGCTGTGTTCATCCAGCCTCACACTTTGTTATCCAGGATATCGATTAGGCCACTTTTGGAATACCTTGTTCAATTCTGATCTCATTGTTATCAGAAGGATGTTGTTAAACTTGAGGGTGTTCAGAAAAGATTTGCAAGGATGCTGTCAAGGTTGGAGGTTTGAGCTACAGGGAGAGGGTGAACAGGCTGGGGCTATTTTCCCTGGAGGGTCAGAGCCTAAGGGGTGACCTTGCAGATGTTTATTGCATCATGAGGGGCATGGCTAGCATGAATAACCAAGGTCTTCTCTCCAGAATAAGGGAACCTAAAACTAGAGGGGCAGACCTCTAGTGAGAGGGGAAGGATTTAAAAGGGACCTAAGGGTTAACTTGTTCATGCAGAGTGAGGTGTATGGAATGAGCTGCCAGAGGAAGTGGTGGAGGCTGGCACAGGTACAATATTTAAAAAGCATCCAGATGGGTACATGAATCGGAAGGGCTAAGAGGGATAAGGGCCAAATGCTGGCAAATAGGACGAGGTCAATTCAAGATATCTGGTTGGCTTGGACAAGTTGGGCCGAAGGGTCTGATTCCATGCCATATATCTCTATAACTCAGAGACATACAATAATTTTGAGGTGGACTAGATTAGCACAGAAAGTACGGTTTGATCAAGATTAAAAGATTTTAAAAAAACACCTTTCACAACTTCAGGATGTCCCTAAGTACTTTATAGCCTATGAGCTGCTTTTGAAGCAAGGTCACTGTTGTAATATCGGAAGTACAGCAAGGTCCCACAAACAGTGATGAGATAAATAACCACATCATCACTTCTAATTATTAACTGGGAGACAAAAGTTTGCTAGGACATCAGGGAAATTCTGTGAGAGTATCTACATAAAGGCTAGGAATTCTATCATGAGTAGCTCCTGACTTCCCAAAGCCTGTCCACCATCTGCAAGGCACAAGTCAGGTGTGTGATGGAATATTCCCCACTTGCCTGGATGGGTGTAGCCCCCAACAACACTCAAGAAGCTCGACACCATCCAGGATAAAGCAGCCGCTTGATTGGCACCACATCCACAAACATTCACTCCCTCCACCACCGACACTCAGTAGCAGCAGTGTGTACTATCTACAAGATGCACTGCAGATATTCACCAAAGATCCTTAGGCAGCACCTTCCAATCCCAAGACCATTTCCATCTGAAAGGACAAGGGAAGCAGGTACATGGGAACACCACCCCCTGCAAGCTCCCCTCCAAGCCACTGACCATCCTGACTCGGAAATACATCATAGATAATAAAATGTGAGGCTGGATGAACACAGCAGGCCAAGCAGCATCTCAGGAGCACAAAAGCTGACGTTTCGGGCCTAGACCCTTCATCAGAGAGCTCTCAGCTTTTGTGCTCCTGAGATGCTGCTGGGCCTGCTGTGTTCATCCAGCCTCACATTTTATTATCTTGGATTCTCCAGCATCTGCAGTTCCCGCTATCTTGGAAATACATCACCTTTCTTTCAGTGTCACTGGATCAAAATCCTGGAATTCCCTCCCTAAGAGCATTGTGGGTCAACCCACAGCATATGGACTGTAGCGGTTCAGAAAGGCAGCTCACCCCCACCTTCTCAAGGGGCAGCTGGGGACGGGTAATCTCAGAATGTAACGTACTGATATCGCAGTCAACTCTCATTTTTCTAAACTCCAAATGACCTAGAGTCAGTCTCCGAAAATAATGCAAGCAGTCAGCTGGCTGGTGGAGATATTTCCCTACTCGACCTGCTCTGAGATCTTACTATTTTAGTGCAAGCTTTTAAGTTGGTGGTTTGGCCGAGATGAAGTGGCGGGGTGTTGGGAGAGTCCTGTGAGTGTGCAGTAGTCAAGGGAGGTCACTGGGTTATAAAGGTTAAAAATATAGAGCTCTGAAAAGAGTTAGTAGACGTGCAAGGGGGCCGAGTGGTCACCTTCTGAGCAATGAGGTTGAATGATTGTGTTCTCTGGCCAGCAATCCCCGCCCTGTTCATGTAGTTTTTGCAAACTCTGAGGCATAGAGAGAGAGAGAGAGCCAGTGAGTGCAGTGATAGCTTGCCTGTATTTTCTGGGACTGGCTGCAGTGCTGGGTTTTTGAGCGCAGAGATTGCAATGCAGTTCCACCGTCCCCCCGGCGTTGAAAGCTTTCTCCGGGCCCCCAGCCCCATCCAGCAGCCCACCCGCTTCTACATCGAGGATATTTTGAGCCGGGACGCCACCGGGGGCTCACGGAGCCGCGCCGCCTCCCTCAGCCCGCTCCAGGCTGCGGTGCCGCTGCCTCCGCCACGACCGCTCGCCAGCTTCAGGGCAGGAGTGTACCAGCGGCACGGCGAGGCCGCTCTGCCACCTCATCTGTACCGAGCACCAGTGTTCCTGCAAGATCTGGCTCCCATCTACCAACCGACTGCTGCCGAGTACCAGCAGCCCATCTACAGACCTCTCCCCCTCGGTAAGAGACTGCTGCCGGAGCGGGGGCGAGGGAAGAGAACACAGGGCAGACAGAGAGAGAGAGAGAGAAATAACAGGAGAGAGAAACACAGGAGAGAGAGAACACAGGAGAGAGAGAGAACACAGGAGAGAGAACACAGGAGAGAGAGAACACAGGAGAGAGAGAGAGAACACAGGAGAAAGAGAGAGAAATAACAGGAGAGAGAGAGAGAGAAACACTGGAGAGAGAGAACACAGGAGAGCGAGAGAGATAACAGGAGAGAGAGAGAAACACAGGAGAGAGAGAACACAGGAGAGCGAGAGAGAGATAACAGGAGAGAGAGAGAAACACGAGAGAGAGAACACAGGAGAGAGAGAACACAGGAGAAAGAGAGAGAAACACTGGAGAGAGAGAACACAGGAGAGAGAGAACACAGGAGAGCGAGAGAGAGATAACAGGAGAGAGAGAGAAACACTGGAGAGAGAGAACACAGGAGAGAGAGAACACAGGAGAGCGAGAGAGAGATAACAGGAGAGAGAGAGAGACACTGGAGAGAGAGAACACAGGAGAGAGAGAACACAGGAGAAAGAGAGAGAAATAACAGGAGACAGAGAGAGAGAAACACTGGAGAGAGAGAACACAGGAGAGAGAGAACACAGGAGAGCGAGAGAGAGATAACAGGAGAGAGAGAGAAACACTGGAGAGAGAGAACACAGGAGAGAGAGAACACAGGAGAGAGAGAACACAGGAGAAAGAGAGAGAAATAACAGAAGAGAGAGAGAAACACTGGAGAGAGAGAACACAGGAGAGAGAGAACACAGGAGAGCGAGAGAGAGATAACAGGAGAGAGAGAGAAACACTGGAGAGAGAGAACATAGGAGAGAGAGAACACAGGAGAGCGAGAGAGAAATAACAGGAGAGAGAGAGAGAAACACTGGAGAGAGAGAACACAGGAGAGAGAGAACACAGGAGAGCGAGAGAGAGATAACAGGAGAAAGAGAGAGAAACACTGGAGAGAGAGAACACAGGAGAGCGAGAGAGAGATAACAGGAGAGAGAGAGAGAGAAACACTGGAGAGAGAGAATACAGGAGAGAGAGAAACACAGGAGAGAGAGAACACAGGAGAAAGAGAGAGAAATAACAGGAGAGAGAGAGAGAAACACTGGAGGGAGAGAACACAGGAGAGAGAGAACACAGGAGAGCGAGAGAGAGATAACAGGAGAGAAAGAGAAACACTGGAGAGAGAGAACACAGGAGAGAGAGAACGCAGGAGAGCGAGAGAGAGATAACAGGAGAGAGAGAGAGAAACACTAGAGAGAGAACACAGGAGAGAGAGAAACACTGGAGAGAGAGAACACAGGAGAGAGAGAACACAAGAGCGAGAGAGAGATAACAGGAGAGAGAGAGAGAAACACAGGAGAGAGAGAACACAGGAGAAAGAGAGAACACTGGAGAAAGAGAGAGAGATAACAGGAGAGAGAGAGAAACACTGGAGAGAGAGATAACAGGAGAGAGAGAAACACTGGGGAGAGAGAACACAGGAGAAAGAGAGAGATGCAGGAGAGAGAGAAATATAGGAGAGAGATAGATACAGGAGAGAGGGAAACACGGGAGAGAGAGAGAAATACAGGAGAGAGAAATTTAAAAAACGCAGAAAGGAGAGAACATGGGAGAGAGATAAAGAGAAGGCGCAGGAAAGACCATGAGTAGTGAAATAAAGCAGGTGAGAGATAAACAGTGAACACGAGAGAGAGAGAGCGATAAAGAGAAAGCAGAGGAGATGGAGAGAAAACAGAGGTTGGAAAGATAAAGAGCAAATGCACCCAGGGTGAATTAAAGTGGTAGGGCGCCTGTGTCGGGGGTGGGGGCAACAAAACCCAGAAGCTGCCGCAGTAACTCAGCGGGTCTGGCAGCATCTGTGGAGGGAGAAAGCCTCGTTAATGTTTCAAGTCCAGCGCAATTGTTTGCAGAGGCACTGCGAACATTTAACTCCGCTCTCTCCCTCCACGGATGCTGCCAGCCAGACTTGCGGAGTCTCTCCACTCTGTTCGAGCTTCAGATTTCCAGCATCTGCAGTTCTTTGGAGTGTTTTTATTTTAAGGGTGGAAGACGGAGAAACAACATGAGTGAAAAATGGGGAGAGGGATCAAGGAAATTGAGAGTAATTTCAGTCCTTTTATTCAGACGAGTGAAATGTATTAATTGTGAGAAGATAAAGAGGGAAAGAAACAGGTGAGAGATAAGATTAATAACAAATTAGGAGAGAATGCCTAAAATAATCACGACTAATGAGGTGTGAGAGCTGTTGGAGAAGGAGCTCAGAGACTGAGTCAGAGAATTAGAGAGTTTTGTAAGATTTACAAGTATGTCTGTGTACACCCGAGATTTCACCGAGCGGAGAGCCATATCCTTATATGCCAGTGGATGTCAGGAACTTCCCAGCTTTGAGATATGTTATATATATATAAACAAAAACAGAAGTTGCTGGAAAAGCTCAGCATCTGTGAAAAGAAATCAGAGTTAACATTTCGGGTCCAGTGACCCTTCCTCAGAAAAAAAACAAATCGCTTAAAAAAAATACATTCGGAGCGAGAATGTTGTGATGGTGAAAGATTCAGATGCATTATTTGATATTTTAAAAACACACACACACACACACACACACACACAAACCAGACCCGAAAATAAAACGTTATTAAGGCTCAGAGGAATTCTGCACTCGGTGTACAGAGGGATGACTCTCTCACAATCCGCTGGGGATCTGAGAGTACAAAAAAACAGAAGTTGCTGGGAAAGCTCAGCAGGTCTGGCAGCATCTGTGAAGAGTATAAAATCAGAGTTAACGTTTTGGGCCCGGGGTGCTGAAGGTGTTTGAATCCTGCTTTGGGGATTCCCTCCTGCCTTTTCCCCCACTGAATGCTGTCAATGCCTGAAAAGCACTTGGACATTCAGTTTAGAAGGGTCACTGGACTCGGAACGTTTGCTCTGTTTCTCTCTCTCTCTCTCTCTCTCCGCGCAGAGACCCTGAGGCAATTTCTCCCTGTTCCAGGGCCTGGGTTGAAAAGGGGAGGGTGAGATCGCTGGGTTTTGTGCGGCTGTGAGTGAATGGTAAAATGGGATTACTGGGGATCAAGACTCGTCGGAAAGGCCCAACAGTAACTAATTCCAAGTTCTCTCGCGTTTGCTGGGATCGAACACAGTTGCCGGCAGCTCTGAAGAACACCATATCTTGTCGATCTCCCAGACTAGCTGTGGATTATCAGATCCTTTCTAGTTAGTATCAAGCAGTGGGGGGAGTGGAAGGGGATAGAAGGAGAAGGTGGGCAGAGGGGTGTGGGAGGGGGTGTCAGGAAGAACAACGCGTTGGCTGCAAGTCTTCCCTCTTCAGAGCTATCCCCAAAGGCTGGGAGTTTCACCCTCATTTCCAAGTATTTCTGCAGTTCCCTTTTATTCGGAAATGAAAAAAAGGAATCTGCTCACATGGCCCTCTCAGAGTTCCAGATGTCATGGTTTGGAGTGCAAGCTCGTAGTTCCTTGAAAGTGGAGTTGCGACAGGGCGGTGAAGGGGGCTATTGGTACGCTCGCCTGAACTGATCAGTGCATTGAGTACAGGAGTTGGGAGGTCATGTTGCAGCTGTACAGGGTTAGGTCACCGCTGGAATACAGTGTTTAATTCTGGTCTCTGTGTTATAGGAAAGATGTTGTTAAACTTGAAAAGGTTCAGAAAAGATTTACAAGAATTTTGCTGAATTGGAGGGTTTGAATTATATCGTGGGGAGCTGTTTTGCCTCGAGTGTCAGGCTAAGGGATGACCTTATAGAGGTTTGTAAAATCATTTGGGGCATGGATAAGGTGAGCAGTCAACGGGAGTCCAAAATTAGAGGGCATAAGGTGACAGGGGGAAGATTTAAAAGGGACCTGAGGGGCAAAGAGTGGTCTGTGTATGGAATGAGCTGCCAGAGGAAATGGTGGAGGCGAGCACAGTTGCAACATTGAAAAGGCATCAGGATGGGTATAGGAATGAGAGGGGTTTGGAGGGATATGGGCCAAATGGGAGTAGATTAAATTAGAACAACTGGTTGACATGGATGAATTGAACCAACGGGTGTGTTTCCATGCTGTATGACTGTGACATTATGGCTGAAAAGAACATAGAACATTACAGCACAGTACAGGCCCTTCAGTCCTCGATGTTGTGCTGACCTGTCATACCGATCTGAAGCCCATCTAACCTACACTATTCCATGTACGTCCATATGCTTATCCAATGACGACTTAAATGTGCCGAAAGTTGGCGAATTTACTACCATTGCAGGCAAAGCGTTCCATTCCCCTACTACTCTCTGAGTAAAGAAATCACCCCTGACATCTGTCCTATATCTTTCACCCCTCAATTTAAAGATATGCCCCCTCGTGCTCGGCGTCACCATCCTAGGAAAAAGGCTCTCCCTATCTAACCCTCTGATTATTTTATATGTTTCAATTAAGTCACCTCTCAACCTTCTTCTCTCTAATGAAAATAGCCTCAAGTCCCTCAGCCTTTCCTCGTAAGACCTTGCCTCCATACCAGGCAACATCCTAGTAAATCTCCTCTGCACCCTTTCCAAAGCTTCCACATCCTTCTTATAATGCGGTGACCAGAACTGCACACAACACTCCAAGTGCGGCCACACCAGAGTTTTGTACAGCTTCACCATAACCTCTTGGTTCCGGAACTCGATCCCTCTATTAATAAAAGCTAAAACACTGTATGCCTTCTTAACAGCCCTGTCAACCTGGGTGGCAACTTTCAAGGATCTGTGTACATGGACACCGAGATCTCTCTGCTCATCTACACTACGAAGAATCTTACCATTAGCCCAGTACTTTGCCTTCTGGTTACTCCTACCAAAATGCATCACCTCACACTTGTCCGCATTAAACTCCATTTGCTACCTCTCAGCCCAGCTCTGCAGCTTATCTATGTCTCTCTGCAACCTACAGCATCCTTTGTCACTATCCACAACTCCACCGACTTTAGTGTCGTCTGCAAATTTACTAACCCATCCTTCTACGCCCTCATCCAGGTCATTTATAAAAATGACAAACAGCAGTGGACCCAACACCGACCCTTGCAGTACACCACTAGTAACTGGTCTCCAGGATGAACATTTCCTATCAACTACCACCCT
Organism: Stegostoma tigrinum; assembly: GCF_030684315.1. Classification (NCBI taxonomy): domain Eukaryota; kingdom Metazoa; phylum Chordata; class Chondrichthyes; order Orectolobiformes; family Stegostomatidae; genus Stegostoma; species Stegostoma tigrinum. The sequence goes on along the minus strand of NC_081354.1, from coordinate 186,580,442 downwards.
CTGTCTTCTTTCAGCAAGCCAATTTCCGATCCAAACTGCTATATCTCCCACAATTCCATTCCTCCGCATTTTGTACAATAGCCTATTGTGGGGACCCTTATTGAACGCCTTGCTGAAATCCATATACACCACATCAACCAGTTTACTCTCATCTACCTGTTTGGTCACCTTCTCAAAGAACTCAATAAGGTTTGTGAGGCACGACCGTCCCTTCACAAAACCGTGCTGACTATCCCTAATCAATTTATCCTTTTCTAGATGATTATAAATCCTATCCCTTATAACCTTTTCCAACACTTTACCAACAACTGAGGTAAGGCTCACTGGTCTATAATTATCAGGGTTGTCTCTACTCCCCTTCTTGAACAGGGGAACCACATTTGCTATCCTCCAGTCATCTGGCACTATTCCTGTAGACAATGACGAGTTAAAGATCAATGCCAAAGGCTTGGCAATCTCCTCCCTGGCTTCCCAGAGGATCCGAGGATAAATCCCATCCGGCCCAGGGGACTTATCTATCTTCACCCTCAGTAGGATTTCTAATACCTCTTCCTTGTGAGGTGGTGAGAAATGGTGAGAAAACAACAAAAAGAAATTTCTGAGGAAGGGTCACCAGACCCAAAACGTTAGCTCTGTTTTTACCCTCACGGATGCTGCCAGACCTGCTGAGCTTTTCCAGCAACCTTGTCTTTGTTGTTGTTGTGTTGAAAAAGAAACAAAGAGCTGGATGTTGGAAGTCTGCAACAAAAACAGAAATTGCTGGAGAAACTCGGCAGGTGTGGCAGCGTCTGTGGAGTGAGAAACAGGGTTAAGATTTCAAGCCCTGTATTTGATTTGATTTATTAATGTCACATGTACAGAGATACAGTGAAAAGGATTGTTTTGCATGCTATCCATGCAAATTATGCCTGACGTAAGTGCAGAATGTAATGTTACAGCTGCAGAAAAGGTGCAGAGGAAGATGTTATGGGAAGGATGCCATTAAGCAGGAGGGTTCAGAAAAGATTTACCAGGATGTTGCCTGGAAAGGAAGGTTTGTGTTATAAGGAGAGGTTGGGTAGGCTGGGACGTTTTCACAGGAGTGAATGGCAAGTGTATTTTCCCAAAGGTAGGAGATCTCAAGACTAGGGGCATTTATTTAAGGCGAGAGGAGAAAGTTTAAGAAAGAACTTGAAGAGCAACATTCTTACACAGAGATTGGTTCGTGTGAGGAATGAACTTCCAGAGGAAGTGGTGGATGCAGGTACAGTTACAATGTTTTAAAGACATTTGCATAAATACATGAATGAGAAAGGTTTGGTGAGATATAGCCCAAGTCCAGGCAGGTGGGGACTAGCTTACTTCACAACTATGGATGAGTTGGACTGAAAGATCTGTTTCTGTGCCATGACTATGACTCTGTCAACTTTAAGACCATAAGAAACAAGAGCAGGAGGAGGCCATCTGGCCCCTCGAGCCTGCTCCGCCATTCAATAAGATCATGGCTGATCTTTTCATGAACTCAGCTCCACTTACCCACCCATAACCCTTGAATTCTTCACAAATCTATCTGGCTTTGCCTCGAAAACATTCAACAAAGTAGCCTCAACTGCTTCACTGGGCAGGGAAATTCCACAGATTCACAACCCCTTGGGTGAAGAAGCTCCTCTACATAAGTGATCCATTCAAAAGTCTGATAAATGACTGAGCTTTGGGACAAAAACACACCATTTTGTGATGTTTATGGGCCATTTTCATTTGTGAAAATGGGAGAGACAAGTTGCATAGAAAATGGGGGCAAGATGAGGCCATTTGGCCCATCCAGCTTGTTCTGCCATTTGACTCGGTCATGGCTGATCTTCCATCTCAGTGCCTCACTGCCACTTTCTCCCCACCATCCCTTGACACTTTTGGCTTCTGCATAAATATATTTCTTTCTTCATTACATTCAGTGATTTTTTTTGTTTGCCTACGCAGCTGTCTCTAGTAAAATAATTTAACTCAATGTTCAAACCAATCTGCAAAGAATCTAAATCAGTGAGGAATGTTAATTTTCATTGTAACTATTTTATTTTTTAAATAGCAGTTAGATTTACCAGATATAAAATACTCAATGGCTTTTATGTTTGCCTTATTTTAATAAATTGTAATGTTCTACCTAGAACATTGTAACTTTGGGAAGGATTGATATTTGCAAGGAATACATTAGCATGGTTGCAGAAACAGTGAAAAGAAGTGTGCTGCAATAGATATCTCCTTCAGGGAGCTATCATCAGCTAACAATGGGCTGAAAAGGAGTGTTGCGGTGTAGTGTTAGTGTCCCTACCTTTGAGCCAGGGGCCACCTGTCCCAGAGGTATGTAACAACATCGCTGACCAGGTTCATTAGAAAATGGGCTTAAAAATTGCCTGAATGACCTCTTGCCAAAGCTGTGCCCGAAGATTATAGCTGGTTTGCTTCAGTCTCAATTTCCCACACTCTTCAACCATTTCTTGGTTTCAAATTGACCTTGGCTTTTGATATAGAAGCAGTTCCATTTTAAAATTCTCCACCTTATTTCTAACTCCCTCCTTGGCCTCATGGCACCTTATTTCTGCACGCCGATATCTTTACCTTCTGGTGAGAAGTAAACTGGCGGAAATTACTTCTCTTTTCTGATATGTCTGAACAAAAGTACCCTCTTCATCACCCCGATTCCATTCACTGAAGCCCTAACCTGCTCCTAACCCTGTTCTTCAGACATAATGGGAACTGCAGATGCTAGGCAATCCGAGATAACAAAGTGTGAGGCTGGATGAACACAGCAGGCCAAGCAGCATCTCAGGAGCACAAAAGCTGACGTTTCGGGCCTAGACCCTTCATGCTTTTCTGATGAAGGGTCTAGGCCCAAAACGTCAGCTTTTCCGCTCCTCAGATGCTGCTTGGCCTGCTGTGTTCATCCAGCCCCACACTTTGTTACACTAACACTTTTTTTTTGTTTTCCTGCTTCATTTACGTGGGCAGACAAGTGGCGAGTGGAGTTTACATATTTTGGCAAAATAAATAGGGAGGGGAATTATTGGTTGAATGATACAATCTAAAGAAAACAGGGAGAGACAGAGTTGGAAGTGGTGGGACTCATCAAGAGAGCAGTTAGCACAATATGAGAGATCATAGGCTTCGCGACTAAAGGTATGATGCATGTAGACAGGCAAGAAACACTTGTTTGGTAACATCTAGAGTTTGGGGAAGATGCCAGTGAGGATCCTGAAGGAATTTTTCAGAATGATTCCAGCAATTTTTGACTTTAGTTGCAAGATTGCATCGAAGAAGATTAGGTTATGCGCCTTCAAACAAAGGAGATTTAGGGAAATTTAACAGAAAAGTGCAAGATAAGAGTACGTGTTGATAAAGCAGACACAAAAATAAACATTGCTATTAGCTGACAATGCAAGGCCATGAATAGGAAGGGTTTAGAGAGAAATGGGCCAAATGCTGGCAAATGGCACTGGATTAATTTAGGATATCTGGTTGGCATGCATGAATTGGACTGAAGGGTCTGCTTCTGTGATATACATCTCTATGACTCTCTGACTTAGCAGATAGACTTGTGAGATAGTAAGAACTGCCGATGCTGGAGTCAAAGATAACACAGTGTGGAGCTGGAGGAACCAGGCAGCATCAGAGAAGAGCAAAGAGCAAAAAACAAAGAAAATTACAGCACAGGAACAGGCCCTGCGGCTCTCCAAGCCTGCGCTGATCCAGATCCTCTATCTAAACCTGTCACCTATTTTCCAAGCCTCTGTATCCCTCTGCTCCCTGCCCATTCATGTATCTGTCTAGATACATCTTAAATGATGCTATCGTGCCCGCCTCTACCACCTCCGCTGGCAACGCGTTCCAGGCATCCACCACCCTCTGCGTAAAGAACTTTCCACACATATCTCCCTTAAACTTTTCCCCTCTCACCTTGAAATTGTGACCCCTAGTAATTGAGACCCCAACTCTGGGAAAAAGCTTCTTGCTATCCACCCTGTCTATAACTCTCATGATTTTGTGGACCTCAATCAGGTCCCCCCTCAACCACTGCCTTTCTAATGTAAATAATCCTGATCTACTCAACCTCTCCATAGCTAGCACCCTCCAAACCAGGCAACATCCTGGTGAGCCTCCTCTGCACCCTCTCCAAAGCATCCACAGCCTTTTGGTAATGTGGCGACCAGAACTGTACGCAGTATTCCAAATGTGGTTGAACCAAAGTCCTGTACAACTGGAATATGACCTGCCAACTCTTGTACTCAATACCCTGTCCGTGGAATGAAAGCATACCATATGCCTTCTTGACCACTCTATCCACCTGCATCGCCATCTTCAGGGTACAATAGACCTGAACACTCAGATCTCTCTGTGCATTAATTTTCCTCAGGGCTTTTCCATTTACCACATATTTTGCTCTTGAACTGGATCTTCCAAAATGTATCACCTTGCATTTGCCTGGATTGAACTCCATCTGCCATTTCTCTGCCCAACTCTCCAATCTATCTATATTCTGCTGCATTCCCTGATAGTCCCCTTCAGAAGTAGGAAAGTTGACGGCTCAGGCCGGGATCCTTCTGAAAATTTGTTAATCAGGAGATGTGTAATGACTGCAACGTGCAATCTCACTGTATGCAAAGTAATGGAAGTGAATGCAATCACTGATTCCAAACAGAGGTTTCATGGGCGCCTGAGGACAACAGACTTATAGGGGATGATGAGGTTGAAGTAGGCAAATGGGGCTGGCTGGATTGCTCAAAGGAAATCGATGAGCCAAATGGCCTCCTTATGTGCTAAAATGACTGATGACTCTATGATCGTTGAAATCCTTCTTGAACTTCACAGTTTGAATAAGCTTTGGATTTTCCCCTCCCCTTGCACATCTCTTATGGTGGCTTGGTGTCAACTTTTATTTTATTATGTTATAATTTTATTATTTTATTGATTGATGGATCAGGCTTGAGGGTCTGAATGCTTTACTTCTGTTCCTATGTTGTGGCTCCTTCTCCAAACATAATCAATGTCAGCTCAAATGCCACCAATCAAATGTAGAAAAAGACTGGAATAAAGCAATGGATCAGAGTAAATGTGACCCATGATATGCTTCTGTAAAAGTATAATGTGATCAGTAACATTTTTTTTATTTGAAAATGTGATCAGTAACATTCTTTAAGGCAGAAAACCTGCTGTAGCCCACCCTTTCTGGAGTTGCAAGCTCCCTAATCCATGTGCCAATGTGTTCTTTCTACACCTTTCATGCCATGTGGGTGTTGCTGGCTGGGCCAACTTTTATTGCCAGTCCCTAGTTGCCCCTTGAGAAAGTGTGGGTGAACTGCCTTCTTGATCCACTGCAGTCCACATGCTGTAGGTTGACCCATAATGCCCTTAGGGATGGAATTCCAGGATTTTGATCCGGTGACATCTGAGGGAACGGCGATATTTTATCGAGTCAGGACTGTGAATGCCTTGCGGAGGTGGCATTCCCATGTATTTACTGCCCATGTCATCCTAAATGAAAATGACTCTGAATTCAGACAGTGCTTGGGGTGAGTTGTTGAAATATGTCTTGTAGCTGTTACACACAGATGCCACTGTGTTTCTGTGGGACAGGGATTGGTTGTTAAGGTGACGGACAGGTTCCACTCTAAGGGAGCTTTTTGTCCTGAATGGCATTAAGGTGTTGATCTTACTGAGCACACTGCCTGTGCAATGTAACATGCATACATCTGTCTAAGTCTTTTTGATCTATATACCCTTTGCTTACTATGATCTGCCTTTACCACTCATAAACAAAGCTTTTCACTGTATTTCGGTACATATGACAATAAATAAATCAACTGCTCATTTGAATGTTTTCAGAGCTGCACTGATCCAGGCAAGTGGGGAGTATTCCAGTGACCTGCTGATTTGTGCCTTGTAGATGATGTGCAGACTTTCGGGAGTCAGGTGGGGAGTTACTCACCACAGTATTCCTCACCTCAAACCTGCTCTTGTAGCCACTGTGTTTATGTAATGGGTCCAGTTGAGTTTCTAGCCTTTGGTGACTTTCAGGATGTTGCGAGTAGGGGATTCAGTGACGGTGATGCCATTGAATGCCAGAGGGCAATAGGCTGAGATTGTCATTGCCTGGCATGAGAGTGGTACAAATATTACTTGACATTTGTCAGCCCATGTCTGGATGTTGTCCCAGTCATTTTGCATATGAACATTTCAGTAACTGAGGCTTGGCGAATGGAGCTGAACACTGTACAATCATCACTTGGCTATGCCAGCAAACCACACAACATACTGTTTCTTTGTCACCTGTGGGTTGGGCAATAAAAAAACCACTGGTGCTATTTCTCTCTCAATAGGTACCGATTGATAAAGTCATAGATATTTGCAGTACAGGCCATTTAACCCATCGTGTTTCTAGAAAGATCTACCCTGCCAGTCCCGCTTTCCAGCCCTATCTCTGTAACCCTCTAATTTCGTCCCTTTCAGATACATATCCAACTCTCTTCTGAAATCTCCTATAGAAGCCACCTCCACTACTCTCCTAGACAGTGATTTTTCCTGCTCCTAAGATGCTGCTCGGCCTGCTTTGTTCATCCAGCTCCACTCTCTGTTATCTCAGATTCTCAGTTCCCATTATCTCTGCATTCCAAATCCCGACAACTCTTTGAGTGTAAAAGTTTCTCCTCATTTCACTCCTAGCTGCCTTGCTGACAATCTTGAAACTGTCTCACTTAATTACAGACATACCAACCAGTGGAAATAGAATATCCTTCTTTGCCCTACCAAAGCTGTTTATAACTTTGAACACCTCAATAAGGTCACATCTTAATCTTCCCTGCCTCAAGGAGAATAAGCCCAATCTCTCCAACCTTTCCCCATTTCTAAAATCTCTCATTCCTGATTTCATTCTAGTGAATCTCCTTTAAGCTCTCTAAGACTTTTAACATCCTTCCTTAAATAACATGATCAGAACTGAACACAATACTCCAAATGTGGTCTGGCCAATGAGTTGTAGAGATGTACCATCACTTCCTTGCTTTTATACTCAATGCCTTTATTTATAAACCCAAGGATCCTGTATGACTTCTCAGCGACTGTTTCAATTTGCCTGGCCAGCTTCATCGAATTATGCACATGAACCCTGAGGTCTCTCTGCTCCTGTTATCGCCACAAAGTTGCCCCATTGAGCCCGTACGGTCTCCCCATGTTTCTTCTACCAAAATGCATCACCTCATATTTCTCCATAATCTGGTTCCCTTTGTGAGCCTAACTCCGGTACTGATCTCGCTGATCTGAAACATTGCTGAGGTGAGTTCTGGCTGTGTGGACCCAATTCTCTGTCCCTGATTTTACCCGGTGTTCCTTGATAAGGAAATTGCAACCAGATTTCAGCAGTTTCAGTGTGTCCAAGACTGTGCACTTGAAACCCAAAGAATCCACCTATTCTCAGCCAAGTGACTGCTGTGGTTCCTCTTTCACATTGAGCAGGGTGTGATCTGATGGTGCATGTGTCTCAATATTAACTGCCTTATCACTGCACACCCCCCTCCTGTCCCCGTCTTTACTCAGAAAGGTCAGTTTGTTTACCATAATTCTGGTAAACGGGACGTCTCTGGAGGGAGAGAAGCAAAGTTGAGTTTTCGGCGCAAACTTTCTCATTATTTTGGACTATTTTAAAAGTGCAGTTTTGAATGTTCTTCCGGTCGGATTCTTTTAAAGAAGAAATTTACATGAATATATAGATATCAGCAATTGTCAATGCTGAGTATTCAGGAAGTGTTTGAAAAGTTGGTAACAGTCTGCCGAGGGTTGATAGGGGGACATTTCCTCTCCTTTGGGCAGAATATGAGCAACTATAGCAATACTGTGTCGTTTGAGGGTGTTGTGGTGAACGAAGAAATGGGGAAGTAACAGCAGAAGTGAGCATTGGGAGTGACAAGGCCCACAGTTACTCTGAAGTGGCAGGCCGTTGGGCAATCGTTCAGTTAAAAGTTGCTGGAGGACGGGGTGAAAGCGGCAAGAGAACTGCACCACCACCCCCCCCCCACCCCGCCCCACCTCACCCCACTCCAATTGCCCACCCCGACCCGCAGGAAAATTGAATGTGTGCTGCGAGAGGGAGTGGAGTTAGAACGGTTTCTGTTCATGCCCAAAGCACGGATGACAGGTTCACCCCCACAGATTGTGGCCCCAAGGAATGGGACCCCTCGAGCTTGTTACCCAGAACAAAAGGCGGCCATTTGGCCCCTCAATCCTGTCACAAATAGAGACCATTCGGCCCCTAAAGCCTGGTGCACCTCAACAGGAGGAGAATTTTGTATGTTGTAGGATGATAACAGCTACCAGCTTGTGGTTGGGGTTGCTTGTTTTCACAAAGTGAGTCCCAATGAGGGGGGGCTTTAGTCTTAACCACAAAATAGTTTCTTCCATTTTTGTAATGAGGCATAATTAGCAGGGCAAACATTGTCTCTGAAACCAACATTAAGCCTTTCCGAATCTTGACCTTACACAACACCTTCCTCCCAAGCCCTTTTGCCCTGAGTTAACATATTTACAGTTATGTATGTAGTTACATTTGCCAATAACCCATCTCCACTCAAATCTCTAACTGCACAAATTCAGGCAGTCTGGAGATTCTCAATTCTTCCTGAATGCTCTCTCTTCAGACCTGATCTTTAGCTTGAGCAGTAGGGAGGTGATGGCCCAGTGCTGTTATTGCTGGGCTGTTAATCTAGAGACCTAGATAATGTTCTGGTGGTGAGGGTTCGAATCCCGCCGTGGCAGATAGTAGATTCAATAGAAGTCAGGAATGAAAGAGTCTAATAATGACTGTGAATCCATCGTCATTTGCCACAAGGAGATTGACTCTTAACATCCCTCTGGGCAATTAGGGATGGGTAATAAATGTTGGCCTAGCCAGTGACGTCCTCACCCCATGAATGGATAAAAATAAACCACTATCCTCGATAACAAGGTATAGAGCTGGATGAACACAGCAGGCCAAGCAGCATCAGAGAGGCAGGAAAGCTGACGTTTCGGGCCTAGACCCTTCATCAGAAATGGCTTCGCAATTAGGTTGAAATTGATTCAGGAATAGTAGGAACTGCAGATGCTGGAGAATCTGAGATTACAAGGTGTAGAGCTGGATGAACACAGCAGGCCAAGCAGCATCATAGGAGCAGGAAGGCTGACGTTTTGGGCCTAGACTCTTTATCCTTGCTGCTGTTCTTGACCTTGCTTGGTCTGTAAAGTGCCTCTCCACTGGGGAACCACTTATCTTTGGGATGCTTTTTGCTGAGGCTATCACTCTTACTGAACCAGGTAGTTGGTTCATTCTCACTTTTGAAGGAATCTTGCCTCCTGAACTTCTCTCACAGAGAAACTCTTCCCTGATGAATCAATAACAACATCCTCCCTTAGATAAGGGGACCAATACAGTGCACAGTGTGCTGGAGGCAACCATACCAATGTCTCATATCACCTTCCTACTTTTGGATTCAATTCACTTTGCCAATTGGCAAGGAAATCTGCTGCCCTTACCTGGTCTCCATCTGACCTCAGACCCACAACAATGTGGTTGATTCTTAGCAATTTAAGACAACCAATAAATGCTGGCCCAGTCCACAGAGATGCCCACATCCCATAAATAACTAAGAAAAAACAAAGCAAAATCACTTGTATTTGCTTTCCTAAGATTATTTGTTGTACCTGCAAGCTGACCCTGTACTTCAACTTCTGTAATTGCCTTCCTGTGGAACACACAATGCTCAAATCCTCTGATAACAAGGTGTGGAGCTGGATGAACACAGCAGGCCAGGCAGCATCAGAGGAGCAGGAAGGCTTGATGTTTCGGGTTGAAACCCTTCTTCAAAAATAGGGGAGGGGAAGGGGATTCTGAAATACATAGGGAGACGGGGGAGGTGGAGAGAAGATGGATAATCCTCTGTTAGAATTGTTGCTGACTGTAAAACTGATGCAGATAATTCTTCTTTGGAAGACAAAGAATTGAAATATTTCTTTTGAACACTTTCACTGTGTGAAAGTGCTGGTTGCTCTGTTATAACAAGCATATTATTAAACTGGAGAGGGTTCAGAAAAGATTTATCAGGATATTGCCGGGAATGGAGGGCTTGTGTTATAAAAGTAAGCTGGATTTTTCACTGGAAGTGTAGGAGGTTGATGGCTAACCTTATTGAGATTTATAATATCACGAGGGGCTTAGAAAAGGTGAATAGCAATGGTCTTTTCCCTAGGGTGGGGCTGTTCAAAACTAGGGGGCATATTTTTAAGGTGAGAGGAGAAAGATTTAGAAAGGATGTGAGGGGCAACTTTTTTATACAGAGAGTGGATTGTGTGTGGAGTGAGCTGACGATGAAAGTGTCGGATGCAGGTGCAGTTACAAACCTTAAAAGCCAATTGGATAAGTGCACGAATATGAAAAGTTTGGAGGGATGTGGACAAATGCAGGCAAGTGGGACTGATTTAGTTTGGGATTATGGTCGGTGTGGACTAAATGGTTTGTTTCCATGGTGTTTGAGCCTCTGATTCAATAACTTTATGACTCTAGCTGATTAAATTTGAATCTTCTCTTAGGAGCAAATTACTGTGGACGCCAGAATCTGTACTGAAAACAAAAAAATGCTGGAAATCACTGTGGGCCAGGCAGGATCCATGGAGAGAGAGCAAGCTAATGTTTCAAATCTAGATGACACTTCATCAGAGCTGATGAAGAGTCATCTAAACTTGAGACGTTCGCTTGGATTTTCTACTACATTTATGTATCAGGTTGTATTGTTGCCTGAACAATTTCAGTTAAAGAATTATCAATGAGCTCAAATGTGTTATACTACTCATTCATTTTGACTGCTGGTGGTTTAACCTGAGGGTCATTATGCCTTAGGTAAGGGGAGAGTCTGAGAAGGAGACTTGGTATAGGAATTGGACCCACACTGTTGTTATCATGCTGTGTTTCAAACCAGCAATCCAACCAACTGAGAAACAGATTCTGCTAAACCTGCTTCAGAGATAGTAGGAACTGAAGAAGGGTCCAGGCCCGAAACGTCAGCCTTCCTGCTCCTCTGATGCTGCTTGGCCTGCTGTGTTCATCCAGCTCCACACCTTGTTATCTCTGTTAAACCTGAGTCAGTTGGAACCAATTTCTTGTCGAAATGCACTGGGCATCTTTTCTGATGTCGGTGGCTCCCGTACATTGACATCTTTGTTCGAGTGACTCGTGAGTGGTAGGATTTTGGTGCTTTGCAACTGTGTTCTACATTTTTGCATCTTTTGAAAATGACCTATGGTTTTATAGATAGAGATTTATTTTAATAGCTTGAGATTGAGAGACCTCCTTATTCCAGAGTGTTCGTGTCTGTTTTCTGACCTACTGTCCGTATTGGCATGTCACATGTGTCTTTATGGTTATTATATTTTAAAATATGAAATTCTAAATGAATATGAAAAATTAATTCTAAGGTTTCCTTCGCTCAGGATAAGTCTGTGATTCCTCTTGATTTCTACTTCCAGTGCATCCTGAATGCCTTTCTCCAAAGTCAATTTTCTTTGGACAATGATCATTCTGTCAAAGACTCATCAATAACTCCAGCAATTCTGTCTATGAATTCTTACTTCAAAGCTTTATTATCATAGTGTTCCAGTAATCTTTGGAGCTCTAAAATTAAATTAACTTCAGGTTCCTTTGGATGCTGAGCTCTTTAGTTAAATCTTGTTCTTTCAAGGATTTGTTCTCTATTAAAGGAATTGTCAAACCTCGTAGAACTCCACAAGAAATGTTTGTGCCATAGTATCATTAAATGTCAGTGTCATAATATCATTAACTGTAGTCCTATTTAAATGAAGCAGTGTAATTTCTCATTCAGCTTGAAACCGAGTGTGTAGCCTAGAAGCAATTCTACGTAGAACAAAGAATAAGAAATAATACAGCACAGGAACAAGCCCTTCGGCCCTCCAAACCTGCACCGACACATATTGCCCTTACACACTAAAACTGTCTTCACTTACAGGAACCACATCTCTCCATTTCCTTCCTTTTCATGTATTTGTCCAGGTGCATCTTGAACGCTGTTTTTATGTTTGCTTCCATTACCTCCTCTGGCAATGTGTTCCAGGCACTCACCACACTTTGTGTGAAAAACTTGCCTCACACATCTCTTTTAAACTTGCCCCCACTGCATCTTGAACCTGTGTCCTGAAATAATTGACTCTCCACCCTGGAAAAAAGCCTCATACTTTCCACTCTATCCATGCCATTCATAATCGTATGAATTTCTATCAGGTCACCTCTCAACCTCCTGTGTTCCAGTGAAAACAAACCCAGTCTATCCAAAGAAATACCCCATTTCTGAAGAAGGGCCCTGACTCGAAACATCACTTTTCTGCTCCTCTGATGCTGCCTGACCTGCTGTGTTCCTCTAGCTCCACGCTGTGTTGTCCCAGCCCATCCAACCTTTCTTCATAGCTAAAACCCCCCATACCAGGCAGCATTCTGGTAAACCTTTCCTGTACCCTCTCCAAAACATGCACATCTTTCTGGTAGTGTGGTAACTATACTGTATGCAATATTTTAAGTGTGGCTGAACTAAAGCTGCAGCATAACTTGCCTATCCTTATACTCAATGTCCCTTCCAATGAAGGCAAGCATGCCATAATGCCTTTGTCACTACCTTATCCACCCTCGCTGCCACCTTCAGTGGTCTGTGACCTGCATACCCAGATCCCTCTGCGTATCAGTAGTCCTAAGCCATCTAAAGAATTCTGCATAACGTAAGAATTATTCTCTTCAAGATGCCTGGTACTTGGCACATCTTGATATTAAATCTGCTAAGCAGTATTATTTCTCCAGCCATTTCTTCCTAATGTGAAACTTTATTCTTCTAACTTCAAAGCATTTTAATTCTGCAATATCTCTTTGCTACTTTATTCTTCACACTTTCAAGATTTTTATCCTGAAGTATATCCATGCTGCTTTATTGTCTCTTTAATAAAGCTGTTTTAATTTCCTTTAAATGTTGAATTATGTCTGTATCTCTCTACTGTTAACTGGGGTTTTTCCTGTGGTTTCCAAATAAAATGGAAATTTTCTGCTTTCTTACAGACAAAATGGATAATTTCTCACTTTTCATGGCCCAATAAACAAAGCCCATCATTTTTTCTCCACATTCCTTATCCAGGTGACTACAACTTTACTTTTTCCCACGTGGCCCATAGTTTAAATTGTGTATTCCCTGATCTTATTGCAGACTCAGTAGTCTTGTTACAGTCTTCTTCTGTGGAAGTCTGTCTGCTTAGGCTTTTAAATTGTCCATTCACTGTCTTCACTCTGTGTTCATGACTGTACCTACATTTAAGTGCTTCTATGGTGGTTGATTAACTCCTGCACCATTGACTTGTGGCGTCAGCCCATTACGGTGGCCAAGCTCATTGCGAGCTGTAAGGATTCCTAACCTTCTCAGCCTGTTATTTGCTACTGTTAAGTAAAAGTTTTCCTCTTGTTCAACAAGGGTTTTTGACTTTGTTGATACAATGCCTGCTCAATTCATAGGTGAAATTTTAATTAGGACTGTTCCTACACATACTTGCTTCTAGACAGAAACTGTAGCTGCCAGGTGTGGTTGGCTTCTGGTCCTCACTTGCTTCTGTGCTTCTCTTGCCAGGTCTGAAGTAAAGGTTTGAACCTGTGTATCTCCCTTGTCAATCCCCCAAGCTACAATGCAAAGTCTTTCACCGTTTGGTTACTTCACTGTTGAATAGCGGCAAATGCTGACTAACTGTTTGAGTAGTTCTCAAAGCTCACTCTTAGAGGTGGCACGGTGGCTCAGTGTTTAGCACTGCTGCCTCACAGCACCAGAGACCTGGGTTCAATTCCCTCCTTAGGCGACTGTCTGTGTGAATTATGCAAATTCTTCCCGTGTCTGCGTGGGTTTCCTCCTACTGTCCACAGATGTTCGTGTTTGGGTGGATTGGCCGTGCTAAATTACCCATAGTGCCCAGGGATGTGTAGGTTAGGTGGATTAGACATGGAAAATGCAGGGTTACAGGAATAGGGTAGGGCGTGGGTCTGGGTGGGATGTTCTTTGGAAGGTTGGTCTGGACATGTTGGGCTGAATGGCCTGCTCCCCCACTGTAGGGATTCTATTCTATGAAATCTTTAAAGCTGGAAACATCTCACTCTGGCCCTGGGTTCTTGACAATTCACACTACCTTATGGTGTCAAGCCACAATTCCCATTGTTGCTGGTACATTGTATATAATACGGTGCCAACTACTACCAGCTGGTGTTTGGGGTTATTTGTCGCTACCAAATGAATCTGAAACAGAAGAGGCTCTTATCTTAAACAAGAGATAGCTCTTGCATGTCAGTAAGCATTGCATTCAATGAAGTGAAATAAGGTCACAATGTGCAAATGTGTTATGCTGTATCCACATGTCGATCAATAGGACATCAATAGGTGAGGTGGAGCTTACAGAAACATCACCTTTTACAAAATGGGCCATGAAACCCATTGAACCTGTAACATAGGAACAGGAGGAGGCCATCCAGCCCCTCGAAAGAAAAAAAAATGAGGCCAGTTGTCTCTTGAGACTGTTACACAGAGACAGCAGGAGGCCATTCAGCCCCTGTAAACCTCTTGGTCATTTGCTGAGACCACGACTGACCTTTACCTCCAGACCATCGACAGGTTCCTCGCTCGACCAGATTGGCAGTAGATGTAGACATTTGGCCTGTCTGTTCCCTACTGGAGTTTACAGCCCACTCCACTCTATCCAACCTGCCCATTTCATCAGAAATAGCCCAAATTTTTGTCATGTCCGAGTCTCTGTTAGTTCATGCTGCTGGACAGTGCTGTAAAATCTCACACACTGAGGGAGTCAGCTGAACATCAAGGAAATAACTCTTGATCTGAATCTTGAAAGCTGCAGTTGACTCCCAGCATTCACAGCCTCTTGGGAGAGAGAAATCCAGGTTTCCATCAGTCCTTCTGTGTAGGAACTCTCCTGATTTCATTCCAGAAAAGTCTGGCTTAAATTTCAGGGTTCTATCCCCTAGATCTGAGCTTGGCCCAATGGGGGAAATGGTTCTTCTCTGATTCTGTCCCTGTCTGTGTCTGTCCCTGTCTGACTCTCTCCCTCTCCGTGTCTGTCTCTCTCTCTGTCTGTTCCTCTCTCTGTCTGTCCCTCTCTGTGCCTGTCCCTCTCTGATTCTATCCCTGTCTGTGTCTGTCCCTCTCTGACTCTCTCCCTCTCTCTGTCTGTTCCTCTCTGTGTCTGTCCCTCTCTGTGTCTGTCTCTTTCTCTGTCTGTCCCTCTCTGTGTCTGTCCCTCTCTGACTCTCTCCCTCTCCGTGTCTGTCTCTCTCTCTCTGTCTGTCCCTCTCTGATTCTGTCCCTCTCTCTGTCTGTCCCTCTCTGTGTCTGTCCCTCTCTGTGTCTGTCCCTCTCCGTGTCTGTCTCTCTCTCTCTGTCTGTCCCTCTCTGATTCTGTCCCTCTCTGCGTCTGTCCCTCTCTGTGTCTGTCCCTCTCTGCGTCTGTCCCTCTCCGTGTCTGTCTCTCTCTCTCTGTCTGTCCCTCTCTGTGTCTGTCCCTCTCTGCGTCTGTCCCTCTCTGTGTCTGTCTCTCTCTCTCTGTCTGTCCCTCTCTGATTCTGTCCCTCTCTGCGTCTGTCCCTCTCTGTGTCTGTCCCTCTCTGCGTCTGTCCCTCTCTGTGTCTGTCTCTCTCTCTCTGTCTGTCCCTCTCTGATTCTGTCTCTCTCTGCGTCTGTCCCTCTCTGTGTCTGTCCTCTCTGACTCTCTCCCTCTCCGTGTCTGTCTGTCTCTCTCTGTCTGTCCCTCTCTGTGTCTGTCCCTCTCTGCGTCTGTCCCTCTCTGTGTCTGTCTCTCTCTCTCTGTCTGTCCCTCTCTGATTCTGTCCCTCTCTGCGTCTGTCCCTCTCTGTGTCTGTCTCTCTCTCTCTGCGTCTGTCCCTCTCTCTGTCTGTCCCTCTCTGACTCTCTCCCTCTCCGTGTCTGTCTGTCTCTCTCTGTCTGTCCCTCTCTGATTCTATCCCTTTTTGACTCTGTCCCTCTCTGACTCTCTCCCTCTCTCTGTCTGTCCCTCTCTGTGCCAGTCCTTTTCTGATCCTCTCTTTAACTCTCTTTCTCTTCCTGTCTCCCTTTGTGTGTGTCTTCCTTCTCTTTTTATCTCCTCTGTTTTTCTACCTGCTCCTCCCTTCCTCTCCCTATCTCCTGTACCCTGTTGCTTTCCGTCTCCCTCTGTTTCTCTCTCTGACTCTGTCTCCCTCTGTTCATCTGTCTTGCAGTCTATTTCTCTCTGGTCTCTCTCTTTATCTCTTTTTGTCTGTCTCTCTATCCACCTCTTTCTTTCTTTTTCTCTCCTTCCCTGTCTGTCTGTCCTCTGTCTCTGTCAATCTCTCTGTCTGTCTGTCTCTCTCTCACCTCCCTCTCTCTCTGTCCTTCTTTCTTACTTATCCCTCTGTCCATTTCTCTATGTCTCTTTCTGTCTGTCTCCTTGTTTGTCTGTTTCTCCTCACTCTTCCTCTGTCCCTTTCCCCTCTATCTGTCCATCTGTCCGTGTCTCTCGCTTTGTCAGTACATCACTTGTTCTTAGCTCTCTCCGTCTCTCTCTATCTCTCTCTCTCTGTGTCACCATCTCTCTCTGTCCCTTTCCCCCTCTCTCACTGTTTCCCTTCTGTGTCATGTATCCTAAATTACAATGATGATACATTAGAAGTAACTAATGGATCACGAAGCTCTTTGAGAAGTGCTGCAGCCTGCTATATAAATGGATCATTTCTTTAAAAAAAATTCACTCTGTCACATCCTTGAACCATATTAACCACGTTAACTTGGTCATGCCCCACCTGACCTATCATATACTGTCAGATCTTGTGCATAACCGGCAGGCATGAGTTCAAATCTCACTTGGCCATTTGAAAAAAGGAGTTCCAGGAAAAACTTATGAGCATTGAAAATAAATTAGCTTGAAGAGGTGTTGATGCTGTCTGATTGTTCTTTATATGGGAATGTTATTTTCCTCATGTTCCTAAGTCATTAGGGATTGCCTAGGCCTGAAACATCAGCCTTCCTGTTCTTCTGATGCTGCTTGGCCTGCTGTGTTCATCCAGCTCTATACCTTGTTATCTCAGACTTTCCAGCATCTGCAGTCCCTACTATCTCTGAGGGATTGGCAGTAAATGTCCCCATGCCAGTGATGCCCACAAGCTCAAATTTACACTTTTTTTCTTAGAATCCCTACAGTATAGAAGCAGGCCATTTGGCCCACAAGCCCACACTGACCATCCACAGAGTATCCTACTATACACATATCCTGTGGATCCCAGTAGCCCTGAATTTCCCATGGGTAACCCGGCTGGCTTACACATCCCTGGACATCATAGCCAACCCACCCAACCTGCACATCTTTGGAGTGTGGGAGGAAACTGGAGCACCTGAAGGAAACGCACGCAGACACAAGAAGAATGTTCAACTCCATGCAGACACTCACCTGAGGGTGGGATCGAACTCATGTCTCCAGTGCTGTGAGGCAGCAGTGCGAACCACTGAGCCACCCCATACGCCACAGTGTTAAAAAGATGCAGAGTTCTGGCTTCATGGAATTCATTTCTCTGGAACCAAAACCATTTGTAATACAGATAGAACTCATTCTGCCCACTTCTCTCAGCTCCCTGGCTCTTTGCATGAGCTGCATTGTGAACCTGTGTTTTGTTTTTGGCTAATTTGCAATAGAGTACTTGAGATAATGGGAACTGCAGATGCTGGAGAATCCAAAATAATAAAATGTGAGGCTGGATGAACACAGCAGGCCAAGCAGCATCTCAGGAGCACAAAAGCTGACGTTTTGGGCCTAGACCCTTCATCAGAGAGGGGGATGGGCTGAGGGTTCTGGAATAAATAGGGAGAGAGGGGGAGGCGGGCCGAAGATGGCGAGAAAAGAAGATAGGTGGAGAGAGTTTAGGTGGGGAGGTAGGGAGGGGATAGGTCAGTCCAGGGAAGACGGACAGGTCAAGGAGGTGGGATGAGGTTAGTAGGTAGATGGGGGTGCGGCTTGGGGTGGGAGGAAGGGATGGGTGAGAGGAAGAACAGGTTAGGGAGGCAGAGACAGGTTGGACTGGTTTTGGGATGCAGTGGGTGGGGGGGAAGAGCTGGGCTGGTTGTGTGGTGCAGTGGGGGGAGGGGACGAACTGGGCTGGTTTAGGGATGCGGTGGGGGAAGGGGAGATTTTGAAGCTGGTGAAGTCCACATTGATACCATGAGGCTGCAGGGTTCCCAAGCGGAATATGAGGTGCTGTTCCTGCAACCTTCAGGTGGCATCATTGTGGCACTGCAGGAGGCCCATGATGGACATGCCATCTAAAGAATGGGAGGGGGAGTGGAAATGGTTGGCGACTGGGAGGTGCAGTTGTTTGTTGCGAACTGAGCGGAGGTGTTCTGCAAAACGGTCCCCAAGCCTCCGCTTGGTTTCCCCAATGTAGAGGGAGCCACCCCAACCTTCAGTTCACCTGGGCCATCTCCAGCACATTCCTCACCTTCCTGGACCTCTCAGCCTCCATCTCAGGCAACCAGCTTGTAACTGATGTCCATTTCAAGCCCACCGACTCCCACAGCTACCTAGAATACACCTCCTCCCACCCACCATCCTGCAAAAATTCCATCCCCTATTTCCAATTCCTCCGCCTCCGCCGCATCTGCTCCCACGATAAGACATTCCACTCCCGCACATCCACGATGTCCAAGTTCTTCAAGGACCGCAACTTTACCCCACAGTGATCGAGAACGCCCTTGACCGCGTCTCTCGCATTTCCCGCAACACATCGCTCACACCCCGCCCCCGCCACAACCGCCCAAAGAGGATCCCCCTCGTTCTCACACACCACCCCACCAACCTCCGGATACAACGCATCATCCTCTGACACTTCCGCCATCTACAATCCGACCCCACCACCCAAGACATTTTTCCATCCCCACCCCTGTCTGCTTTCCGGAGAGACCGGTCTCTCCATGACTCCCTTGTTTGCTCCACACTGCCCTCCAACCCTACCACACCCGGCACCTTCCCCTGCAACCGCAGGAAATGCTACGCTTGCCCCCACATCTCCTCCCTTACCCCTATCCCAGGCCCCAAGATGACATTCCACATTAAGCAGAGGTTCACCTGCACATCTGCCAATGTGGTATACTGCATCCACTGTACCCGATGTGGCTCCCTCTACATTGGGGAAACCAAGCGGAGGCTTGGGGGCCGCTTTGCAGAACACCTCCGCTCAGTTCGCAACAAACAACTGCACCTCCCAATCGCCAACCATTTCCACTCCCCCTCCCATTCTTTAGATGACATGTCCATCATGGGCCTCCTGCAGTGCCACGATGATGCCACCTGAAGGTTGCAGGAACAGCAACTCGTATTCCGCCTGGGAACCCTGCAGCCTAATGGTATCAATGTGGACTTCACCAGCTTCAAAATCTCCCCTTCGCCCACCGCATCCCTAAACCAGCCCAGTTCGCCCCCTCCCCCCACTGCACCACACAACCAGCCCAGCTCTTCCCCCCCACCCACTGCATCCCAAAACCAGTCCAACCTTCTCTGCCTCCCTAACCTGTTCTTCCTCTCACCCATCCCTTCCTCCCACCCCAAGCCGCACCCCCATCTACCTACTAACCTCATCCCACCTCCTTGACCTGCCCGTCTTCCCTGGACTGACCTATCCCCTCCCTACCTCCCCACCTATACTCTCTCCACCTATCTTCTTTACTCTCCATCTTCGGTCCGCCTCCCCCTCTCTCCCTATTTATTCCAGTTCCCTCTCCCCATCCCCCTCTCTGATGAAGGGTCTAGGCCCGAAACGTCAGCTTTTGTGCTCCTGAGATGCTGCTTGGCCTGCTGTGTTCATCCAGCCTCACATTTTATTATCTTGCAATAGAGTACTTCCTTTGTTTGGGATGAGGATGTCAGTGAGCAGAAATCTCTTAACAGTGAATGTTGCTGAGCTACAAAATGATTTGTCACAGGCGATCGTTTGATTCAGAGGCCATTTCGATGTCTACAGGGAGAATTCATTATCTGCTTGACTTGGAAGAAGAAACACTGCATACCATTCCAAACTCCAATGAAATCTCCTTTTAGCCTCTACCACTGCAAAGCCCCAGTGTCTCTAGTCTCTCTTCATACCTGTCGATTTCCATCTGTGGACTGTTGACCTGTATATTCACTGTGGCTTTGTGTAAGCTAAACCCAACACTCTGACCCTGACTAACTAAAGAAATAGAATGAAGACAGAGGGCCCTGGAGAAGCTCAGCAGGTCTGACAGCACATATGGAGAGAGAAAAACAGACTTCACATTTCACGGAATCATCAGGATTATAGCAATTCAGGTGGAGGCCATTTGGCCCATCATGTTGGCACTGGCTCTATTATCTAGCCTGGTTCTAGTACCTGGTGCCTTATTCATATATCCCTGCACACCATTACTGTTCTAAGAACCCATTCAATGTCCTCCTAGATGCCTTAATTGAACCTGCTTCCACCAAATTTCCAGGCATTGCATTCAATACTCTGACTACCCACTGGGTGAAAAAGATTTTTCTTCCAATACCCTTGCATTGTATACACATCACTTTAAGTCTATACTCTCTTGTTCTTGTCCACTTTTGGAAGCAGGAGCAGCTTCTCCCCATCTCCTCTACCCAGCTTGCTCGGGATTTTGAAAACAAATTTTCTCTCCGAAGAGAACTTCTTCAACCTCTCCTCATCACTGAAGTTTCTCATGCTAGAACCATTCTTGTCCATCACATCTGCACTCTCACAAAGTGCGTTGACATCCTTCCTACCATTTGGTTCCCACAACTGGACACAATACTTCATCTGGGCTTTCACAAGTGTCTTGGTTTGAGCCCAGTGTCATTCTTCTTCAGGACTGATTAGGGGTGGAAAAGTGAGCAGTTTTATGATGTAACTAACGGGGAGGAGGAGCAAATGTTTTCCCACCAGAAAAATTTCAGCCAATGTACGGTTTTTTAATTGCAGTCCCTGTTGCAAATATGTACATCACAGATTCAGGTCAGCTCAGAGGGGAGTATGTCAATGTTTGTTGTTTAAAATTCACTCATAAGACGTGGGCATCACAGGCTGGTTCCATATTTATTGCCTGTCCCTAGTTGCCCCTTGAAGGTGGGGGTGAGCTGCCGTCGCGAACTGCTGCAGTCCATGAGCTGTAGACCGACCCACAATGCCCTTAAGGAGGGAATTCCAGGATTTTAACCCAGTGACAGTGAAGGAACGGTGATATATTTCCAAGGCAGGATGATGAGTGACTTGGAGGGGAACTTGCGGGTTGGGGTGTTCCCATGTATCTGCTGCCATTGTCCTTCTGGATGGAAGTGGTCATGGGTTTGGAAAGTGCTGTCTGAGGATCTTTGGTGAATTTCTGCAGTGCATCTTGTCGATAGTACACACTGCTGCTACTGAGTGTCGGTGGTGGAGGGAGTGGATGCTTGTGTATGTGGTGCCAATCAAGCGGCTGCTTTGTCCTGGATGGTGTCGAGCTTCTTGAGTGTTATTGGGGCTGCCCCCATCCAGACAAATGGGGAGTATCCCATCACACTCCTGACTTGTGCCTTTTACATGTTGGACAGGCTTTGGGGAGTCAGGAAGTAAGTTACTCGTCACAGTATTCCCAGCTTATGACCTTCTCTTGTAGCCTTTGTCATTCTGTGTGAGTCCAGTTGAGTTTCTGGTGATTGGTATCTCTCAGGATGTTCATAATGGCGGATTCAGTGATAATAACACCTTTGAATGTCAAGTGGCAGTGGTTAGATTGTCATTAGTGATGCTCATTGCCTGGTATTTGTGTGGTGTGAATGTCACTTGCCACTTGTCAGCCCAAGCCTGGATACAGCCCAGGTACATAGGTAAGAGCTAACATTTGGATCAAGCTTGTCTATGATGACTTTCAATGTTAATTAGTTTGTTGATATTAACCTGGGTAAAATAAATCAGAGAAAATACTTGAAATGCCCAGCCAGTCCAGCAGCATCTTCAGAGAGAGAGAGAAAGGGCAGTATCCTTTGAGCTCTTGGGAAATGACTATGAAGTATAGCCTGGAGATGAATGAAGCTAAAAGCTGTGGAGCAGCGCTTAACAATCTGGGCCCATTTGAACGCTCAGATGTGTTGACAAAGATAGGCTACAGATCTGAAGTGCACTGCATAACTGTGTAACTGGCAGCTCTTGTTAATCATTTTCTAGCTATTTGTGTTAAACTTGGCCATTCCCTATGACAGTGGAAAGGCCACAGAGCTGGACTGGCAATTTATCAGGGTCCGAGAATCAATGGGTGTGACCAGCAGTAATGCAGCATTGTTCAAACAAAAGAAAGAAGTTGCATTTCAATAGTGCCTATCTTGGGATATCCCAAAATACTTTACAGTCTGTGTAGTATTGGGACAATGGCTGTATCATCTCTTCTGGTGAGAAATAAGACCGGAAAACACAGGAGCAGAAATAGACCATTCAGCCCATTGAGTGTACTCTTCCATTCAATGAGATCATGGCAGATCTGATGATCCTCAACTCTACTTTCCCACCTAATTACCCCAACCCTTCCTGATTACAAATCTGTCTCTCTTAGCCTTGAATATACGTAAGACTATCTTCTGCAGCAACGAATTCCACAGATTCACTTCCCTCCGAGAGAAGAAATTCCTCTCTATCTCTGTCTAAAATGCGTGACCCCTTATTCTGAAATGATGACCTCTGGTCCTGGACTCTCCCACCAGGGGAAACAACCTTTCCACATCTATCCTGCCAAATCTCCAATGCCAGTGTATATTTCCTTAAATAAAGGCCCAAAATTGTTCACAATGCTCCAGCTGTTCTCTGAGTAGTACCTTGTATAGTTTTAGTAAAGCGTCTGTCCTTTTATAAACCGAAGGAACTGTGGATGCTGTGAATCAGAAACAAAAACAGAAATTGCTGGAAAAGCTCAGTGGGTCTGGCAGCATCTGTGGAGAGAAATCAGAGTTAACATTTTGGGCTGAGTGACCCTTCCTCAGGTTCTGCCAGGGACACAGGTAATGTTCTGGGGACCTGGGTATGAACCCTGCTACAACAGATGGTAGAAATTGAATGCAATAAATATTGGGATTTCAGAGTCTAATAATGACCATAGAACCATCTGTAGAGAGAAATCAGAGTTAAGGTTTTGGGCTGAGTGACCCTTCCTCAGGTTCTGCCAGGTGCTGCTAGACCCGCTGAGCTTTCCCTACAATTTGCTTTTGTCTCCTTACCTTAATAAAACTTACCTGTTAAATTAGAAGTGAGAATTCCTTTTACTTTCCTACTCCCTGCTGAACCTGCTAGGTTTTCTCACGATTATGGAAGAGGACTCCCAAATCCTTCCATTCCGTAGCTTTCTGCAGTCCTTCTCCATTTAAATGTTCTTCCTGCCAAAGTTCATAACCTCACATTTTCCCATGTTGCATTCCATCTACCAAGTTTATGTCCACTCACTGAACCTGCACAGTCTTTGTCTCATCCTCACCACTTTTCTCATGTCATCCACAAACTTGGCAAGAGTAAATTCACTTCTGTCATGGATGTATATTGTAAATATCAGAGACTCCAGCACTGACCCCAAGTTACCAGCCTGAAATGCATCCAAATCGTTATCTTCTATCCTGATACAGGGATGATGATAGGGGAAGTCTAGTAGCATTAACGCAGCACTGTTAATCCAGAGACACAAGTAATGTTCTGGGGACCTGGATATGAATCTTGCACATCAGATGGTAGAATTTGAATGCAATAAATATTGGGATTTCAGAGTCTAATAATGACCATAGAACCATTGTTGATTGTTGGAGAAAACTCATCTGGTTCACTAATGTCCTTTAGGAAAGGTTTAAGATGAGAAGGAACAGATTCAAAAGAGCCCAGAGGGGCAACAGCCTCACACAGAAGGTGATGAGTGTCTGGAATGGGCTGCCAGAAGTAATGGTGGAAGCAAATACAATCTCATCATTCAAAAAGAAAACATTTAGGCAAGTACATGAATGGGATATGTACGGAGGGATATGGACCAAATACAGGCAAATGGGACTAGTTTAAATTGTGAAAACTGGGCAGCATGGGCAAGTTGGGCTGAAGGGCCACGCTGTAGACCTCTATGACTGTAAGAAACTGCCATTCTTATCTGGCCTGGCCTGCATGTGACTCGAGATCCACAGCAATGTGGATGACTCTTAAATACCTAATTGCTGGCCCAGCTTGTGAAAGTTTTAAAACAACCCATCTCAAACACTATAGGCTCTTATCTTATTAAATAGACAAATGTGTAGCACCTTATCTTCCGAATGCCTTCTGAAAATCCAATAATATTCATCCACTGGTTCACCTTTATCTATTCTGCTTGTTACCTCTTTAATGAATACTGGAAAATTTGTCGGGCATGATTTCCTCTTCATGAAGCCATGCTGACTCTTACTGATCATACCATGCATTTCCAATAGCTCTGCTATTATAAAATATATTCCAGCAGAATCTAACAATAACAGACTAGCCTTGAGTGACCTGTTTTTTTGTCTCCTTCCCATCATAAATAAAGGACACTTTTTTGAAATGTTTTGAATGTTTTGTCAAGTTAAAGACATGAGAATTTAATAGCAGCAAGGGTGACCAACTTTAATGGACTGCTGGTTTAAAAGAAGATGCATTCGTT
This sequence comes from Stegostoma tigrinum, assembly GCF_030684315.1. Lineage (NCBI taxonomy): Eukaryota > Metazoa > Chordata > Chondrichthyes > Orectolobiformes > Stegostomatidae > Stegostoma > Stegostoma tigrinum. The sequence goes on along the minus strand of NC_081354.1, from coordinate 186,555,702 downwards.
GACCATGACTATCAACATGAGGTTATTGAACATCTGTGGCTCTGCTATCAATCCTGGGGTCAAGACTCCAGATATTGAGACAATAAGACTAATGAGCAGAAGTAGGCCATCCATCCCATTGAACTTGTTGTATGATTCAATGACTGTATGACCCAATACTCTACTTCTGCTCCTATGTGTATGGTCTTAAGGTCATTTAACTTCCTGAACATTTTCCTCTCATTTTGAGGGTGCTTCTTAGAATCATAGAAGCCCATCAGTGTGGAAACAAGCTCTTTGGCCCAATAAGTCCCCATCAAACTCAGAGCATCCCACCCAGGCCCATCCCCTATAAACCCACCTAATCTACACATCCCTGAACACTACTTGCAATTTAGCATGGCCAATCCACCCTAACCTACACATCTTTGGACCGTGAGAGGAAACTGGAGCACCCAGAGGAAACCCACACAGACACGGGGAGAATGTGCAAAATCCCCACAGGCACCCGAGGGTGGAATCAAACCTGGGTCCCTAGCACTGTGAGGCAACAGTGCTAATCACTGAGCCACCGTCCCTTGCAAACATCGCATGTCTGCTCCCATCCATATACCCCCATCAATGTGCCCAGTGTTACATCCAATACTCTGGAACAATGTCACTCCCATGGTCTTCCATGTTCCATCTTTAAATTCCAGAAATATTACCCAGAGAGGCTTCCCTTTGAAGATGCCTAACACAAATGCAGAATACTGTGGGTAATGATCATCTTTATTTTTTTAAAATAAAGCAGAAACAGTTGGATGCACTTCACAGGTCAGGCAGCATCTGTGGAATTAATATCATCAGACCTTTGACGAAAGGTCACAGTCTCCGTTCCTCTTAGCACCGATGCTGCCTGACCTACCGAGCTTTTCCAGCCTTTTCTGTTCTTATCTTTTAAGAGGTAGAGCTTTCCCTGAAGAAGGATAGCAATTTGTACTCCTGCTGTTCACAGAGGTAGCTGCCAATGTGCAGAGGATACTGCTAGTCAGGAACTCACCTGACCTCATAACGCTGAGAGGCAAACGAGGTTGGGTGCGCTAACCTTACATTCTGACTGTCTCCAATAGACCGAGGTGAGCAGTCCATGAATCACAACCCCACACCAAGTTAAAAACGTACAGATACATTTCTAGCCTGAGACATCAAAAGTCACTTGTTACTTCCACACATTCTGCACGTATCATGTTTTGCAAAAATGCTGCCTGTTAAACAATGATGTGGAGGTGTCGGTGCTGGACTGGGGTGGACAAGGTCAGAAATCACACGACACCAGGTTATAGTCCAGTGGGTTTATTTGAAATCACAAGCTAAAAAGCACTGCTCCTGATCCCGTCCAGCACCTCCACATCATGGCTCCCATCAACACCTCAAACTGCCAGCTCAAAGTGTAGAGGATCTCCGAGAAGATTGTGCAGACTTCACCTGATGAAGGGGCAGCAGTACAACAGCTTGTGATTTCAAATAAACCTGTTGGACTATAACCGGGTGTGTGTGACTTCTGACCATGAGCGATATTGACAAGGCAATAAGTTATCGGTCATGCCTCATTAAATCCATGGTATTGATAGTTAGCCAGTACCAAGGTGAGGTGTTCTATTCCTGATGATTGCTACTCACAGATAATCTCCAAGGTCTCTTTTCTGGGGCCAGTCACTGAAATATCTGACTTGACTTGCTCAGGTCAATTTCATCAGATAGACCCACTGACTGCTGGATTTCTTCTCTCACAATGCACCATCTCAGCCTACAGCAACAACTTTGCATTCAATCAACACCATGAATATCCCGGGGAACTTTGCAGGAGAGTGAACAAAGCAAAGATGACATTGAGCAACATTGAGGGGACGTTAGGGCTGAAAGTAAAAATAAAACTCATCTGAAAGGAATCTTGAAAGAACATTAGCAAAGTAAAACAAAACGCAGAAAGACCTATGACCCTGAAGGAGAGCATTAGGCCCATCATGTTTGTGTTGCCTGTGAAAGAGTGATCCCATCCAATGGTAGCTTCCATCTCTTGGTCAGTACCTCTGTAAGGGACGGAGACTTGTAAGAATTCCAAATTTCAAATCTAACTTGTTTTCTTGTTTCTGTCCTGCTGGGTGAAAGGTTCTGCTGACACATCTCCCTCGTCAGGACTATTTGCGATGGGCTAATCCTCGGCTGTAAAGGCTTTACTGATATATTCGAAACTAGAAAGAGGATTGGAAAGTTCCATCCCAGACTCTTGGACAACTTGAAAAGGCAGATCGCTGTGAACAGCAGATTGCCCAATCACTCACTTGCAACTTCCTCTTTGTAAACCCTCTCCCATGACAGCCAACCTCCCACATCTCTTCATGACAAATGTTGGTGCATTTCTCACCTACTCTCTTTCTCTGTCTCTCTCTCTCTCTCTCTCTGTGTTTTACAATGTCACATCCACTCAAATTGTGAGAGATCACTTGTGAGTGACGGTCTACCTTGCATCTGGGCACAGAGAGCAGTGGGTGACAGTGAACGGAGGTCCGCCGGCACTAACGGTGCTAATTGCTGTGGTCAACCCAAAACAAGGGTTGGGAGGTTACTGGATTACTAACAGACAACCACCATCTTCAGAATGTCATAGTGACCACACAGCATGGAGCTGGAGGAACACAGCAGGCCGGGCAGCATCAGGGCAGCAGGATAGTTGACGTTTCGGGTCGGGACGCTTCTTCATATAGTGACCAAGATAACAAGGTGTGGAGCTGGATGAACACAGCAGGTCAAGCAGCATTTTAGGAGCAGGAAGGCTGACATTTCAGGCCTAGACCCTGAAACGTCAGCTTTCCTGCTCCTAAGATGCTAGATGGCCTGCTGTGTTCGTCCAGCTCCACACCTTGTTATCTCGGATTCTGCAGCTCCTATTCTTTCAGATAGTGACCAGTCTGTCTTTGTAATGAGGGCCACCAATGGAATCGTAAGCCCCAGCATCAGAAACAGTCTCAAGCAGATGTATAAACAGTAGCTTTGGTCTTCAGTACCAATCATCACGGGACTCTGCATCAATGCTCATCAAGTACACCAGTGAGCTACTGTTTGTATATCAGCTGGAGCCTGGGTTGAAGAGTGACAGCAATGCAAGTACAGTTACAACATATAAACCCTCCCTAGTCACATACCCATGCAGATGCATTTTAAACATTGTAACTGTACCAGGCTCCACCACTTCCTCTGGAAGCTCATTCCATACACACACCACCCTCTGTGTGAAAAGGTTTTGACAGGTACATGGATGGGAAAGGTTTAAAAGGTTATGTACCAAATGCAGCTGAATTGGACTATTTTGGTTTGGAAAACCTGGACAGCATGGTTGAGTTGGACCAAAGGTCTGTGTCTGTGCCATATGACTCTAACGTCTTGGAAGCTCACTGGAGATTGGAGATTTAATCCACTTTATGATGTAGAATGTAGCAAAGCATCCATGGAAAGAATTTGTATTTTTTTTTTCTTTTTTTCCTTTATTCATTCATGGGATAAGGGCGTTCAGCATTTATTGCCTATCTCTAATTGCCCAGATGGCAGTTATGAGTCAACCATGAGGGGCATGGATAGGGGTAAATTGACAAGGTCTTTTCCCCAGGGTGGGGGAGTCCAAAACTAGAGGGGCTTAGGTTTAAGATGGGAGGGGAAAGATTCAAAAGGGACCTAAGGAGCAACTTTTTCATGCAGAGCGTGGTGTGTATATGGAATGAGCTTCCAGAGGAAGTGGTGGAGGCTGGTACAGTTACAGCATTTAAAAGGCATTTGCATGGGTGTATGAATAGGAGGGATTTGGAGGGATATGGGCCAAATGCTGGCAAATGGGACGAGATTAATTTATGATACCTGGTCGGTATGGACGAGTTGGACTGAAGTTTCTGTGATATACATCTCCATGAGTCTGTGACAACCATCACTAAAAACAGACCAGTCACAGTCTCACTGTGCGGATGGTGGCTTCGTGGTAAGAGTCTCTGGGCTAGTCATCCTGTACGCCCCCAGCTAAGTTTCTGGGTTCATATCGCACCATGGCAAACGATGATGTTTGAGATAAACTCTTTTTAAAAAAGTCTAGAATTAGACACTGGTTTATCAGCGATCATGTGAAATCTCATCTGGTTCACTAATGTCCTTTACGGAAGGAAAATGCCATCCTTACCTGGTCTGGACTAAATGTGACTCCAGAACCACAACAATTTGATCGACTCTTAACTGTCCTCTGGGCATTAGGGAATAAATGCTGATCTAGCCAGCGACATCCATGCCCCATGAAAGAAGAATCTAGAAAACACTACTGTGTGTGAGAGTTTGCTCTGTGTAAATTGTCTGCTATTTCTCTTACACTATAACAGTAGCTATGCTTCAAAAATACCTCATTGGCTATCAAGTGCTATGAGACCATGAAAGGAGCTATAGAAATGAAGTTAGTCTGTTTCTTCCCTGATATTGTTAGTTCAGTGGTTGGACTGCTGGATTGTAGTACAGAAAAACGCTAACAGTGTGGGTTCAAATCCCCCACCAGCTGGGATTAACATGAAAGACCATCCTACTAGGGGAACGGGTTGGGGTGTGATGGTATGTAGCATTGTCGCTGGACTGTTAATCCTGAAAGCCCGATGATGTTCTGGGGACCCGGGACCAAATCCCGCCACGGCCGATGGTAGAATTTGAATTCAACAAATATTTGGAATTAAGAGAGTGATAATTTACATGAATCCATTGCTGATTGTCGGAAAAACCCATCTGGTTCACTAATGTCCATTAGGGAAGGAAACTGTCAGCCCCAGCTAAGGATTTTGGCCCGAAACGTTGACTTTGCTGCTCCTAGGATGCTGTCTGTGCTGCTGTGCTTCTGCGGCTCCACATTTATTGACTGTAGCTTCCGGCATCTGCAGTCCTTACTCTCTCCAACTGCCATCCTTACCTGGTCTGGCCTACATATGTCTCCAGGCCCACAGCAATGTGGTTACCATTAAAAGGCCCTCTGGGCAATTACGGATGGGCAATAAAAGCTGCCCGGCCAGTGACCCCCTTAACCCATGAAGGAGCGTAATAAACCCTCTCCGCTCAGAGGTATGGCAGCCTTCAGGTTGAAACAGACCCAGTCACGTCTCTCTAATTAGAAAATGGGAGAATGGTAATGCCACCTTCACTGACTGGCCTGTTGCAAAAGGCCAGCATTCTCTAATTCGTCTTCATTTTCAATGTGTCCATCCCACTTTTCAATGCATCTTTTCCATCTACCTAACCGTTTCTATTTCTTTCCCTCAGATAGGGATTATTTTTGGAATGTGTTCGCCCAGCGTCCCTCCCACAAAAGGAAAGGCGGTCAGGTGCGATTTTCGAATGATCAGACTGTGGAGTTGGAGAAAAAGTTTGAGATTCAGAAATACCTTTCGCCACCAGAGAGGAAACGCCTCGCCAGATCCCTGCAGCTCAGTGAAAGGCAGGTGGGTGCAGGATTGCGTCAAAAGAAAGCAATCAGATCATCTGCAAGCAGATGGAGTACAATGTTGGTAAATTTGCAGCCATTTCGTTAGGATTAACAGTAAATGGGGCTATTATTTAAATGGTGAAGAGGAACCTGGGTATCCTTGAGCATGAATCACAGAAGGCTGATTTGCAGCTGCAACAGGTAATTAAGAAGGCAAACGGTATTTTATCCTTCATTGCCAGAGGGACAGAGTTTAAAAACAGGGAGGTTATGTTACAGCTGCACAAGGTGCTGGTGAGGCCACACATGGAGTACTGTGTGCAGTTTTGGTCTCCTTACTTGAGAAAGGATGTACTGGCACTGGAGGGGGTGCAGAGGAGGGTCACTAGGTTGTTTCCAGAGTTGAGAGGGTTGGCATATAAGGAGAGACTGAGTAGACTGGGATGATGTTCATTTGATTTTAGAAGAATGAGGGGGCTCTTGAAGAAACATATAAAATTGTGAAGGGAATAGATATGTTAGAAGCTGGGAGGTTGTTTCCCAGTTGCCGGTGAAACTAGAACAAGGGGCATGGTCTCAAAAAATAGTAGGGAGCAGATTTAGAACTGAATTGAGGAGAAACTTCTTCACTCAAAAGGGTTGTGAATATGTGGAATTCCCTGCCCAGCGAAGTCGTTGAGGCTTCCTCATTGAAAGCTTTTAAAGTGAAGATAGATAGTTTTTTGAACAGTCAAGGAATTGAGGGTTAAGGTGAGTGGGTGGGTAAGTGGAGCTGAGCCCACGAAAAGATCAGCTACACTGTCCCCAAAAAATACTCACAGGACAGGGACAGTATGGGGTTAGATACAGAGTAAAGCTCCCTTTACACTGTCCCATCAAATATTCCCAGCACAGAGACAGCATGGGGTTAGATACAGGGTAAAGCTCCCTCTACACTGTCCTCCTGAAACACTCCCAGGACAGGGACAGCATGGGGTTAGATACAGAGTAAAGCTCCCTTTATATTTCCTCACCAAATACTCATGACAGGCACTGCGTGCAGTTTGAAGAATTAAACTTGCTCCACACTCTCGCCTGATGAAGCAACTTAGATCTTCCTCGCCTTTTCCTGTTTGACGTTACTTTCTCCTCCCTTTTACTTGTTCTGCAGGTGAAAACATGGTTTCAGAACAGGAGAGCAAAATGGCGAAGACTAAAACAGGTACGGAATGTTTGCTTTCCTCACCATAATTGGGCAGATCAATAGTTAGCTCTTGTGTTGATAAATAGACTATTCCTGTTGTCTCATTCACCCAGGCTGCTTCTGAATCTACCAGGCAAATAACTCAGAGACAGCATGCAAACTAATCTTACTCAAACTCAAAGGAGAACAAATGTGGAAACCCAAAGTACATGGATCACAAAAAGTTAGGATGTAGGTGCTGTAAGTCATTGAGAAAGTTAATGGGATACTGCTGTTATTGCAAGCGCAGTTGAACAGGAAAGTAAGGTTATTTTGCTCATGTCATACAGAGCATTGCTGAGATCATATGGAGTCATAGAGTTGTACAGCATGGAAACAGAACCTTCAGTCTAACTTGCCCATACTGACGAGATGCCCGATATTGATCCAGACCCATTTGCCAACATTTGGGCCATATCCCTCTAAACCCATTTATTCATATATCCAAGATAACAAAGTGTGGAGCTGGATGAACACAGCAGGGCAAGCAGCATCTCAGGAGCACAAAAGCTGACGTTTCGGGCCTAGACCCTTCATCAGAGAGGCCACCGTGTTATCTTTTAAATATATTAATTGTACCAGCCTCCACTACACCCTCTCAAATATCCTGTGCAGGTTTGGTTTTCCCTATGCAAGGAGGGGTGTAAATGAATTTAAAGCAGTTTAAAGGAGGTTTACCAGATTGATACCCGTGACGGTCCTGTGCTGAAGTGTTATTACGGTTCGAGTGTGAGAAATATGGAATCCAGTTTCCTCTCAGTAAGCAACAGATGAGGTTGGTAACTCCAGGAGTCATCTGTCTTCCTGATTTTGATCGCTGCACAGATGATGTGCAAAACATGAGGGAGAGCCCTCCCATGTATTTTAGAGTGCCGTGGGATATTTTACATCACATGAGAAATGTAAAAACATCGAAGGTGCAACTGAAATGTTGATTTTATAATATGGAGGACACGAGCGTCAAAGCCATGCTGTATAAAACCCTGAGATGCAGTGAGCACATCAGATTGCCACAGCTTTTGGGATCGATACATTGTCCTTATAGGAAGTGTAGTACACATTGACTTAATTAATAACCATAGAATCTCTATAATGTGGAAGCAGGCCATTTGGCCTGTTGGGTACCCACCAACCCTCTGAAAAGCATCCCACACAGACCTACTCCCTACCCTAACCTTGTAACCCTTCATTTCTTGTGGCTAATCCACCTTGCTTACACATCTTTGGACACTGTAGGGCAATGATTTTCCTGAAGAAGGGTCTAAGCCCGAAACATCAGCCTTCCTGCTCCCTCTGATGCTGCTTGGCCGGCTGTGTTCATCCAGCTCGACACCTTATTATCTCAGGGTAATTTAGCATGACCAATCCACCTAACTTGCACACCTCTGGACTGGGAGGAAACCAGAATACCTAGAAAAAGCCCCACACAGACATGAGGAGAATATGCAAACTCCACATAGACTGTTGTCCAAGGATGGAATCGAACCGAGGTCCATCGCGCTGTAAGTGCTAATCACTAAGACATCATGCTACCCTAATTTGTTAAACTAATAGTGATTAAATTATGACTGCTAATTACACAGTCATGTTACATTCCCTGGAATCTGGATGCTTAAGCGAACACTCAATCAAAGAGTATAAGAGATTAATAGGCAAGGATTCTGGTAAAATTCATACAGCATTTTGACTGGTTGGAGAATGTTGAACTGAGGAACATCAGGCAATTTAAGGCAGACCCTCCAGGAGTGGGATGAGGAAGTACCTTTCCATATGTAATGGTTAGAAAAGTTTGGTTCTCCCTTCTGCAAGTGCAATATGTACACAAGAAATTGTAAATTTTTAACTTGAGCTTGATCAGTTCTTCCTAGCGTTAAATCATAGATTAGCCCTGACCTCATTGAATAATGACACACACCTGAAGATCTAGAGGAAATTCTCCTGTTGCTATATCCCTAACCATCTGTTAGGGAAGGTGATAATGGGAACTGCAGATGCTGGAGAATCCAAGATAACAAAGTGTGGAGCTGGATGAACACAGCAGGCCAAGCAGCATCTCAGGAGCACAAAAGCTGACGTTTCGGGCCTAGACCCTTCATTAGAGAGGGGGATGGGGTGAGGGTTCTGGAATAAATAGGGAGAGAGCAGGGATGCCTAACCTGAAGAAGTTGCCCTCCTCCCTCGGGACCAACCTCAGGGAATCTCTCTCCCACTGCAACTCTCTTGTCCACGCTTATTTCTTCAACCGGAGACCTAACCCTCCCTCCACTGACCCCTTCACCCACTTCCAACACAAGTCTTCCTCCTGGACACCACCCCCACGCCTCCTACCCTCCCTCGACCTCTTCATCTCCAACTGCCGTCGAGACATTAACCGCCTCAACCTCTCCACCCCTCTCACCCACTCCAACCTCTCCCCTGCAGAACGGGCAGCCCTCCGCTCCCTCCGCTCCAACCCCAACCTCCAACTCAGCTCTTCCCCTCCACCCACTGCATCCCAAAACCAGCCCAGCCTGTCTCTGCCTCCCTAACCTGTTCTTCCTCTCACCCATCCCTTCCTCACACCTCAAGCTGCACCTCCATTTCCTACCTACCAACCTCATCCGACCCCCTTGACCTGTCCATCTTCCCTGGACTGACCTATCCCCTCCCCACCTCCCCACCTATGCTCTCCTCTCCACCTATCTTCTTTTCTCTCCATCTTCGGTCCGCCTCCCCCTCTCTCCCTATTTATTCCAGAACCCTCACCCCAGCCCCCTCTCTGATGAAGGGTCTAGGCCTGAAACATCAGCTTTTGTGCTCCTCAGATGCTGCTTGGCCTGCTGTGTTCATCCAGCTCCACACTTTATTATGTTAGGGAAGGTTGTGGCTTAGAGGAGTTATTGCAAGGCTATTAATCTGGAAATTTACCTTATACCCTGGGGACCTGTTTCAGATCCTGCCATTCGCAGGGTTTGCAGTTTGAATTTAATATTTTTCCAAAAAAGGCCTGGAATGAAGAATCTATTGATGACAGCGAAATCATTGTCAATTGTCGGAAAAACCAACTGGTTTGCTAATGTCCTTCAGGGAAGGAAATCTGCCACCTTCACCTGGTCTGGCCTACATGTGAGTCCAGAACCACATTAATGTAGTTGACATTGGATTTCCTCTGAAGTGGCCTGGCAGGCCATTCCTGTGTTCAGACAGAGCTGGAAAATTTCTGTCAATGGCTCTGCAATTTGCTCCCTTAATCCCTCAGCAATCTGGGATGCATCCCATTTAGGCCTCGGTGACTTCTCTACCTGGAGTGCTGCCAGCCTTTCTCGCACCTCGCTTTTAGCAATCACCAGACAGCTCAGTTGCTGAACACCCATGTTTCCAACTGGCCCATTGAGACCATCTTCTGATTCGGTAAAACCAGAAACAAAATATTCATTTACTATCTCAGTCATATTCTTTACCTGTGAGCTGCTTACCCTGCTTGTTCCTTATGGGGCCCACTCTATCCTTCACTCATCATTTACCCCTAATGTGTTTGAAGACCATTCTACTATTTATTTTAGTGTGCCTGACATCCTTTCTTCATGCTTCCTCTTAGTGTTCCTAAATCCAGCTTTAGCTTCTCTTCTGCATTTGAGATCCACTTCCTGATTTCTATTGCTGTTATTATTCTGGAATATATCATATGTCTCCTTTTTCTTCCTCATTTTCTCATCAATATCTTCAGTCATCAGGGAGCTCTAGCTTTGCATAACCTGTATTGGGGATAACCTGTATTGGATGGGATAGTGTCGGGGGAGGGGCTTAGATTAGTTCACAGGTCGGCAAAACATCGAGGGCCGAAGGGCCTGTGCTGCGCTCTATTGTTCCATGTTCTATCTATTTATTTCTCATGCATATGTACCTGGGATATCCTGGATGACATAAAAAGAGGTGGGAAGATATTGAACATAGAACAGTACAGCACAGGAACAGGCCCTTTGGCCCATACTGTTGTGCTGAACAAGACACCAAATTAAACTAATCCCTTCTGCCTGCCTTTAGTCCATATAGAACATAGAACTCCTCCCATTCCTTGTGTATTCGTGTGCTTTTCTAAAAGTCCCTTAAATACCCTGATTGTACATGCCTCCGCCACCACCCCTGGCAGCGCGTACCAGACTCCAAGCACTCTCTGTGTAAAAAAATGTCCCTAATATCTCCTTTGAACTTTCCCTCCCTCACCTTAAATGCATGCCCCCTAGTATTAGACATTTCAACTCTGGGAAAAGGATTCTGGCCATCAGCCCTATCTATGCTATTCATAATTTTATAGACTTCTGTCAAGTCTCCTCTCAGCCTCCACCGCTCCAGAGACAACAGCCTGAGCTTTTCTATCCTCCCCTTATACCCTCTAATCCAGGCAGCATCCTGGTAAACCTCTTCTGCACCCTCTCCAACGCCTCCACATCCTTCCTGTAATGTGCTAACTGAATTGAATGCAATACTCTCGGTCTGGCCCAACCAAAGTCTTATCAAGCTGCAACATGACATCGTGACTCTTGTACCGACCAAACACACAGGTATCAAGAATAACAGAGGATATCTGCAGAACGACATAGAGAGGTTAACTGTATGGACAGCACCTGGCAGCTGGGATATAATGTGACAAAATGCTAAGTATTGCCCTTTGACACGAAGAATAGACAAGCTGAATGTTATTCAAAAGGAGAAAGACTGCAGATACTCCAGCACAGAGTGATTTAGGAGTCCTACTTTAGGAAAATCATAGAACATAGAACATAGAACATAGAACATTACAGCACAGTACAGGCCCTTCGGCCCTCGATGTTGTGCCGACCTGTCATACCGATCTCAAGCCCATCTAACCTACACTATTCCATGTACGTCCATATGCTTATCCAATGACGACTTAAATGTGCCTAAAGTTGGCGAATCTACTACCATTGCAGGCAAAGCGTTCCATTCCCTTACTACTCTCTGAGTAAAGAAACTACCTCTGACATCTGTCCTATATCTTTCACCCCTCAATTTAAAGCTATGCCCCCTCGTGCTCGCCGTCATCATCCTAGGAAAAAGGCTCTCCCTATCCACCCTATCTAACCCTCTGATTATTTTATATGTTTCAATTAAGTCACCTCTCAACCTTCTTCTCTCTAATGAAAACAGCCTCAAGTCCCTCAGCCTTTCCTTGTAAGACCTTGCCTCCATACCAGGCAACATCCTAGTAAACCTCCTCTGCACCCTTTCCAAAGCTTCCACATCCTTCTTATAATGCGGTGACCAGAACTGTACGCAATACTCCAAGTGCGGCCGCACCAGAGTTTTGTACAGCTTCACCATAACCTCTTGGTTCCGGAACTCGATCCCTCTATTAATAAAAGCTAAAACACTGTATGCCTTCTTAACAGCCCTGTCAACCTGGGTGGCAACTTTCAAGGATCTGTGTACATGGACACTGAGATCTCTCTGCTCATCTACACTACTAAGAATCTTACCATTAGCCCTGTACTTTGCCTTCCGGTTACTCCTACCAAAGTGCATCACCTCACACTTGTCTTCATTAAACTCCATTTGCCACCTCTCAGCCCAGCTCTACAGCTTATCTATGTCTCTCTGCAACCTACAGCATCCTTTGTCACTATCCACAACTCCACCGACCTTAGTGTCATCTGCAAATTTACTAACCCATCCTTCTACGCCCTCATCCAGGTCATTTATAAAAATGACAAACAGCAGTGGACCCAACACCGACCCTTGTGGTACACCACTAGTAACTGGTCTCCAGGATGAACATTTCCCATCAACTACCACCCTCTGTCTTCTTCCAGCAAGCCAATTTCCGATCCAAACTGCTATATCTCCCACAATTCCATTCCTCCGCATTTTGTACAATAGCCTATTGTGGGGAACCTTATCAAACGCCTTGCTGAAATCCATATACACCACATCAACCGGTTTACTCTCATCTACCTGTTTGGTCACCTTCTCAAAGAACTCAATAAGGTTTGTGAGGCACGACGTTCCCTTCACAAAACCGTGCTGACTATCCCGAATCAATTTATTCTTTTCTAGATGCTTATAAATCCTATCCCTTCTAACCTTTTCCAACACTTTACCAACAACTGAGGTAAGGCTCACTGGTATACAATTACCAGGGTTGTCTCTACTCCCCTTCTTGAACAGGGGAACCACATTTGCTATCCTCCAGTCATCTGGCACAATTCCTGTAGACAATGACGAGTTAAAGATCAATGCCAAAGGCTTGGCAATCTCCTCCCTGGCTTCCCAGAGGATCCCAGGTTAAATCCCATCCGGCCCAGGGGACTTATCTATCTTCACCCTCTGTAGGATTTCTAATACCTCTTCCTTGTGAACTTCAATCCCACCTAGTCTAGTAGCTTGTATCTCAGTATTCTCCTCGACAACATTGTCATTTTCTAGAGTGAATACTGTTGAAAAATATTCATTTAGCACTCCCCCTATCTCATCTGACTCCACACACAACTTACCACTACTATCCTCGATTGGGCCTAATCTTACTTTCGTCATTCTTTTATTCCTTAAATACCTATAGAAAGCCTTAGGGTTTACCCTGATCCTATCCGCCAACAACTTCTCATGTCTCCTCCTGGCTCTTCTGAGCTCTCTCTTTAGGTCTTTCCTGGCTACCTCGTAGCCCTCAAGTGCCCTAACTGAGCCTTCACATCTCATCCTAACATAAGCCTTCTTCTTCCTCTTGACCAGAGATTCCACCTCCTTCATAAACCACGGCTCCTGCACTCTACAGCTTCCTCCTGCCTGACAGGTACATACTTATCTAGGACACACAGGAGCTTTTCCTTGAATAAGCTCCACATTTCTAATGTGCCCATCCCCTGCAGTTTGCTTCCCCATCCTATGCTCCCTAAATCTTGCCTAATCTCATCGTAATTGCCTTTCCCCCAGCTATAACTCTTGCCCAGTGGTGTACACCTATCCATTTCCATCACTAAAGTAAACATAACAGAATTGTGATCGCTATCACCAAAGTGCTCACCTACTTCCAAATCTAACACCTGGCCAGGCTCATTACCCAGTACCAAATCTAATGTGGCTTCGCCCCTTGTTGGCCTATCTGCATACTGTGTCAGGAAGCCCTGCTGCACACTCTGGACAAAAACTGACCCATCTATAGGATACAAGGAAGGCAATAGGATGTTAGCCTTTATTTCAAAGCTTTTTATGAGTAGTGGTTGAGTACTTGGGTTTGCACTAATTGGAAGAGTGAGAGGTGACCTTATTGAAACATACAAGGTCCTTTCATAAGGTTGATGTGGAGAGGTTGTTTCCTCTCGTGGGAGAGCGTGGGACCGGAGGTCATCATCTCAGAATGAGGGTTGCATGTTTAACATGGAGATAAGAATGAATTTCTTCTCTCGGAGGGAAGTAAATCTGTGGAATTCTTTACCACAGAAGGCTGTTGAGGCTGGGTTATTAACTACATTTGAGCATGAGATAGAGAGGTTTTTAGTCAGTAAAGGAATCAATGGTTATGTGGAAAAGACAGGAAAGTGGCATTGAGAATTGCTAAATCAGCCATGACCTCATTGAATGGAAGAGCAGACTTAATGGGCTAAATGATATATTCTGCTCCAATGTCTTCTGGACTTACGTTATAACCTAAGCTTGATGGAATTGAATAACATGTTGGGACACCTCAGAGCGTAGCCTACATCCCTTAAATGAACAATATAATTTCATCTAGCTCTCACTAATTGCCCTTGAGAACACGGTAGAGAGCCACTTTCATGTGGTCCATGTGATGAAGTTACACCCACAATGCTGTTCGGGACGGTGTTCCAGGATTTTGGCCCAGAGACAAAGAATGGTGATACAGTTCTCAGTCTGGGTGGTGACTGGTTTGGAGAGGTACTTAAAGACTGTGGTGTTCCAATGATCTAATTCCCTTGTCCTATCCGTGTGACAGAGGTTGCAGATTTATAAGTACTGCCAGGGGAACCTTGCTGAGTTGCTGTGTACCATCTTGCAGATGGTACACATGGCTGCCACCATGCGTCACTGGTGCAGGGAGTGAATGTTGAGGATGGTGGGCAGGATGCCAACATCACGAGCTTACCCTGTTTGTGTAATACGGAAGCCACATGTGCTCAGATTAGTTTCTTACCTTCAAGAATCCATGTAAGCCACCTGTGAGTTTATAAACAGCCAGCTGCATGACATCTCTCTTAGATAAAAAGGACAAATTGACAATATTTTTCTTTGGTAGCAATATCATTCTGGGAATGTGGACATGGTATTGTGTTTTGGTAAAGCAAACAAGGACAAGAGTTATTCAGTTAGAAGTAGGAGTTTGGGTAGTGTTGTAGAACGGAGAGACCGAGGGGTTCAGATACATAATACTTTGAAATTTGCATCAGAGGTGGACAGGGTGGTTAAGAAGACATTTAGCGTGCTTGCCTTCATTGCTCAGACCTTTGAGTACAGGAGTTGAGAAATCATGTTGCAGTTGTACAGGACATTGGTGAAATCTCTTCGGGAGTACTGTGTGCAGTTCTGGTCACCCTGTTATAGGAAGGATATTATTAAGCTGGAGAGGGTTTGGAAAAGATTTACCAGGACATTGCTGGGAATGGTAGGTTTGAGTTATAAGGACTCGCTGGATAGGCTGGGACTTTTTTCACTGGAGCGTAGGAGGTTGATGAGTGACCCCAGAGACATATATGAAATCATGAGGGGTATAGATAAGGTGAATGGTCGGTGTCTTTTCCTTAGGATTGAGGATTTCAAGATGAGGGGTTATATTTTTAAGGTGAGAGGAGAAAGATTCTTAAAATACATGAATGGCAACTTTTTACACAGAGTGCTTTGTATGTGGAATTAACTTCCAGAGGAATTGGTGGAGGCAGGTATAGTTACAGCATTTGAAAGAGATTTGGACAGGGCCATGAATAAAAAAATGTTTAGAGGGATACAGGCCAAGAGCAGGCAAGTGGGCCTAGTTTAGTTGGGATTGTGGTCAGCAGGGACTGGTTGGACTGAAGGGTCTTTTTCAGTGCTATATAACATGATTTGAAGAGCAAACATTTATTGCTCATCCTCTAGATTCCCCCCGCAATGTTAATGATGAGCCACATTCTTGTGCCCCTAAAGTCTGTGTGATGAAGGTGCTCCCACAGAGCTGTGAGGGATTCATCTTGAGAGTTTACTTCAGTGATGATAAACGGAGTGTGATAGATAGGGTGCAAGATGGAGCTGGGAGGTCACAGCATTCCCATAAGACTGCAGTCCTTCTCCTGCCAGCTGATAGAGTTTTGGGCTGATTTTATTATCTTCTGGCACACATTGACTGATTTCCACCCTAAAGTTGTGCACTTAACCATGAAGCCACAGAGCAAATCACCAGAATATAAATAAGGCAAGTAGGTTATCTTTGAATGCCACTCAACTTCTCAGGTGCAAGAGAGACTTGCACTTGCAGTTCACAATATCAACTCAAAGTGTGACATTCTTACAATAAACATCAAGGTTCTCAGTACAGGTTTCAAAAGAAGAGGTAAAACATGAGCACATAAATAACACTTTTCATGTCTGGTGTTGGTATCTCTTTGTGTGACTCGCTCAAAAACCACAAAGCCCACAGGGAGCACTGGGCCCTGCAGAAGTGGAAGAGTTTTTCTACCAGAGCTGTGAGGCTGGGGCTTAATCTTGTGGAAATTTCAGAACGAACCTGAGAAGGTGATGTAAGGATAGGTGACCATACACTTCTTCATGTAGCACGTTTCAAACAAATGGATGCATGGTCTTGAGAGGAGACAATAATGCATTCATCCGCTGGGTTTTTAATCATTTATGGGGATGTGGGTGAAGCAGCACTGAAGGAACGGCGATATACTTCCAAGTCAGGATGGTGAGAGGAACTCATGTACCTGCTGCCCTTGCCCTTGTAGATGGAAGTGGTCGTGGGTTCAGAAGGTGCTTCCTGAGGATCTTTGGTGAATTTCTGCAGTGCATCTTGTAGATAGTACACACTGCTGCTACTGAGTGTCGGTGGTGGAGGGAGTGGATGCTTGTGGATGTGGTGCCAATCAAGCGGCTGCTTTGTCCTGGATGGTGTCGAGCTTCTTGAGTGTTGTTGGGGCTGCCCCCATCCAGGCAAGTGGGGAGTATCCCATCACACTCCTAACGTGTGCCTTGTAGATGGTGGACAGGCTTTGGGGAGTCAGGAGGAGAGTTACTCGCCACAGTATTCCCAGCTTCCAGCCTGCTCTGGTAACCACTGTGTTTATGTGGTAAATACAATTCAATTTCTGGCCAATAAGAACATAATGTAAGAAAATAAGAACTAGAAGCAGTAGTAAGCAATTTAGCCCCTTGGCTGTTCAATAGCAGATCTCATCTCGACCTCAACTTCCCTTTCCTGCTTATTCTCCATAATCCTTCAACTCATTACTAATTGAAAATCTGCTTATCTCCTCTTTGAATTTATTCAGTGTCCTGGCATCCACCACAGTCTCGGATAATGAATTCCACGGATTCCCTATCCTTTGAGAGAAATAATTCCTCCCTCATAAAATCCAAAAGAACTGTGACCACTGTAAATCTGAAACAAAAACGGAAGTTTTTGGAAAAGCTCAGCAGGTCTGGCAGCATCTGTGAAGAAAATTAAGTTCTGAGGAATTGTCACCGGACCCGAAATGTTAACTCTGATTTTTTTCTTCATAGGTGTTTCCAGACCTGCTGAGCTTTTCCAGCAACTTCTGATTTAATTCCTCCTCATCCCTGTTTTAAACCTGCTGGTCCTCCCCCTAAAACTATGGCCTCTTGTTCCAGATTGCTATACACGAGGAAACATCCTTTCCAGGTGTACTTTATCAATTCCTTTAGAATCTTGTGTACCTCAACCACGTATCTTATTCCTCAAAACTCTAGTCGAATTGACTCAATTTCTCCTCATAATAGCAAGCCCAAGGCCCCATCTGGACAGAGGCTTGTGTGGGTTGGAAGACCATTGTTCTGAAGTTTTCTTTATTTCTGCAATACTGGACTTTTCATTCCTATATTTTCTAAGATCTTGTAACTGACGAGACTGTACCTGGGTACCTGGTACCTAAGGTGGTGCTGTAAGTGACAACGTATAAACTTTTCAATGTACCCATTTGAGTGCGTGACAATAAAGCCAATCCAATCCAATCCAATTCATTCCAATTCAATTCAACTCTTGTTGAAGATGATCATTGCCTCGCATTTGTGTGTCACACTTATCATTCTGACCCCTGGATATTGTCCAGATCTAGTTGCATTTGAACACGGATTGCTTCAGTGGTGTAAATGATGCTGAACATTGCGCAATCGTCGGCGAACATCCCCACTTCTGACCTTATGATGGAGGGAAGGTCACTGATGAAGCAGCTGAAAATGGTTGGGCCTAGGACACTACCCTGAGGAAGTCCTGCAGGGATGTCCTGGAGCTCGTTTGTACCAGGTATGACTGCCACCAGCAGAGATTTCTCCCTCTGATTCCTATTGGCTCCAGTTTTGCTCAGGTTTCTTGATGCTGCACTATATCATGAACAGGAGCAGCACTGCTCTATAGCATGCTTAGTGGTGTTGTTCCCAGTGATGTGCACAGGGGCTACTGCTCTCTCCAGTATGTATGGAGCCTGCCCTTCTCTATGGCATGCACAAAATCAGCCGATCTCTATCGCAAACAGGGAGGCTGTAATTCTTGAACAACGTGTGGAGACACTGTTCTGTATTAAGTGCATTTGTGTGCTATGACATGTAGAGCTGCTGTTCACCATAATAGACACACTGGCTCCAGTTCTCGATAGCGCCCACAATGTTTGCTATTATCTACAACATGCAGAGTTGCTGCTCTCTATAACATGCACAAAACCTGGTGTTTTCTGTAACACACACGGTACTCCTGTTCCCTAGAACATGCACAGGAACTGTTGTTCTCCAGAAAATGCTCTCCACTGCACCCTAGGCTTTCCAGCAAATATGAAAAGCTCTAAGATATGGACCCATTAACTAAACAAGTCAAGGACTGTGTCAAACTCAAAGAAAAGACATATAATTGTGCTAGAGTAGGTGGCAGGTCAGTGGATAGTACAGAATATTTAAAAAACCCTCAAAGTATTACTCAAAGATTAATGAGAAAATAAGTAGAGTCTAAGTGAAAGTTAGCCAGAAATTGAAAAACACGGGAAAAATTTCTTCAGATATTTAAAACAGAAAGAGTTAACATATTATGTGTTAGTCTGATGCACATTGAGTCTGGGGAATTAGTAATGGAGGATAAAGGAATGGCAGATGAAATAAATAGATTTTTTTATGTTGGCCTTCACTGGAGAGGATACAAGTAACGTTCTGGAAATAGCTGCAAATCAGGAACTGAAGGGGAGGGAGGAACTCCAGAAAATTACATACCAAGGAACTGGAAGGGAGTGTATTGTAGTAATTGTGAGTTGATGAGTCTCCAGATCCTGATGGATTTCATCGTCAAGACTTAAATGAAGCTGCTAGTGAGCTAGTTCTTGCGGTGGTTTTAATTTTCCATAACTCATTCAATTTGGAGTAGGCTCCTTTTAGATGGAATAATAGTTAACATAACTCTTTTACTCCAAAAGGGAGGGAGCCCAGAAATCAGGAAACTACAGGCCAGTTAGCTTCACATTTGGCACAGGGAAATTGTTAACAAGCTATTATTAAAGAGAGAACAATGGGCTTTATTAAAGGGAAATCATGTCTCGCCAACAATTGGAGTTCTTTTGAAAAACTGTTATTTTCTGCAGTAGATAAAGGGGAACCAATCAATGTATTGCATTTAGATTTCCAGAAGGCATTTCGTAAGGGGTCACATTAAAGATAATTGCAGAAAATAAAAGCTCCTGAGTCAGAAATAACACATTAATAGTGGCAAAAGACAGGCTGGATAACAGAGAGCAGAGAGTACAGATAAAATTCTGGCTTTCCTGCTACAGGAAAGATAAGACCATAAGTTTATAGCAGCAGAAATTAGGCCATTTAGCCGATCAAGTATGCATCGCTATTCAACAGTGGCTTATAAATTTCTCAACCCCATTCTCCCATGTTCTCCCTGTAACTCCTGTCCCCCTTGACAATCAAATCGCCAACTTTAGGTACATTTAAGTCGTCATTGGATAAGCATATGGACGTACATGGAATAGTGTAGGTTAGATGGGCTTGAGATCGGTATGACAGGTCGGCACAACATTGAGGGCCGAAGGGCCTGTACTGTGCTGTAATGTTCTATGTTCTATGTTCTATCTCTGTCTTAAACGTACACGATGACCTGCCCCCACAGCCTTCTGTGGCAGTGAATTCCATAGATTCCCCACTCTCTGGCTGAAGATGTTTCTCCTTAACTCCGTTCTAAAAGGTCTTCCCTTTGCTCTAAGGCTGTGCCCTCGGGCCCTAGTCTCTCCGACCAATGGAAACATCTTCCCAATATCCACTCTGTCTGGGCCATTCAGTATTCTGTAAGTTTCAATTATCCCTGCCTTATCCATCTAAACTCCAATGAGTATAGTTCCAGAGTCCTCAAGCGTTCCTGATATGTTAAGCTTTTCATTCCTGGGACCATTCTCATGAACCTCCTCTGAACCCACTCCAGGGCCAGTACATCCTACCTGAGATATGGGGCCCAAAACTGCACACAATACTCCAAATGTGGTCTGGCCAGAGCCTTACAAAACCTCAAAAGTACATCCCTGCTTTTATATTCAAGTCCTCTCAAAATAAATGCCAACATTGCATTTACCTTCCTAATTACTGACTCAACCTGCAAGTTTACCTTGAGAGAATCCTGGACTGGAACTCCCAAGTGTCTTTGCACAGCAGACTTCTGAATTTTCTCCCCATTCAGAAAACAGTCCATGCTTTTATTCTTCTTACCAAAGTGCATGACCTCACACTTTCCCACATTGTACTCCATCCTCCACTTCTTTACCCACTCTCCTAACCTGTCCAAATCCTTCTGCAGCCTCCCCACCTCCTCAATACTACCAGTCCCTCCACCTGTCTTTGTATCGTCTGCAAACTGACCCAGAATGTCCACAGTTCCTTCCTCTAGATCATTCATGTACAAAGTGAAAAGTTGTGGTCCCTGCACTGACCCTTGTGGAACATCACTTGTCACCGGCTGCCATCCTGAGAAAGACCCTTTATCCCCACTCTCTGCTTTCTGCCAGGCAGCCGATCTCCTATCCATGCTAGCGCCTTGCCTCTAACACCATGGGCCCTTATCTTACTCCACAGCTCCTGTGTGGCACCTTGATAAAGGCCTTCTTGAAGCCCAGGTAGATAACATCCATTGGCTGTCTTTAGTCTAAGCTGCCCCTTACCTCCTCAAAGAATTCTAACAGATTTGTCAGGCATGGCCTCCCCTTGATGAGACCATGCTGACTTTACGCTATTTTACACTGCACTGGCAAGTATTCAGAAATCTCATCCTTCACAATGGATTCTAAAATCTCACCCACGATCGAGGTTAGGCTAATTGGCCTGTGATTTTGAGTCTTTTGACTTACTCCCTTTTTAAACAGGAGTGTCACTTTTGTACTTTTCCAGTCCTCTGGAATTTTCCCTGACTCATGAAAGATCACCACTATTGCCTTTACTATCTCTTCAGCTATCTCCTCAAGAACTCTGGGGTGTAGCCCATCTGGTCCTGGTGATGTATCCATCTTCAGGCCATTCAGTTTAGCTAGCGCCTTTTCCTAGGTGATGGCCACCATACTCAGCTCTGCCTCCTGACTTTCTCGAAATTTTGGGATATTACTCGTGTCTTCCACTGTGAAGACTGACGTGAAGTAATCATTCAGTTCCTCAGCCATTTCCTTGTTCCCCACTACTATCTCTTCAGCGTCGTTTTCCAGTGGTCCAAGGTCCACTTTTGCCTCTCTTTTGCCCTTTATATATCCAAAGAAACTCTTACAGCCCTCCTTTATGTTACTGGCTAGCTCACCCCCGTTTTTAATCTTCTCCCTCCTTATCTATTTTTTGTTGCCCTCTGTTGGCCTTTGTAAGCTTCCTAGTCCTCTGGTTTCCCATTGCCCTTCACCCCATTATATGCTTTCTCTTTTGATTTTATGCTATCCCTGACTTCACTTGTCAACCATTGTAGTCTCATCCTCCCTGTACCATGTGTCTCTTCCCTAGGGATGAATTTCTGCTGCGTCTCCAGAATTGCTCCCAGAAATTCCTGCCACTGCTGTTCCACTGTCTTTCCTGCTAGGCTCCTCTTCCGGTCAATTCTCACAGTTCCTTCCTCATGCCCCTGTAGTTCCCTTTATTCAGCTGTAGTATGATGTTGTTAAACTAGAAAGGGTTCAAAAAAGATTTACAAGGATATTGCCTAATTTGGAGGTTTTGAGCTGTAGGGACAGGCTGAATAGGCTCGGGCTATTTTCCCGGGAGCACTGGGGACTCGGTTGGGGGGCTGACCTTATAGATGTTTATACAATCACGAGGGGCATGGATAGGGTGAATAGCCATGGTCATTTTCCCAGGGTGGGGGATTCCAAAACTAGAGGGTATGGGTTTAAAGTGAGAGGGGGAAAAATATAAAAGTAACGTGAGGGGCATTGTTTACATGCAGAGGGTGGGTGTCAGTGGGTGTGGTGGAGGCTTGTACTTTTGTAACATTTGTAACATCTGGAGGGATACATGGATTGGAAAGTTGAGAGAGGTGTGGGCCAAATTCTGGCAAATTGGAGTAGATTAATTTAGGATATCTGATCTGCTTGGGCATGTAGGAATGAAGAGTCTGTTTCCATGCTGTACAACTCTATGAACTAGACAGTGGAAAGATTGATTCTGGGATATTGTGTACCAGGCAGGTCACTGTATTTACAGAAGCACGTAAAAGATAAGGAAGAGGTTCAGAGGTTTACTGGACTAAGACCAGGAATGAGTAGAAGTCTGAAGACAGGATAGACTTGTATCCCCTGGAGTTTAGAAGAATTAGCGATGACTGAATTGAAATGTATAAGATCCTGAGGGAACTTGACTTGTGAAAAGGATGTTTCCTCTTGTGACAGAATCCAGAACTAGATTAAAATAAGATCTTCACCTATTAAAATAGAGATGAGAAATTTTTTTATTCCTTCAGAGGGTTGTGAGTCTTTGGAATTCCCTTCCCTAAATGCACTGCTTATGGAATATTTAAACATTGTGAAGGCAGAGGTAGATAGATTCTCGATGACCAAAGGAGATGAACAATTTTCGGAGATATGCTGGAGTGTGGAGTTGAGGTTAGAATCAGATCAGTCCTGATCTTATTGAATGGCGGTGCAGGCTCAAAGGGTCGAGTAGCCTAACTCTTGTTTGTATGCAAGGGGCTGCAGTTCTCTACGAATGCAGAGGAGTTGCTGATCTTTGTAACATACACACTCACTTCCGTTCTCCAAATGTACATAGGGATCTTGACTTTATCGTTTAGAAAATGAAACTTTAAACACCATTTTACATTTTGTTCAAGTTCTATTCCTTCACTAAATGCTTGTCCTCGCTGTGTTTGTGGTCTGACTGTTTTGTTGTTACTTGTGAGTGAGTAAGAATGGCAGATTTCTTTTCCTCGTGCCAAGCGATATCATGGCATGCAGCAATACAGACAGCACACAGGTAGGCATCTGTTTCAACTGAAATTTGCACTTGCAGCAAATCAATTCAACAGAAAGGGTTGCATTTGTGTAGTGCCTTTTATAAGGCCGCAATGGGAACAGAGTAGGACATTCGGCCACTTGGGCCTGTTCCACCATTCAATAGGATCATGGCCGAGATGTCATTCGTCACATCCACTTTACTGCCCTTTCCTTGTAGCCATTGCTTCCCAGACCCTTTGTTCAGAAGATGAACTTTATTTGTGTAATTTCGCTTTTTAGTCTGGAGGCTAGGTGCTGCGGCGCAGACTAAAGTGGAGGGACTGTAATTCTGAACTTTTTATTCCTATTTTTTAACTTTATTCCTGTGGTTTTGTATTTTTCGAATTTATTCCTGAGAATTTGTTCTTAAGAACATAGAACATAAGAACATAAGAACTAGGAGCAGGAGTAGGCCATTCGGCCCTTTGAGCCTGCTCCGCCATTCAGTAAGATCATGGCTGATCTTTTCGTGGACTCAGATCCAATTACCCGCGCTCTCACCGTATCCCTTAATTCCTTTATTGTTCAAAAAATGTCTACCTTAGCTATAAAAATGTTTACTGAAGTAGCATCAACTACCTCACTGGGCAAGGAATTCCACAGATTAACAACCCTCTGGGTGAAGAGGTTCCTTCTGAATTCAGTCATAAATCTGCTCCCTCTAATCTTGAGGCTATGCCCTCTTGTCCTAGCTTCACCTGCCAGTGGGAACATCCTGTCTACTTCTATCTTATCTATTCCCTTCATAATTTTATATGTTCCGATAAGATCCCCCCTCAATCTTCTGAATTCCAATGAATATCATCCCAATCTACTCAGTCTCTCCTCATAAGCCAACCCCCTCAACTCTGGAATCAACCTAGTGAAGCCCCTCTGCACCCCCTCCAGTGCGAGTACATCCTTCCTCAAGTAAGGAGGCTAAAACTGCACACAGTACTCTAAGTGTGGCCTCACCAGCACCTCGTACAGCTGCAACATAACCTCTCTGCTTTTAAACTCAATCCCTTTAGCAATGAAGGACAAAATTCCATTTGCCTTCCTAGTTAATTGTGATACCTGCAGACCAACCTTCTGTGATTGCTGCACAAGGACACCCAGGTCCCTCTGCACAGCAGCATGCTGCAACTTTTTACCTCTGAAGTAATAACCCTTTTTACTGTCACTCCTACCAAAATGTATGACTTCACATTTACTTACTTTGTCTTCCATCTGCCAGACCTTTGCCCACTCACTCAATTTATCGATGTTCCTCTGCCGAGTTTCACAGTCCTCTGCACACTTTGCTCTGCCACTCACCTTAGTGTCATCTGCAAACTTTGACACCTTACACGTGGTCCCCGACTCCAAATTGTCTATAAGATTGCGTACCTGGTCGCCTTTGTAGTGCTAAAATGGCACTGTAAGTACCGACTTGTAAACTTTTCACTGTACTCCTGTGAGTATATGTGACAATAAAGCAAATTCTCAGTTTGATTGTAATTCCAATTCTAATTCTATCTCGGCCTTAAATATACTCAAGGATTCTGTCCCCACAGCTCTCTGTGTGGCAATGAACTCCAAAGACGCACGGCCCTCTGAGGGGAGAAATTCTTCCTTATCTTAAATTGGTGCCTGTTTAATTTGAGACTGCGGATGTATGAAAACACACGAAGTACTTCTGAATTGTAGCTGCTATCGCAGTATAGAAAATTGGTCATCTTTTTAACTTTATTATTTGCTGAGATGTGGGGGTCCCTGGTAAAGTCAGTATTTGCTGTCCATCCCAACTGCCCTTGAATTGAGTGGCTAACTCAGCCATTTCAGAGGGCAGAGATAACAAAGTGTGGAGCTGGATGAACACAGCAGGCCAAGCAGCATCTTAGGAGCACAAAAGCTGACGTTTCGGGCCTAGACCCTTCATCAGAAAAGGGGGAGGGGGAGAGGGTTCTGAAATAAATAGGGAGAGAGGGGGAGGCGGACCGAAATTTGGATAAAGGAGAAGATAGGAGAAGATCCACTTTTCCACATTTAACAATCCACATTTCAGAGGGTAGTTCGGAAGTATGTGGAGACACTGGAGAGGGTGCGCAGTAGATTCACAAGGATGATTCCAGGGATGAGGAACTGCAGTTTTGTGGATAGGTTGGAGAAGCTGGGACTGGTTTTCCTTTGGAGGAGACAACACAGGATCTCTACAGTGTGGAAGCAGACCATTCAGCCCATTAAGTCCACACTGACACTCTGAAGAGCATCTCATTCCCCTACCCTACTGTCATGCATTTCCTATAGCTAAACTACCTAGCCTGCACATCTTTGGACTGTGGGAGGGAACTAGAGAAAACCCATGCAGATAACATGTAAACTCTACACAAACAGTTGTTTGAGGCTGGAATCAAACCCAGGTCCTTGCTGCTATGAGGTGCCGCCTCCCATGTTGAGAGGACATTTGACCCAGGTGTTCAAAATTACAAGGGCTCTGGACACAATAAGTTGAGGAAACATTGTTCCAATTAATGGGAGAATTGACAAACAGAAGGCACAGGTATTGGAACATAGGAACAGGAGCTGGCCATTCAGCCCCTCGAGCCTGTTCCACCATTCAATGAAATCGCAGCTTCCTCAGAACTCTGATTTGTTCTTCACAGATGCTGCCAGACCTGCTGAGCTTTTGCAGCAACTTCTGTCTTTGTTCCTGATTTCCAGCATCTGCAGTTCTTTCGATTTTTTAAAAGTGTGGAACAGTTATAAGAAATGTTTGAGTTAGATCCACTGTAGGGAGCTCGCAAGGATTCGCACAGTATCAGCACCACAATACCTTGAAAACTTTGATCAGATGACTCCTTCACCTTCTAAATTCCAGAGGAAACAGGCCTAATTTGTATACAGTCTCTTCATAACTTATCCCTTGAAATCCAGACACCATTCCTCTAAACCTACGCAGTACTCCATCCAACGCCTATCTATCCTTCCTGAGGTATGTTCACAGTACTCCCAGTGGGATCTAACCAGGGTTTTGTGTAACTGCAACATAACCTCTGCATCCTTATACTCCAGTCCTCTAGCTATGAAGCCCAGTATTCCAGTAGCTTTCTTGACTATTTTCTGCACATGCGACATTTTAAAGATCTATGCACCTGAGCCCCTAAGTCTCTTTGGTTATCCACTATATTTAATTTCATAGCATCGAGACAATATCCCGATCTATCCCTTTTCTGTCCAAAATGGAGAATCTCACACTTGCTTACATTGAACTCCATCTGTCACAGTTTGGCCCACTCACTTAGTTTATTGAGGGGAGAGGTGACGGCCTGACGGAATTATCACCGGGCTGTTAATCCAGAGACCCAGGTAATGTTCTGGGGACCCTGGTTTGAATCCCACCACAGCAGCTGGTGGAATTTGAATTCATTTTTTTAAGTCCAGAATTAAAAATCCCTTGAAGATAGGTAATTTTTTGAATAGGAAAGGAATTAAGGGTTATATTGAGTGAGTGGGTCAGTGGAACTGAGTCCATGAAAAGATCAACCATGATCTTGTTGAATGGTTGAAGAGCCAGATGGCTTATTCCTGCTCCTGGTTCTTATGTTCTTTTTTTCCTAACGTCAAACAACTGTCAAAAAAAACAATAATTCACTAATGGCCTTTAGGGAAGGAAATTGCCATCCTTACCTGGTCTGGCCTACGTGTGACTCCAGGGCCCTAACAATGTGGTTTAGGGATGGGCAATAAATGCTGCACTAGCGAGAGATGCACTTGTGAGAGAATGAAACAAAAACCCTTGTAATGTTATGGTATTATCTACCGGACAGAGTGCGTCAGTGCAGAGGGATCTGGGCATCTTAGTGTATAAATCACAGAAAATGGGTATGTGGGTGCAATATAGAATAAAAAAGGAAACTGGAATCCTGGTATTTATTATAAGAGAGCTGGATTATAGAAATAAAAAAGTGTTGTTATAATTATATAAGACGTTGGTGAGGCCACATCTGGAATGTTGTGTCTAATCCTGAGGAAGGATGCGTTGGCACTGGAGGCAGTTCAGTGGAGGGTCTCCAGGTTGACTGCAGGGATGAAGGGGCTGTTGTACGAGGAGCAGTTGAGTAGCTGGGCTTGTACTCATTGGAGTTGAGACGAATGAGGGAGGTATCTGACTGGGGGATATAAAACAACTAAAAGGGATTGGTTAGGTGGACATTGAACAGATGCTCCCCGTTGTGGAATGGTATCGAACAAAAGAGACCATAGATACAGAATGCGAGGAGGTCAGTTTAAAACTGAGATGAGGAGAAACCACTTCTCTCAGAGGGTTGTGAATCAGTGGGACTCACTGCCCCCGAGTACAGTGGAGGGCAGAATCAATCAACAAATTCAAGAAACAAATAAATATGTTTCTGATGAAACGCGAGATAAAGGGCTGTGGGGAGCTGACAGGAAAGTGGAGTTGAGACCAGGTTAAGATCAGCTATGACCATGTTAAATGGTGGAGTGAGCTCGAAGGGCAGAAACACTGAGTCCCATTCCTAATTCCAATGTTCCTGTGCTCAATGCAGTCAAGAAATGTGTTTACCCAGAGCAGTGAGAATGTCGAATTGAGCACCACAGGAAGAAGTTGAGACAACAGCCTAGATGTTTTTAAAAGGAAGCTAGGCAAGCAGATGTGAGAAAAAGGAATTGGGGGATTTGTTGATTGAGTTAAATGAAGGCCAATGGGAGAGGAGGCAGGTGCAGAGTGTAAACTGTGACATAGGTCAGTGGATCCTAATTACCAGTTTCAGTTCCTTACAGTTTTCACATTTCTATGTAATATGTACACAGCATCCTCCAGTGGAAGCAAATAGCTTCATCACTTTTGAATGGGGTTGTTCTAAAGAAGGATCCTGACCTGAAACATTGACTTTCCTGCCCCTCTGATGCTGCCTGACCTGCTGTGTTCCTCCAGCTCCACACTGTGTTAGACTTGTCACTTTGGTACAGCTCTCCTCTTTAATCTTCCCTGCCTGAAGGAGAAAAAAACTTACAATCTTCAATCAAGATTCCAAGAGCTTTGTCACGGGTGCAAATGAATCTTCTCTGCCAAGTGATGAACTCCTTTCCGAAGTGCCCATAATCAGAAACAACCCTTCAGCTGAGGCTGATGTAAGGTCTTCCAATGGTTTCGTGTGACACCCCTGCATACATATTCAACCTGCTTTATCAAAGCCAATGTGGTTCAAGAAGGCAGCTCACCAGCAACTTCTCAAGAACAACTCAAGACAGGCAATGAATGTTGACCAACCAGTGGTTTATCATAGAATTCCTACAGTGTGAAAACAGGCCATTCAGCCCAAAAAGTCCACACTGACCCTCCAAAGGGCATACCGCACAGACCGCCCACCTCCCCGTATTGTCCCATGGTTAATCCAACTAATCTACACATCCCTCTACACAATGGGCAACTTAACATGGCTGATCCACCTAGCCTGCACATCTTTGGACTGTGAGAGGAAAGCAGAGCACCCAGAGGAAACCCACATGTGCGACCCCCACACAGACAGTCACCTGAGGGTGGAATTGAACCTGGGACCCTGGTGCTGTGAGGCAGCAGTGTTAACCACTGAGCCAGCATGCTACCCCTAAATCTGCATCCCACGAGTGAATAGATTTGCTCTTTTACCAGATTCTCCACCTGCTCTGCTTCCCTTCCTTTATATTGCACCCACTTTTGTCACCTTTGCTTTTTTGTATTTTATAGCAACATTTACTGTTTCTATTGTACTTGACACCCACCATAAGCCTTCATCTTCATGCTGCTTCTCTGCATTTTTACACCACAATTTATTACCAAGTTTCCTGCCTTATTGCATTGTGTTAATATTAACAACTCTCATACTTATTAACAATTTCTATCAACTGTTGTGCACCCATCAACCGTGAGTTTACTGAACTGTATTGTTCAAAAATAACTCCAGAACTGTGAATGCTGGAAATCAGAAACACAAACAGAACTTACAGGCAAAGCTCAGCAGGTCTGGAAGCATCTGTGGAGAGATAGCTGTGGGGGACGGTCACTGGACCCGAAATGTTAACTCTGCTTTCTCTCCACAGATGCTGTCAGATCTGCAGAGTTTTTCCAGCAATTTCTGTTTGAGTTTTTGAACCACGGTGCTGTTCAGTCCAGAACGATTCCAGTATTAAAGCAAAACCGAAAGAACTGCGGATGCTGTAAATCAGGAACAAAAACAGAAGTTGCCAGAAATGCTCAGCAGGTCTGGCAGCAACTGTGAAGAGGAAATCAAAGTTAACGTTATGGGTATTTTCTGAGGAAGGGTCACTGGTCCTGAAGCATTAACTCTGATTCATTTCTTCACAGATGCTGCCAGACCTGCTGAGCTTTTCCAGAAACTTCTGCTTTTGTTCCTGATTTAAGGAAATCTTCCTTGTAGTGGCATTGTGGTATTGTCACTGGGCAAGTAATTTATCGACCCAGGCTAAAGCTCTGGGACACAGACTGAATTCCAACAGGCATCTGATTCAGCAAATAATTCTGAACTATGAAACTAGCCGTAAAGCATGATAATATTTTGTTTGTAAATCGCCTTTGGAGAAGAGTTTAATGCGTGAATCAGAGATCGGTGCTGGTGGAATGGGGGTTCAGTTTTGTGGGGCACTGTCACCAGCACTGGAGTAGAATTGAGCTATTCCACTGGGATGGACTTCGCTGTAACTGTGGTGGGACTGTGGTCTTTGTGAATTGAAGAATGAGGGCTGTGGAGAGTACTTCAAACTTAAGAGCGGGGCAAGCAAGGGTTGGGAAGATGTGAAATGTAGATTTACAAAGCATGCGAATGGAGGCTTAGAGATAAAGAAATAGGCTGGAAAGGCTGGGACTCTTTTCAATGGAGCGTCGGAGCTTGAGGGGTGACCTTATTGAGGCTTATGAAAACATGAGGTGCATAGGTAAGGTGAATGTCAAAGGTCTTTTCCCCAGGTTGGAGGAGGTCAAAACTAGGGGGATATTTTTAAGGTGAGAAGAGAAAGATTTAGAAAGGACACGAGAGACACAGCGGGTATGGATTGAACGGTCAGAGAAAGTGATGGATGCAGCTACAGTTACAACATTTTAAAGGCATTTGGATAAGTACATGAATAGGAAAGGTTTGGAGGGATACGGGCCAGGAGCAGGCAGGTGGGACTAGTTTAGGTTGGGAACATGATCAGTGTGGACTGGTTGGACCAAAGGTTCTGTTGCCGTGCTGTATGATTCTGTGAGGAAATACCAGCAAATACAAGTCAGATAAAAACGCCCAGAGTGGGACAGGAAGGGACAGTATATACAAGCCAAGAAAAATGGCAGCAAATAGGGTCAAAGGGGAAAAATAATGGTAAAAATGGTTAAAAAAGAATACAGAGTATTGAGGATGAAATGAATGCATTGACAGCATAAGTATGGGTTAACAGGGAGATTCATATAGACATTACAGAGACATGGTGGAAGAGGGGATCAAAACTGGGAACTACATACTCAGGGTTGTGTGAGGTTTTGAAACAACAGGTAGGAAGGAAAGGGTGTTGGGTTAGCTGTGTTAGTATAGGATGGAATAAGTCCGAAAGCAAGAAATGATCTGGGATCAGAAGGTGTAGAATCTATATAGGTGAAGGTAAGAAGTAAGAAAGGGAAGAAGATGGCAGTAGGAGTAGTCTATAGGCTGATGAACAGCTGTTATAATGTAGGGTAGTGAATAAAGTAGGCAATCATGAGTATAAAATAAAAGGAAGTACATTAATTATAGGTGATTTTAATCTTCTTTCAGGTCACCCCACAACCTCCTGCATCCCAGTGAAAACAAACCCAGTCTATCCAACGTTTCTTCATATCTAAAATACCCCATACCCATCTCTTACCTACCAACCTCATCCCACCCCCTTGACCTGGACTGACCTATCTCTTCCCTACCTCCCCACCTACACTCACCTTTACTGGCTCCATTCCCGCCTGTTTGACCGGTCTGTCTCCTCTCCACCTATCTTTTCCTCTATCTATCTTCTATCCCCCTCCCCCTCTCTCCCTATTTATTTCAGATCCCCCTTCCCCTGAAGAAGGGTCTAGGCCCGAAGCATCAGCCTTCCTGCTCCTCTGATGGTGCTTGGCCTGCTGTGTCATCCTGCTCTACATCCTGTTATCTGCCATTTCTCTGCCCATCTCTCCAGCCTATCTATATTCTGCTGCATGCTCCAACAGTCCCCTTCACTATCTGCTACTCCACCAATCTTAGTGTCATCTGCAAGCTTACTAATCGGACCATCTGTACCTTCCTCCAGATCATTTATGTATATCACAAACAACAGTGGCCTACCGTGGGGAACCTTATCAAACACCTTATTGAAGTCCATGTATATAACATCTACAGCACTTCCCTCATCGATCAACTTTGTCACTTCCTCGAAGAATTCTGTCAAGTTGGTAAGACATGACCTTCCCTGCACAAAACCATGTTGCTTATCACTAATAAGCCCATTTTCTTCCAAATGTAAATAGATCTTATCCATCGTATCTTCTCCAGCAGCTTCCCTACCACTGACATCAGGCTCACCGGTCTGTAATTACCTGGATTATCCTTGCTACCCTTCTTAAACGAGGGGACAACATTAGCAATTCTCTAGTCCTCTGGGACCTCACCCATGCTCAAGGACACTGCAAAGATATCTGTTACAGCCCCAGCTATTTCCTCTCTTGCTTCCCTCAGGAACCAGGGATTAATCCCATTCGGATCTGGAGACTTGTCCACCCTCATGCCTTTTAGAATACCCCACACTTCCCTCCTCTTTATGCTGACATGATCACAGTAATCAAACATCTATCCCTAACCTCAACATCCGTCATGTCCCTCTCCTCAGTGAAGACCGATGCAAAGTACTCATTAAGGATCTCACTCATTTTCTCTGACTCCTCACCTAACGTCCCTCCTTTGTCCTTGAGTAGGCCAACCCTTTCTTTAGTTACCCTTTTGCTCTTTGTTTATGAATAAAAGGCTTTGGGATTTTCCTTAACCCTGTTTGCTAAAGATGTTTCATGACCCCTTGTAGCGCTGTTAATTCCTCATTTCAGATTAGTCCTACTTTCCTGATATTCTTCAAAAGCTTCGTGTGTCTTCTGTTGCCGAGACCTTATGTATGCTTCCTTTTTCCTCTTTGCTAGTCTCACAATTTCACCTGCCATCCATGATTCCCTAATCTTGCCTTTTCTATCTCTCATTTTCACTCTGTCCTCTACTCTAATCAACCTCTCTTTAAAAGCTTCCCACATACCAAATGTGGATTTACCCTCAAACAGCTGCTCCCAATCCACATTCCCCCGCTCCTGTTGAACTTTGCTATCGTTGGCATTCTCCCAATTTAGTACTCTTCCTTTCGGACCACTCTCGTCTTTGTCCATCAGTATTCTAAAACTTACGGAATTGTGGTCACTATTCCCAAAGTAATCGCCTACTGGAACTTCAGCCACCTGGCCGGGCTCATTCCCCAACACCAGGTCCAGTATGGCCCCTTCCCAAGTTGCACTATTTACTTACTGCTCTTGAAAACCCTCCTGGATGTTCCTTACAAATTCTGCTCCATCTAAACCCATAACACTAAGTGAATCCCAGTCAATAGAACATAGTACATTACTGTGCATTACAGACCCTTCGGCCCTCGATGGTGCGCCAAGCTGTGAAACCAA
This sequence comes from Stegostoma tigrinum, assembly GCF_030684315.1. Taxonomy (NCBI): domain Eukaryota; kingdom Metazoa; phylum Chordata; class Chondrichthyes; order Orectolobiformes; family Stegostomatidae; genus Stegostoma; species Stegostoma tigrinum. The sequence goes on along the minus strand of NC_081354.1, from coordinate 186,522,694 downwards.
TCATTACCAATACCCTGTTGATCCTACATCTTCCCATAACCTGTCTATATATTTGTGCCTCTATCTCACGCTCGCTGTTGGGAGACCTGTAGTACAGTCCCAACATTGTTACCACACCCTTCCTATTTCTGAGTTCTGCCCACATTGCCTCACTGCTCGAGTCCTCCACACTGCCCTCCTTCAGTACAGCTGTGATATCCTCTTTGACCAGTAATGCTTCTCCTCCACCCCTTTTACCTCCCTCACTATCCCGCCTGAAACATCTATATCCTGGGATATTTAGTTGCCAATCTTGGTCTTACCCCAACCAAGTCTCAGTAATAGCAATAACATCATACTCCCAGGTACTAATCCAAGCTCTAAATTCATCTGCTTTTCCTACTACATTTCTCACATTAAAACAAATGCACCTCAGACCACCTGTCCCTCTGCGTTCATCATCTGCTCCCTGCCTCCTCTTCCCCTCAGTCACACTGAGTTCATTATCTAGTTCCTTACAGGCTTTCATTACTACCTCTTTATTGTCCACTGACATGGGTCTAGGATCTCCTGCCATTTTTACTCTTAAGCTTTAGTTAATACTGCTATAATATCAAATACTAGTTAAATGAAATGTAAAAAAATGTGCCAAATCACTCTACCTACCAGCACACGATGCAAAAAAGAAAATCACTTACCTTATCAACACACCAAAGTCTTTTTTTTGGTCAGAGGATTTGTCTGGATTAAACTCCACCTGTCATTTTTCTGCCCAACTGATCTATAGCTTATTTTCTCCTCTATCAATCCCTCTCACTATCTGCAACTCCACCAATCTTTGTATCATCCACAAACTTACTCATTAGACCAGCTATGTTTTCCTCTAAATCATTCATGTAGATCACGTCCCAGCACTGATCCCTGTAGAAAACCACTAGCCACAACCCTCCATTCTGAAAAGCATTCTTCTAGCACTCTCCTCTGTTTCCTGCGACTGGCCCAGGTCTCTATCTATTTTGTCAGCTTATCCCTGATACACTTCTGTGGCAAAGATTAGTGGTGAGACAGAGGAGGATGGGGAAACTTTAGAAACTCAAAAAAATGACCCCAGAAAAAGGAGAAAATAAATTTTGAGGGTAACCTGCAAGTATCATCAAAATGGACAACAAGAGCTCCGTTAAATGTATATAAAAGAAGAGAGAAGCCAATGTGAACATAGGTCCCACAGAAAATGAGGCTAGAGAAATAATAAGGGGGAAGCAGGAAATGGCAGAGGAGTGAATAAGTGTTTGCATCAGTCATCACAGGAGAAGACACTGATAAGATCCCAGAATTACTAAGTATGCAAGGGGCAAAAGGAGGCAATAAATGCTAATTAAGACCTTGAGAAAATATGGGGCTAAAGATCATAAATTCCGTAGACCTGATAGGATGCATCTGAGGATATTTAAGGAAGTAGCCACAGAAACAGGATACTTTATTAAGATATGAACTTAGGGTATGAGAGGGAATATACATTAACATGGATACAGGATTTGCTAATTGATAGAATTGCTACTAGTAAGGGGCCTATAGACTACTCCTACCATGTTCCCCTTACCTCCACCCATATGGATTCTACATCTTCTGAACCAAGATTATTTCTTGCCATTGTATTTATTCCATCCCATTCTAACAAAGCTACCCAACCATCCATTACTTCCTGCTTGTCTTTTCAAAAACTCACATACCCCTCAATAGTTATCCCTCAGCTTTGATCTCCTTGTAATCATGTCTCCGTAATGGCTATCAGATCAAACACATTAACTTCTATTTGCGCTGCTGATTCGTTTATTTTCTTCTGAATAATCCATGTGTTTTTACGGAAAAGTGTTAATGCAATGGGGAGGTAGCAGGATCTTTGGGCTCCCTGCTCCGAGCTGCAGAGGACAGTGTTTATCCCCCTAATCACACCGTCCCTTCCTACAAGGGGACTCCTGTTTCCTTCCCCCATTTGAAAGGCTCCCTTTACCAAGGTGCAGTGCATCCTTCTTGTCATCCCAATTTGTGTCTATTTATTCTTGCCAGAACCCAATAACTGTTGGGAAATTGCAGCCTTCTCATTTGGGGTCCAGTGTGTTCCTCCTGTTTTGGCAATATTTCAGCAGCATTGAAGCAGCAGTCTGCAGTCTTCTGTGTTCCCACCTGTCACTGTCCCTAGCATCTACGCTGTATCCTGAGACATTAATATTCAGGGCAAGAGCCCATCTCAATTACATTTCACCTCATTTCTGACCTCATTGCTCATTTCGCTGGTACAGGTTTAATCACTGTTCTGAGTAGAGTGAAGTTTGAAGACCGCAGATGTCGGGGGTGGGGTGATATGGTGAAGGGAGCAGCTCCTGTCACACAGTGGTCTTCCTGTGGGTAGAACATACACTCATTGAGCACAGATGATTTACAGCAGGTTTGCACTCGTCATGACAGTTTTTGCAGAAACCACGGGCAGCATCAAGTTTCATTCACAAGACTTGAATGAACCGAAAACCGTTGTGTAAAAGGCAAATTCTTCTTGCTTCTCCATCAAGCCTGTTCACTCCCCCTCACATGGCCCACGGGAAGCTTTCACTGTTCACCTTTCCACTTGTTTGGCGACGTTACAGCTCTGGAATATTATTGCTGGGAGCAGGAGTAGGCCGTTCAGCCCCTCAAGCAATGAGGAGGATAGTAACAGACTTCAGGAGGAGACACAGAGCAGTATGTTGGGCTACCACAAGCTAGGATTACTTAGTTCTGAGAAGTATGAAGTGATGGTATAACCTCTTCATTGGGGACTGCAAAATCAAAGTGACCAGGAGGAGGAGGCAACGGCCTAGTGGTATTATGGCTGGACTGTTGATCCAGAGACCCAGATAATGTTCTGGGCATCTGGGTTCGAATCCTGCCACAGCAGATGGTGGAATTTGACTTCAATAAAAATAATCCTGGAATTAAGAGTCTAATGATGACCATGAATTGATCGTCAGGAAAAACCCATCAGGTCCACTAATGTCCTTTAGGAAAGGAAACTGCCAGCCTTTACCTGGTCTGGGACTCCAGACCCACAGCAATGTGACTGTCTCTTAACTGCCCTCTGGGCAATTAGTGATGGGTAATAAATGCTGCCTGGTCAGCGACACCCTCAGCTCGTGAATGAATAAAGGAAATCTATGCACCAAAATATTTGAAGCTGGCAGGACCTGAGGAGTTGAATAAAATGCAGAATTGTATTGTTGGCTTATTGACAGAGGATTACATTTCAAAGAGAATGAAGTCACGGGGACATAAAGACACTGGGTCCTCAGCTGGAGTGTTTCATCCATTCTCATCACAAAATCCCTACAGTGTAGAAACCTCGGTCCAGTGAAGAGTTTTGTTCTGCGTACGGTACAGGCATTTTAGACCATACAAAGTGCATTAGGTAATAGAACAGAGCGAGGAATACATTGTTATGGCTGCAGAGAAGGTGCACTAAGAGTGAGTTTAATATTAAATTTAAAACTTGAGAGGCCATTCAGAGGTCTAATAACAGCGGGGAAGAAGTTGGTGTTGAATCTGCTGGTTCTGATGTTTAAGCTTTCATGTATTCTGCCAGTAAACTAGTTTTTCTTAAATTCATTCATGGGATGAGGGCATCACTGGCCAGGCAGCATTTGTTGCCCGTTCCTAATTGCCCAGAGGGCAGTTAAGAGTCAACTACCTTGCTGTGAGTCTGGAGTCACATGTAGGCCAGACCAGGTAAGGATGGCAATTTCATTCCCTAAAGGGCATTAGGGAACCAGATGGGCTTTTCTGACAATCAGCTATGGATTCATGGTCATCATTAGATTCTTAATTCTAGATATTTATTGGATTCAAATTCCACCATCTGCCGTAGTGGGATTCAAACCCAGGTCCCCAGAACATTATCTGGAGCTCTGGATTAACAGTCCAGTGATGATACCAGTCCAGTAGGCCACCACCTCCCGCTGTGACAGGTGTATCAAAATGCTACTTCAAAGTCAACCAAGATTGAGTCAGAATGAGATAACAAAGCTGGATGAACACAGCAGACCAAGCAGCATCTTAGGAGCATAAAAGCTGACGTTTCAGGCCTAGACCCTTCACCAGAAAAGGAGGATGGGGAGAGGGTTCTGAATACATAGGGAGAGTGGGGGGAGGGAGATCGAAGGTGGGTAGAGGAGAAGATAGGTGGAGAGGAGACAGACAAGTTAAAGGGGTGGGGATGTACCCAGTAGAGGTAAATGTAGGTGGGGAGGTAGGGAGGGGATAGGTCAGTCCGGGGAGGACGGACAGGTCAAGGGGGCGGGATGAGGTTAGTAGGTAGCAAATGGAGGTGCGGCTTGAGGTGGGAGGAGGGGATAGGTGAGAGGAAGAACAGGATAGGGAGACGGGGCGAGCTGGGCTGGTTTTGGGATGCAGTAGGGGGAGGGGAGACTTTGAAGCTTGTGAATCCACATTGGGCTGCAGGGTTCCCAAGCAGAATATGGGTTGCTGTTCCTGCAACCTTCGGGTGGCATCGTTGTGGGACTACAGGAGGCACAGGATAGACATGTCGTCTGAGGAATGGGAGGGGGAGTTCGGTCAGATTTTTAATCAGGAAGGGGAATCGAGGGTTACAGGGGAAAAACAGGAAAGTGAAGTTGAGGATTAGCAGATCAGCCATGAACGTGTTGAATGGTGCAGCAGCCTGGATGGGCTGCATGGCCTACTTCTGCTCCTACATCCTCTGGTCTTGTGGATCACTCAACATTGGTCTAGGTATTGGATACAAAAAAGTCAGCCGATCCTGCAAAAAAACTAAAACCATCACCATTCCTGCATAAAGAACCAAATCTACCATTGTAACTTCACTGTCGCTGGGTGAACATTTCCTTGCCTGCACCCCTTATGGGTGTGACAACACAGGTATCTCACCCCTAACTTTTCAAGGGTTTTAAATAATGGCCACATACATGAATGAAAAAGAAATATTGGCCAGGACAGCTCCTTTTCTGTTCAGCGAAATAGCATCATTGTTTATTTGTGTATCCTCCTGACAAGACAGATGGAGGTTTCAATTTAACATCTCAGCTGAAAGGCAGACCCTCCAACAGTGCAGCATTCCCACGGCACTGCACGGGGAGCAGCAGCCCTGATTCTGTGCTGGTCATTTGCAATTGGGTTGAACCCTCAACCATATCAGAGTGATAAGAGGGTTTCCCCCACAGCTCAGAGCGTGTCTGAATGACAAGGATTGAGAGAGCTCAGTGGCTGTGAGCCCGGGGCTAGTTCGCTCAGCTTGCAGCTGTAACCTGTAGATCAGTATTTGCGAGCTGTCTGAGTGTTGCAGTGAGTGGGTGTGAAACAAACAAAAAATAAAGGGCCAAGAAAAGAAAATGGGAGTCATGCTGTGGTTAATCACATGACTGGCACATCTGGTGAACCTGTGACTTCAAACACGCTCCTTGCTTCACACGTCTTTTTTCTGTACCTTGATCGAGCCTGAGATCACTTGGTTTCGTTGGTAATGTTGCTCTTTCCAATATCAGACTTTCAGCAGAAGAATACACCGCTTCTGTATCTCCTTATGTGAGAAAGGGTCTGCTGGTTTTTTTTATTCATTCACAGGATGAGGGTGTCACTGACCAGGCAGCATTTATTGCCCATCCCTAATTACCCAGAAGGCAGTTAAGAGTCAACCACATTGCTGTGGGTCTGGAGTCACATGTAGGCCAGACCAGGTAAGGATGGCAGTTTCCTTCCCTAAAGGACATTAGTGAACCAGATGGGTTTTTCCAACAGTTGACAATGGATTCATGGTCGTCATTAGACTCTTAATTCCAGATATTCATTGAATTCAAATTCCACCATCAGCTGTGGTGGGAAGCGAACCCGGGTCCCCAGAACATTGTCTGGGTCTCTGGATTAATAGCCCAGCGATAATACCACGAGGCTATTGCCTCTCCTTTGCTCAGACTGATTCCTGGGATGGCAGGACTGATCCATAAAAAGTGACCAGACCTATTAGGGCTATTTTCTCTGAAGTTTGGAGAAATGAAGAGGGGTCTCATGGGTACCTTTAAACTTCTAAAAGAATTAGACAGGGTAAATGCCAGAAGGATGTTTCCGATGACCAGGAATTCCAGAGCCTAGCTTAATGATAATGGGGAGGCTATTTAAGACTGAGATAAGACAAAGGCCTTCACCCAGAAGGGTGGTGAGCCTGTGGAACTCTCATCCACAGAAAGCAGTTGAGGCTAAAGCATTGAATGTTTTCAATAAGAACTTAGATATAGTGCTTAGGGCTGAGGAGACCAGAGGGAGTCAGGAAGAAAGTTGGAACAGGGGACTGAGCTGGATGATCAGTCAAGGTTATATTGAATGGCAGAGCAGGCTTGAAGGGCTGAATGGCCTCCTCCTGCCTCTGTTTTCTGTGTTTTTATGCTGTTAACATTCACCTGAATGAAGGCTGGCAGGAGATTGAACAATTTCAGGAAAGCTGGAGAATTAAAGGAAGGGAGAGTGGTGAGGAGGTAGAGAAGTAGGAGAGTGTTTAGTGTCACTGAGTCATTCAAACAGACCCTTCAGTCCGACCAGTCCATGCTGACCAAGTTTCGTAAATTATATTAATCCATTTGCCTGCATTTGTATTACATCTCTCTAACTTTTTTTTGTGTAACTTTTCAATGTTGTGATTGTACCCACATCTACCACTTCCTCTGGCAGCTCATTCCATTCATGCACCACCATTCTGGGCGCCCCTTCGGTCCCTTTTTAATCTTTCCCATTTCACCTTAAACCTGTCCCCTCTAGTTTTGAACTCCCCTACCCTGCAAAAAGACCTTTGTTATTCACATTATTTTTATTTTATTAATTTACGGGATGAGGGCGTCACTGGCCAGGCAGCATTTATTGCCCCATCCCTCATTGCCCAGGGGGCAGTTAAGAGTCAACCACATTTCCGTGGGTCTGGAGTCACATGTAGGCCAGACCAGGTAAGGATGGGAGTTTCCTTCCCTAAAGGACATTAGTGAACCAGATGGGTTTTTCCTGACAATCGACAATGGATTCACAGTCATCATTAGATTCTTAATTACAGATATTTATTGAATTCAAAATCCACCATCTGCTGTGGCGGGATTCGAACCCAGGTCCCCAGAACATTACCAGGCTTTCTGGATTAACAGTCCAGCGATAAGACCACTAGGCCATCGCCTCCCCATTGTCGAGATCCCTCACTATTTTATAAACCTGTACAAGGTACTGCTCAATCCCCGATGCTCAAGCACCTTTGTACATTAACGATCTGGATGAAGGAACTGTGGCATTCTGGCTAAGTTTGCAGATGATACAAAGACAGGTGGAGGGACAGGTAGTATTGAGGAGGTGGGGAGGCTGCTGAAGGATTTGGACAGGTTAGGAGAGGGGGTAAAGAAGTGGGAGTACAATGTGGGAAAGTGTGAGGTCATACACGAAGGTAAGAATAAAAGCATGGACTGTTTTCTAAATGGGGAGAAAATTCAGAAATCTGAAGTGCAAAGAGACTTGGGAGTTCTAATCCAGGATTCCTGAAATGACACAGTTTGGAGCTGGATGAACACAGCAGGCCAGACAGCATCAGCCGAACAGGGAAGCTGGTGTTTCGGGTCGGGAACTTTATTCAGAAACTGGCTCAAATATTTTCACAATGTCTTCTAGTGTTATACTTGCAAGCAGCAGATACACTTTCTCTCTTTCTATTCTCCTGAATATTCACTAAAAATCACCCCTTTTGCTTTTAAATTCCAGCAATTGTGGAACCTCTCCTTATCATTAGTCTCAGTCATAAATTAGTGCCCCCTTATTCAGAGACTATTGGAAACATGACCTGACAGGATAGATGTGGGGAGGACGTTTCCCCTTGTGGGATATCAGAACGCATCATCTCAGAAAAATGGTCTGCGGATTTAAGACAGAGATGAGGAAGAATTTCTTCTTTCAAAGGGTAGTGAATCTGTGGAATACTTGACCAGCTGGAGGGCTCTCGAGACTGGGTCAAAGAACAAAGAAAATTACAGCACAGGAACAGGCCCTTCGGCCCTCCAAGCCTGTGCTGATCGAGATCCTCTGTCTAAATCTGTCATCTATTTTCTAAGGGTCTGTATCCCTCTGCTCCCTGCCCATCCATGTACCTATCCAGATACGTCTTAAAAGACACTATCGTGTCTGCATCTACCACCTACGCTAGCAACGCGTTCCAGGTGCCTACCACCCTCTGTGTAAAGAACTTTCCACGCATATCTCCCTTAAACTTTCCTCCTCTCACTTTGAACTCATGACCCCTAGTAATTGAGTCCCCCACTCTGGGAAAAAGCTTCTTGCTATCCACCCTGTCTATACCCCTCATGATTTTGTAGACCTCAATCAGGTCCCCCCTCAACCTCCGTCTTTCGAATGAAAGAAATCCTAATCTATTCAACCTCTCTTCATGGCTAGCACCCTCCATACCAGGCAACATCCTGGTGAACCTCCTCTTCACCGTCTCCAAAGCATCCACATCCTTTTGGTAATGTGGTGACCAGAACTGTACATAGTATTCTAAATGTGGCCGAACCAAAGTCCTATACAACTGCAACATGACCTGCCAACTCTTGTACTCAATACCCTGCCCAATGAAGGAAAGCATGCCATATGCCTTCTTGACCACCCTATTGACCTGTGTTGCCACCTTCAGGGAACAATGGACCCGAACACCCAGATCTCTCTGTTCATCAATTTTCCCCAGGACTTTTCCATTTACTGTATAGTTCGCTCTTGATTTGGATCTTCCAAAATGCATCACCTCACATTTGCCTGGATTGAGCTCCATCTGTCATTTATCTGCCCAACTGTCCAGTCTATCTATATTCTGCTGTAATCTCTGACAGCCCCCTTCACTATCTGCTACTCCACCAATCTTAGTGTCATCTGCAAACTTGCTGATCAGACCACCTACACCTCCCTCCAGATCATTTACACATATCTCAAACAACAGTGGTCCCAGCACAGATCCCTGTGGAACACCACTGGTTACAGGTCTCCAATTTGAGAAACCCCCTTCCACTACAACTCTGTCTCCTGTTGCCCAGCCAGTTTTTTTTAATCCATCTCGCTAGCACACCCTGGACCCCATGTGACTTCACTTTCTCCATCAGCCTGTCATGGGGAACCTTATCAAACACCTTACTGAAGTCCATGTATATAACATCTACAGCCTTTCCCTCATCAATCAACCTAGAATTCTTTGAGGAAGTGACAATCAAGCTGGTAAGACATGACCTTCCCTGCACAAAACCATGTTGCCTATCAGTAAAAAGCCTATTTTCTTCCAAATGGGAATAGATCCTATCTCTCAGTATCTTCTCCAGTAGCTTCCCCACCACTGACGTCAGGCTCACTGGTCGATAATTACCTGGATTATCCTTGCTGCCCTTCTTAAACAAGGGGACAGCATTAGCAATTCTCCAGTCCTCTGGAACCTCACCCGTGTTTAAGGGTCATTAAGTATATTCCAGGCTAACATAGATTTTTAATTGAGAAAGGAATTAAAGGTAATTCCTCCTCCTGTTCCTGTGAAATCTACTCACATGTGACATTGCATTCACTAAAAATTAAATATACATGTTGTTACAAAGTAGTTGAATTCCTCTAATAATTAAAACTGAAACACCCAGGAAGGTGCACCTCACCTCGAAATCTGTTATAGAAAGTGTGAAAAGTGGTATGACCTGTTTCTCACCACCTCACCCCAGCACCCCTCCTCACAGCAAGCTGAGAGAAAGGAGAGGTTAAATGAAATGAGCTCCTGACAGTCACTCTATCAATAATAAGTAACAGTTTCTTTCACTCACTCTAACACTGAACAAATTAACAAAATCACACACAAACTGAACAATTCTCCCTCAACTACGAACTACTCCTGAGTAAAACAAAATTTTAATGATATATTGTTCTCATTAATATGAGTCCCACTTACACAACACAAATTAATTTTAAAAAAGATTAAAACCTAATCTTTTGAAACTAGTCAGGATAAGTCTTCTGGAATGTTCTTTGCCTTCTCTGCTGTCCTCCAGTCAGGAACACCTTCCTCCATTGAATTCTTGTGTCAGGAATATGTCCTACGAGTACTGTAGTACCTTTATTGAGATGCTGCTTACTCTGAGAGCATATAGATTTCAGGTGGAGCCAATGATTTTCTCTTTCTTTAGAGCTGATAGCTATTGGGAGCTGTTTTCTTAACAGATGGCAGTTTGATCTCACACCAATTTTCAAATTCCATCTTCTTTCATCCCCTTGATTACCAATTTATTTCTTCTGATAGGATTGGTCCGAGGTTGTCAAAACCATCAGATTTAAGTTTAGTTGGGTTTTGGTGTCTAGGGCCTGGTTTGAATGAATTGGCTAAATTCAACAACGTGTTGATTTGGTAAAGATGCTGCTTTCCCTGCCTACAGTACAGTTTTTTGATGCAAAGTTTCAATTTCCAGAGCTGTATGCATCTGCTGCTGCCTGCAGACGCTTTCTTTTAAAAATCTCCAAGCCTAGAAAAAACACATCATCTTTTAAAAGGACCACACATTCTCCCCGCCCCCGCCCTGAACTACCCTCTATCATTTTACAAACAAATTCTGATATCTTGCCTTGCAATCCACAAGTACTACATCCAACTTTGCAACAATGTTAAAGTCTTGGGGCTTTTCTAAAATTACCCATGAACATTGTAGGTCACATGAGATCCAGGGACAATGTACCAATTGGATACAAAATTGGATTGATCGTAGAAGAAGAAGGTGGTGGTGGAGAGTTGGTTGTTTTGGACTGGAGCCCTGTGACCAGTGGTGTGCAGCAAGGATTGGTGCTAGGTCCACAGCTTTCCGTCAATTGTATAAATGATTTGGACGAAAATATAAAACATACGGTTAGTAAGTTTGCAGATGGCACCAAAATTGGTGGTAGAGTGGACAGTGAGGATGATCATCTAAGTGCACAATGGGATCTTGATCAACTGGGCCAGTGGGCCAAGGAGTTTTATTGAGATAAATGTCAGGTGTTGCATTCTGAGAAGACAAACCAGGGCAGGACCTACACAGTTAATTCTAGGCCTCCGGCGAATATTGTCAAATAGAGAGACCTAATGGTTCGTGTACGTAGTTCCTTGAAAGTGGAGTCACAGGTAGACAGGGTGATGAAGAAAATGAATGGTATGCTTGCCTTCATTTGTAAGGGCATTGAAAATAAGAGTTGGGGTGTCATCTTACAAGTTCTTCACCCAGAGAGTTGTGAGCGCATGGAATAGTTTACCAGTGGTAGTCGTGGAAGTGGAGTCATTAGTGACATTTAAGCGACTGCTGGACATGCACATGGACAGCAGTGAAGTGAGGGGAATGTAGGTTAGGTTATTTTATTTTTGGATTAGGATTATTCCACAGCACAACATCGTGGGCCGAAGGGCCTGTACTGTGCTGTACTTTTCTATGTTCTATGTTCTAAGTATACAAAATATTGGTAAGGCCACATTTGGAATATTGTGAACAGTTCTGGTCTCCCTGCTGTAGGGAGGATGTTATTAAACTGGAAAGGGTACAGAAGAGATTTACAAGAATGTTACTGAGACTACAGGCTTGAGTTATAAGAAGAGGCTGGATAGGTTGGGATTTTTTTGCCTGGAGCATCAGATGCTGAGGGGTGACATTATAGTGGTTTTTGTAAAATGAGGGGCACAGATAATGTGAATAATGAAGGTCTTTTCCCCAGGGTCGGGGAGTCCAAAACTAGAGGGCATAAGTTTAAGGTGAGAGGGGGAAGATTTAAAAGGGACCAGAAGGGCAACATTTTCACACAGAGGGTACATTTAAAAGACATTTGGACAGGCATGTGGATTGGGAAGGTTTAGTGGGATATGGGCAAATGCCAAGAGGCCAAAATAAAGGCCAAATGGAACTAGTTCAGTTTAGGAAACCTGGTCGGCATGGACAAATTGGGCCGAAGGATCTGTTTCTGTGCTGTAGAACTCTATGACTCTGTGACTATATTGGAGCCTGTAGTTTCCCATTGCTTTCTCCATGGTTTTCTCTTTTCTACAGTGTCATGTACAGAAATTTACTCTCCATCACCGACACTCAGTAGCAGCAGTGTGTACTATCTACAGGATGCACTGCAGAAATTCACCAAAGATTCTCAGACAGCACCTTCCAAACCTACGACCACTTCCATCCAGAAGGACAAGGATAGTAGAAACCTAGCAACAACACCCCCTGTAAGTTCCCCTCCGAGCCACTCACCATCCTGACTTGGAAATATATCGCCGTTCCTTCACTGTCACTGGGTCAAAATCCTGGAATTCCCTCCCTAAGGGCATTGTGGGTCAACCTACAGCACATGGACTGCAGCGGCTCAAGAAGGCAGCTCACCCCCACCTTCTCAAGGGGCAGTTAGGGACAGAGCAATAAACGCTGGCCCAGCCCAGCAATGCCCAGGGAAGCAGCTGCAACAGCATTAAAGACCTTTTGAGCTGACACGCTGAAAAGCTGACTGGTTGTGTTAATACCCTTTTTGGGATACAGGCCACGACACAGGCAGGAAGTCAGTGGTTCCAAGGGATCAGCTGGAATGTGGAGTTGTGTGCACAATCAGATCAGCCACGACTGTTTCAAATGATGGAACAGACTGGAGGGACTGAATGGCCCACTCCTTCTAATCCATATGTTTGTGAGTATGTATGTTTGTATGTCCTGTGAATGAATGAAAAGAGAGAAAGCATGTCCTAGAATCTCAACACCTAGATAGTTGCCAAGTGATATCTAATCAGGCGAGAGTTCAGATGAATGAGGGGGGAATCTCATGGACTGTCGTAAAATTCTAACAGGACTGGACAGGGTAGATGCAGGGAGGATGTTCCCGATGGTGGGTGTGTCCAGAATCAGGGGTTGCAGTCTGAGGATTAAGGATGGACTATTTAGGACAGAGATGAGGAGACATTTCTTCACCCAAAGAGTGGTGAGCCTGTGGGATTCGTTACCACAATAAGTAGTTGATGCCAAAACATTGATCCCATTCACTTCAAGTGCTATATCTAGTCACCTCTTGAATACATTCAAAGGTTATAGGGAGAAAGCAGGATTAGGCTATTGAGTTGGACGATCAGCCATGATCATGGAGAATGGCGAACCAGGCTCAAAGGGCTGAATCTTCTCCTTCTGCTCCTATCGTCTGCGTCTCTATGTTTCTATGTAAGTTGTTGTTGGGGGCACTGACTGCAAATGTTGACACTTCGAGGAAAGTCTGCCATGTGTTCACAGTTTCCGATTGTTCTCTAGATAGAGGCAGGTCACCCTGCTGGCAGCTGAATGGGCTGGACAGCCTTTTCAAAGGATACTCAGAGTCAAGGGTGTACTGTAGGATTAGAGTTAGGTCGGGTCAGCCACCCTGGTTGGAGTTTGAACATGGAGCATAGAACATAGAACATAGAACAATACAGCATAGTACAGGCCCTTCAGCCCATGATGTTGTGCCGATCTATTATCCGACTCTAAGATCAAACTACCATGCATTTTAGTATCATAGGGCTGTATTCCTAACTAACTCAGCACCATATGTAATATAATAGCCAAGTTTGATGTTCATGAGGGACAGTAATAGACTCATGCTGCTGGCTCATTGCTTCAAGAAGACAGAAATGTTACAAATGTTAGCCGTGATTTAGCACCCTGTGTTTTCCAATCCTGCTCCAATAATTTGAGCATGCAATCTGAGTTGGCCTTCCAGTGAAGTATTGAGGGAGTGCTGTACTGCCAGAGGTGATTAAATTCATATCTCCATTGGAGATTTTCAGGATGCAATTAACCAGATGCCACACAAAAGGTTATTGTGCAAATGGTGTCAGAGATAACATATGAGTGTGGATAGAGTACTGGTTAGCTAGTAGAAACAGAGAATACATACAAATGGATCCCTGTCTGATTGGCAGATTGTGAAGAGTGGATTCCTGCAGTGATCTGTGCTGGGGCCTTCAAACCTTTACACTCAACATTAATGACTCAGATGAGAGAAGCGAAAGTAGGTAAATTCACAGATTATAGGTACGTTGGAAAGATGCCATTATAAAATTGCAGACCAATACAGATTGAGTGAACGACCAAAGATCTGGCAGATGGAATGCAATGCGGAAAAAAGTAAAGTTAATCGCTTTAGTCGAAAGAATAAAAAACAGAGTATTAAATAAACAATAGAATGGTCTGGAATTCAGAGTGTTCTAATGCATGAATAAGAAATGAAATTATTACACAGGTACAGCAAATTGCTAATGGGGTGCAATGCTTTAGAACATAGAACATAGAACATAGAACAGTACAGCACAGAACAGGCCCTTCAGCCCACAATGTTGTGCCGACCATTGATCCTCATGTATGCACCCTCAAATTTCTGTGACCATATACATGTCCAGCAGTCTCTTAAATGACCCCAATGACCTTGCTTCCACAACTGCTGCTGGCAACGCATTCCATGCTCTCACAACTCTCTGCATAAAGAACCTGCCTCTGACATCCCCTCTATACTTTCCACCAACCAGCTTAAAACTATGACCCCTCGTGCTAGCCATTTCTGCCCTGGGAAATAGTCTCTGGCTATCAACTCTGTCTATGCCTCTCATTATCTTGTATACCTCAATTAGGGCCCCTCTCCTCCTCCTTTTCTCCAATGAAAAGAGACCGAGCTCAGTCAACCTCTCTTCATAAGATAAGCCCTCCAGTCCAGGCAGCATCCTGGTAAACCTCCTCTGAACCCTCTCCAAAGCATCCACATCTTTCCTATAATAGGGCGCCCAGAACTGGACGCAGTTTATAATGAGAGAAATTGAACAAAAATTGAAGAATGTTATTGCTTCAGTTATACGGGGTATTGGTGAGACCACATCATGAATACTGTGTACAATTTGGGCCCTTTACTCAACGAAGGATGTAAATTCAGTAAAGGGTTACTAGATTAATGCCTGGAATATGCAGATCATAGAATGCCTAAGGTGTAGAAGCAGGCTATTCGGCCCAGCAAGTCCACGCCGACCCACCAAAGAGCATCCAAATTATGTGTGGCAGAAGTAGGGTAGATAGAAAGAGACTTGTTCCGTCAATGGAGCAATCAAAGACTGGAAACATAGATGAAGGCAAGGGACAGGAACTTTAGAGGAAATGTCAAGAAGAATTTTTTTTTAGAGGGTGACAGGATTCTGGAACTCACTGCCTGTAATAGTGGTAGGCGCAGAAACCTTCATAACATTGAAGAACTTGGGGTGGCACGGTGGCTCAGTGGTTAACACTGCTGCCTCACAGCACCAGGGACCCGGGTTCGATTCCACCTTTGGGTGACTGCCTGTGTGGAGTTTGCACATTCTCCCCGTGTCTGCGTGGATTTCCAATGGGTGCTCTGGTTTCCTCCCACAGTCCAAAGATGTGCAGGTTAGGTGGATTGGCCATGCTAAATTGCACAAAATGTCCAGGGATGTGCAGGCTAGATGTGGGGTTATGGGGATGTGGGGTGGGGTTTCTGAGAAGGATGCTTTTTGGTGGGTCAGTGTGGACTCAATGGACCAAATAGCCTGCTTGCACATTGTAGGGATTCTGTGAAGTATTTAGCTATGCGCTTGTGGTGATAAAGCTATGGGACAAATACCGGAAAATGGTTAGTTGTTTTACGCAGTGATGGGCTGAAGGGCATTTTTTTCCATGCTATATAACTCTAATTCTAGAGCACACAGGACCTCATTTTAATGTCTCATTGAAAAGAAGAGACCACCAACAGTGCTCCCTCAGTCGGAGCCCACACCAGGGATCCCCACACTAGGGATGCTGGCACAGTTTAAATTCTCATGGGTGGCTTGAACCTAAAATGACCTGACCCTGATGTAAAGAGTGCTGATGACTGCGCCATTGCCACAATTAGCCCATTGCCACTCTGCCATGGGGCACCAGGGCAGCCAAAGGTGATGGTTTTCTATTTGGCCTAACCGTGTAGTTCTACATCATTTTTTTAATCCATCCAAAGAAATAGTCGTTGAATCATAAAATTTTAGAATGGCAACAGTGCAGGAGATGGCTGTTTGTCCGTTATGCCTGTGCTGGCCCTCTGGGGGATATTAATTCTGTAGATCTGCAAATGTTTCCGCTGGAGATAATTATCTAATTTTCTTTGAAACACGAGGATTGAATCTACCGGCAGCACACTCTCAGACACAGCATTCCAGGATACGTCCAGGGACTGTTTAAAACCACTTTTCCCCATATTACTGTGTTTGGCTAATTACTTTAAATCGGGGTCCTGTAGTTATCACAGTCATTCAGTATGGAAACAGAACCTTTGGTCTGACCAGTCAATGCCAATTCATAATCCCACTCTCGCCTAGTCCTGGAGATAGTCAGAACTGTAGATGCTGGAGTCAGAGATAACACAATGTGGAGCTTGAGGAACACAGCAGGCCAGGCAGCCTCAGAGGAATAGGAAAGCTGAGGTTTCGGGTCCTTATGTACTTATCCAAATGTTTTTTAATCATCGTAGCAAAGTCGCATTCACCACTGAGATAACAAGGTGTCGAGCTGGATGAACACAGCAGGCCAAGCAGCATCTTAGGAGCAGGAAGGCTGACGTTTGGGGGGGTCTAGGCCGAAACGTCAGCTTTCCTGCTCCTAAGTTGCTTGGCCTGCTGTGTTCATCCAGCTCTACATCTTGTTATCTCAGATTCTTCAGCATCTGGAATTCCTACTATCTCCACTGCATTCACCACTTCCTCTGGAAGTTCATTCCACGCACACATCTCTCTGCGTTAAAAAAAAAGTTGCCCCTGTCTTTTTCAAAACTTTTTCCTCTCACCTTAAAAATATGTTCCCTTGTCTCAAAGTCCCCAACCCCGATTCTTGAAACTTCTTTTGGGGGTTTCTCTATCTCCCAGGCGCCTCTGGATTTTGACCACTTTGATTGGAATTTCCTTTCTTTCCTCATGAAATCAGTTGGCGTATCGCAAATTGCTCACCCCAGGAGCCTTTCTCCTGTCTCCTTTCCGCACCGCCTCCAGTGTCTTTCATTGCTAACTTCTGCCTGTCCCACAGGATTTGACCGAGGAAGAGAAACCCAACTGGTTCAAAGCCGAGAAAGGAGAGCTCATTGACCCCAACACAGAGGCGGGAGCGCAGCAGCAGACAAAAATGATCGAAACGCACCAGGAATTCTTGGCCCGCTCCCGCTGGAGTCCAAGGGAATCGGATTCACAGAGCACCAAGCAGGACAGTGATGAGGAAGTGGATATTCATTGCGACAAGGCCAAAGATTTCAACAGTCTGTCACAGACAGAGGAAACAGGTCACGCGAAATAGATGGCCTCCCAGTGGAATGTGAAAAGGACTCTAAATGCACTTAGCGTCTCTCTCCCCTGCTACACTCCTTAGAAACTGTGAATCAGGGTCAGAATTAGAGGGGGGAAAAGAACACTGTTAAATCTTGGACCAATTGCTTGCCACGACAGTGAGGTAATTCAAGACATGTTCTTAGGTCTCAAACCCTACCACAGCATCCATCACCTGCAGCTTTCGATCTGACCCTGTCAGTGGGTCAGAGATGATGGGTAAAGGGCTAATGCTGACAGGGGTAAGCATTCTAATCTCAACAGCAGGAACAAAGTCTCCCCTTCTTGAAAATGAAGTGATGAATTTGGCCGGCCCAACCTTGTGTCTAAGTGACAACAGGCCCATTTACAGCCTGCATTTTATTTAGAGTCAGACATAACGAACAGACTCAGTGTTTTCGGAATACACTTCTCCTGACTTTGTGTCATCTGGGAGTGTTTGATGGGAACAGTGTAGAGAGAGCTTTACTCTGTATCTAACCCCGTGCTGTCCCCGTGCTGGGAGTGTTTGATGGGGACGGTGCAGAGGGAGCTTTACTCTGTATCTAACCCCGTGCTGCCCCTGTGCTGGGAGTGTTTGATGGGAACAGTGTAGAGAGAGCTTTACTCTGTATCTAACCCCGTGCTGCCCCTGCCCTGGGAGTGTTTGATGGAGACAGTGTAGAGAGAGCTTTACTCTGTCTCTAACCCCATACTGTCCCTGCCCTGGGAGTGTTTGATGGGGACAGTGCAGAGGGAGCTTTACTCTGTCTCTAACCCCATACTGTCCCTGCCCTGGGAGTGTTTGATGGGAATGGTGTCAAGGTGGTCTACATTCAGCTTAAAGAAATAAAGAATAGTTTACTTCCATTCTAAATAAGTAGAGGGTGTTTTATATCTAACTCTGTGCTGTACATAACCTGAGAATGTTCGATGGTGATGGTGTTGAGGAAGCTGTGCTCTGCATTTAACCCAGTAGTGTCCTTTCTGCAAGTGTTTGATGGGAACAGTGTCGAGGCCAATTTTACTGTTAGTTTAAAAGAATAGTGAGAGCTTTAATTTCAGTTTAAAAGAGTTGAGGGAGCTTCACTCTGTATTTAAGTCAGTGCTGCCCAGTGTTTGATACACACAGTGTAAAAGGAGCATTAACTTCAGTTTAAAACAGTAAAAACATATTTACTTTCAGGTTAAAATAGTAAAGGGAGCTTTACGCTGTATCTAATCCCGTGCTGTCCCTGTCCTGGGGGTGTTTGATGGGGACAGCGTAGAGAGAACTTTACTCTGTATCTAACCCTGTGCTGGGAGGGTTTGATGGAGACAGTGTAGAGGGAGCTTTACTCTGTATCTAACCCTGTGCTGCCCCTGCCCTGGGAGTGTTTGATGGGGACAGTGTAGAGGGAGCTTTACTCTGTATCTAACACTGTGCTGTCCCTGTCCTGGGGGTGTTTGATGGGGACAGCGTAGAGAGAGCTTTACTCTGTATCTAACCCTGTGCTGTCCCTGCCCTGGGAGTGTCTGATGGGGACAGTGCAGAGGGAGCTTTACTCTGTATCTAACACCGTGCTGACCCTGTCCTGGGGGTGTTTGATGGGGACAGCGTAGAGAGAGCTTTACTCTGTATCTAACCCCGTGCTGTCCCTGCCCTGGGAGTGTTTGATGGAGACAGTGTAGAGGGAGCTTTACTCTGTCTCTAACCCCGTGCTGTCCCTGCGCTGGGAGTGTTTGATGGAGACAGTGTAGAGGGAGCTTTACTCCGTCTCCAACCCCGTGCTGTCCCTGCGCTGGGAGTGTTTGATGGAGACAGTGTAGAGAGAGCTTTACTCTGTATCTAACCCCGTGCTGTCCCTGCGCTGGGAGTGTTTGATGGAGACAGTGTATTGGGAGCTTTACTCTGTGTATAACCTTGTCGTGGGAACATTTGATGTGGGACGATGAAGAGGAAGCTTTACTCTGTATCTAACCCCATGCTGTCCCAGTCCTGGGAGTGTTTGATGGGGACAGTGTAGAGGGAGCTTTACTCTGTATCTAACTCTGTTCTGTCCCTGATCTGGGAGTGTTTGATTAATAATTAAATCTGCTTGGTCAGGCCACGTTGAGTGGTTGTGGCTGTCAATAAGACAGCCAGCTTGCTACTGTCCTTTGGGGTCGAAAACCCATGCTGTTCTTACCTAGTTTGACTGAGATGTAACATCAGTCCCACATCTGATGTGGTTGACTGTTCCCTGTTCTGAGAATTGGCTTAGCAATCTTTGTTCAGATACATCAAACCACTATAAAGATTACAAAAACAGAAGTTGCTGGAAAAGCTCAGCAGGTCTGGCAGCATCTGTGAAGAAAAAAATCAGTTAACGTTTCGGGTTCAGTGATCATTCCTCAGAGCTCATAAGTATTAACAAGAGCACATTGATTGCAGTAATTAAAGGAGGTTGCCCACATTTGCCTCAGAGCACTTGGAAGATCGTAAAATCCCTGCAGAGTAGAAGCAGGCCATTCAGCCCATTGACTCCACACTGACCCTCCAAAGAGCGTCCCATCAAGACCCACACCCGTATCCTATCCCAGTAACCTTGCATTTCCCATGGCCAATCCACCTTCACCTGCACACCTTTGGACTGTGGGAGGAAACCGGAGCACCCGGAGGAAACCCACGCAGACACGGGGAGAATGTGCAAACCCCACACAGACAGCCGTCTGAGGGTGGAATCAAACCCTGACGCTGTGAGGCTGCAGTGCTAACCACATGCTGCCCCAATGTTGTGCATTAAAAAATCACTGATGCTAAATTGTTGAAAATAAATGAATCTAAAAATGCCTGTAAACAATCATAAATCACACATGTCCACCTAACTCCAATAGCCCTTTGTCATTACCCATATTTTAGTTTATTCATTCATTGCATTGCTGGCTGGGCCAGTAGGTATTGCCATCTCTAATTTGCCCAGAGGGCAGTTGAAAGTCAACCATATTGCTGGCCCTGGAGTCACATGCAGGCCAAGGTCATAAGTCACATGACACAAGGTTATCATCCCAACAGGCTCATTTGAAACCACAAGCTTTCAGAGCGCTGCTGCTTTGTCATGTGACATGACATGTAGGCCAGGTAAGGATGGCACTTTCCTTTCCTAAAGGACATAAATGAACCAGATGGGTTTTCAGACACTCAGCAATGGTTGTATGATCACCCACTGACTCCAGTTTTTTAATGAATTGATTTTCCAACATCTGCTGTGGTGGGATTCGAACCTGGGTTTCCGGGTTAACAGTCTGGTGATAATACCACAAGGCCAACTGCACTCCTCGCTAATCCATATTTGCTCAAGAGACAAGGTACCCTTGGAGTTTGAGGTTCAGGCCAGCGAATGTCTTTCATATTGACTCGCTCTGCTCCAACCACAAACCTGCCCGCAATTCCCTGAAACCCCTAGGCTGATAAAATATTGTAAATATTTCTGATTTTCAGGTATTCTTTTCGATGTTATTCTTTCGAGGGATCTCACTCCCCTCAGTGTTTCAGATTTCCCAAAGCCTTTGCCAATGACTTTGTTACAGATCAGGGAGAATTCCTGTGGTTTCTGGTCACTTGGAAACTATCCGAGATCCAATACGCTCTATTTTCAAATTATATTTGTATTTTCTCACTTGTTTTGTATGTTTTGAAGAAATAAATGTATGATCTGCAGATTGCTTCGCTGCCATTCCCAGTTTCTTTCACCTTTTTCACTGTCTCCCCCGAGTATCATCACACTGAGATACAGTGTAGCATCTGCAGTTTCTATTATCTATATCATCACACTGAGCAGGTCATTTGACCAGGAGAAGCATCACAGTGAAACTCAACTTTTCATATACTGTTCACACCTTCAAACACACATATATACACTCACACACTCACACACAGACACACTCATTTCCAGTTGCAGACACACGCACTTGCATTCACATGCACGCATACACACTTGCATTCACACATTCACACACACATGCACAAACACACACAAACACACACAGACACACCCACACAGAGACAAGCACAAACACACACACATGCACTCACACAAAAATCACATACTCTCACACAGACACTCAAACACATGTATTCATACACACACACTAAACATACAGACGCACACTCATGCAAACATGCACCCATTCATTTGTATGCACGTGCACACAGGCATGGAAACACAGACACACACACACACACACACACACACACACGCAAACTCTCTCTCTCCCAGACAGGCAGGCACACAGACACAGAAACACACACACGTGATGATCACCCAGAGGTCAATCTTAAAAGCACTTGAAACATGATTTCATGGTTCACCTATTCAAATTGTTGGATACATATTTTCTGTTTGTCAAATGTTCTGCCATAGAGAACCAATGCCAGAACTAGGGTCTATAATGCAAGCTAATTACCAATACCTTCACCGGGGAATTCAGGAGAATCCTCATCAAAGAAATGGTGAGAATGTGAAACAACCAGGCTCAGGGAGCTGAGGTGAATAACATATATTTCAGAGGAAACAAAATAAACACAGTGGAGGTATGGATGGAAAGAAATGTTGAAAGAGTGAGAGAAAGCAGGGCAAGAGGACAGTATACAAATCGAACTCCCCAACTCTTCAGGTAATAAGAACAAGATCTAGGTGTTCTTGTACATCAGTCAATGAAAGCAAGCATGCAGGTACAGCAGGTAGTGAAGAAGGCTAATGGCATGCTGGCCTTCATCACAAGAGGAATTGAGTATAGGAGCAAAGATGTCCTTCTGCAGCTGTACAGGGCCCTGGTGAGACCGCACCTGGAGTATTCTGTGCAGTTTTGGTCTCCAAATTTGAGGAAGGACATTCTTGCTATTGAGGGAGTGCAGCGATAGGGTTCACGGGGTCAATTCCCGGAATGGCGGGACTATCATATGTTGAAAGATTGGAGCGACTGGGCTTGTATACTCTTGAGTTTAGAAGGATGAGAGGGGATCTGATTGAGACGTATAAGATTATTAAGGAATTGGACACTCTGGAGGTAGGAAGCATGTTTCCGCTGATGGCTGAGTCCAGAACCAGAGGACACAGTTTAAAAAAAGGGGTAGGCCATTTAGAACAGAATTGAGGAGAAACTTCTTCACCCGGAGAGTGGTGGATATATGGAATGCTCTGCCCCAGAAGGCAGTGGAGGCCAAGTCTCTGGATAGTTTCAAGAAAGAGATAGATAGAGCTCTTAAAGATAGTGGAATCAAGGGTTATGGGGATAAGGCAGGAACAGGATACTGATTGTGGGTGATCAGCCATGATCACAATGAATGGTGGTCCTGGCTCGAAGGGCCGAATGGCCTACTCCAGCACCTACTGTCTATTGTCTATTGTCAAAGAAGCCACATGAGCAGTCCTCCAGCCCTCTAGTGCCTCCCTGTGGCCAGACAGGAATGAGAAATTTGGGTCAGAGCCGCTGAAACTTCCTCCCTCTTATCAACTGTCGTCGAGCGTCTCCGATATTTAGCTCTGTTTGTAATCATTATACGTCTCTCTCTCACTTTCTATCCAGTTCTGCAAGTACAGGCTTCCAGAACAGAACCAGCAGCTCTGCAGACGATCCCACGATCTCACAACTTAGCTAGTTCTTACTAAACACCTCCAAACTGCGCACTCGATCCAGCTTCAGGCAGTCTGGTGCCAGCTGCAGCTTGAATGGCACTTGATCTCAGATTTAAGATCTGACAATTGTCAACTGAAGACATCAAACTTAAAGCTCACAATCCGACAGACATTTCCATTCAGTACTGGAGGAGTAGTGCACTATCGGAGCGTCAGTGCAGAGGGAGTATAGCATTGTTGGAGGGTCAGTACTGAGGGAGTGCCGCACTGTCAGAGGGTCAGTACTGAGGGAGTGCTGTACTCTCAGAGGGTCAGAGCCTTTGGAGTGCTGCACTCTCAGAGGGTCAGTACTGAGGGAGTGCCGCACTGTCAGAGGGTCAGTGCTGAGGGAGTGCTGCACTCTCAGAGGGTCAGTACTGAGGGAGTGCCGCACTGTCAGAGGGTCAGTGCTGAGGGAGTGCTGCACTGTCAGAGGGTCAGTGCTGAGGGAGTGCTGCACTGTCAGAGGGTCAGTGCTGAGGGAGTGCTGCACTGTCAGAGGGTCAGTTCAGAGGGAGTGCTGCACTGTTGAAGGGTCAGTACTGAGGGAGTGTCGCACTGTCAGAGGGTCAGTACTGAGGGAGTGCTGCACTGTCAGAGGGTCAGTGCTGAGGGAGTGCCGCACTGTCGGAGGGTCAGTCCTGAGGGAGTGCAGCACTGTCAGAGGGTCAGTACTGAGGGAGTGCTGCACTGTCAGAGGGTCAGTACTGAAGGAGTGCTGCACTGTCACAGGGCCAGTACTGAGGGAGTGCCACACTGTTAGAGGGTCAGTACTGAGGGAGTGCCACACTGTCAGAGGGTCAGTGCTGAGGGAGTGCCACACTGTCAGAGGGTCAGTGCTGAGGGAGTGCCGCACTGTCAGAGGGTCAGTACTGAGGGAGTGCTGCACTGTCAGAGGGTCAGTACTGAGGGAGTGCTGCACTGTCAGAGGGTCAGTACTGAGGGAGTGCCGCACTGTCGGAGGGTCAGTACTGAGGGAGTGCTGCACTGTCAGAGGGTCAGTACTGAGGGAGTGCCGCACTGTCAGAGGGTCAGTACTGAGGGAGTGCGGCACTGTCACAGGGTCAGTACTGAGGGAGAGGGTCAAGAGTGATGGAGTGCTGCACTGTTGGGCGGTCAGTACGAAGGAAGCGCTGCACTATCAGAGGGTCAGTACTGAGGGAGTGCCGCACTGTCGGAGGGTCAGTACTGAGGGAGTACCGCACTGTTAGAGGGTCAGTACTGAGGGAGTGCCGCACTGTCGGAGGGTCAGTACTGAGGGAGTACCGCACTGTCAGAGGGTCAGTACTGAGGGAGTACTGCACTGTCGGAGGGTCAGTACTGAGGGAGTGCCGCACTGTCAGAGGGTCAGTGCTGAGGGAGTACCGCACTGTCAGAGGGTCAGTACTGAGGGAGCGCCGCACTGTCAGAGGGTCAGTACTGAGGGAGTGCTGCACATTCAGAGGGTCAGTACTGAGGGAGTGCCGCACTGTCAGAGGGTCAGTGCTGAGGGAGTACCGCACTGTCAGAGGGTCAGTACTGAGGGAGTGGCGCACTGTCAGAGGGTCAGTACTGAGGGAGTGGCGCACTGTCAGAGGGTCAGTACTGAGGGAGTACTGCACTGTCAGAGGGTCAGTACTGAGGGAGTGGCGCACTGTTGGAGGGTCAGTACTGAGGGAGTGGCGCACTGTTGGAGGGTCAGTATTGAGAGGAAGCTGCGCTGTCAGAGGGTCAGTACTGAGCGAGTGCTGCACTGTCGGACGGTCAGTACTAAGGAAGTGCCGCACTCTCAGAGAGTCAGAACTGAGTGAATGATGCACTCTCAGACAGTCAGTACTGGGGGAGTGCTGCACTGTCAGAGGGTCAGTACTGAGGGAGTGAATACTGTCGGAGGGTCAGTACTGAGGGAGTACCGCACTGTCAGAGGGTCAGTACTGAGGGAGTGCCGCACTGTCGGAGGGTCAGTACTGAGGGAGTACCGCACTGTCAGAGGGTCAGTACTGAGGGAGTACTGCACTGTCGGAGGGTCAGTACTGAGGGAGTGCCGCACTGTCAGAGGGTCAGTGCTGAGGGAGTACCGCACTGTCAGAGGGTCAGTACTGAGGGAGTACTGCACTGTCGGAGGGTCAGTACTGAGGGAGTGCTGCACTGTCAGAGGGTCAGTACTGAGGGAGTGAATACTGTCAGAGGGTCAGTACTGAGTGAATGCTGCACTCTCAGACAATACAGGGGGAGTACTGCATTGTCGGAGTGTCAGTGCTGAGGTAGTGCCGCACTGTCAGAGGGCCAACACTGAGGGAGTGGCGCACTGTCAGAGGGTCAGTGCTGAGGGAGTGCCGCACTGTCAGAGGGTCAGTACTGAGGGAGTGCTGCACTGTCAGAGGGTCAGTACTGAGGGAGTGCCGCACTGTCAGAGGGTCAGTACTGAGGGAATGCCGCACTGTCAGAGGGTCAGTACTGAGGGAGTGCCGCACTGTCAGAGGGTCAGTAGTGAGGGAGTGCGGCACTGTCACAGGGTCAGTACTGAGGGAGAGGGTCAAGAGTGATGGAGTGCTGCACTGTTGGGCGGTCAGTACGAAGGAAGCGCTGCACTATCAGAGGGTCAGTACTGAGGGAGTGCCGCACTGTCGGAGGGTCAGTACTGAGGGAGTACCGCACTGTCAGAGGGTCAGTACTGAGGGAGTGCCGCACTGTCGGAGGGTCAGTACTGAGGGAGTACCGCACTGTCAGAGGGTCAGTACTGAGGGAGTACTGCACTGTCGGAGGGTCAGTACTGAGGGAGTGCCGCACTGTCAGAGGGTCAGTGCTGAGGGAGTGCCGCACTGTCAGAGAGTCAGTACTGAGGGAGTGCCGCACTCTCAGAGGGTCAGTACTGAGGGAGTGCCGCACTGTCAGAGGGTCAGTACTGAGGGAGCGCTGCACTGTCAGAGGGTCAGTACTGAGGGAGTGCCGCACTGTCAGAGGGTCAGTACTGAGGGAGCGCCGCACTGTCAGAGGGTCAGTACTGAGGGAGTGCTGCACTGTCAGAGGGTCAGTACTGAGGGAGTGCCGCACTGTCAGAGGGTCAGTGCTGAGGGAGTACCGCACTGTCAGAGGGTCAGTACTGAGGGAGTGGCGCACTGTCAGAGGGTCAGTACTGAGGGAGTGGCGCACTGTCAGAGGGTCAGTACTGAGGGAGTACTGCACTGTCAGAGGGTCAGTACTGAGGGAGTGGCGCACTGTTGGAGGGTCAGTACTGAGGGAGTGGCGCACTGTTGGAGGGTCAGTATTGAGAGGAAGCTGCGCTGTCAGAGGGTCAGTACTGAGCGAGTGCTGCACTGTCGGACGGTCAGTACTAAGGAAGTGCCGCACTCTCAGAGAGTCAGAACTGAGTGAATGATGCACTCTCAGACAGTCAGTACTGGGGGAGTGCTGCACTGTCAGAGGGTCAGTACTGAGGGAGTGAATACTGTCAGAGGGTCAGTACTGAGTGAATGCTGCACTCTCAGACAATACAGGGGGAGTACTGCATTGTCGGAGTGTCAGTGCTGAGGTAGTGCCGCACTGTCAGAGGGCCAACACTGAGGGAGTGGCGCACTGTCAGAGGGTCAGTGCTGAGGGAGTGCCGCACTGTCAGAGGGTCAGTACTGAGGGAGTGCTGCACTGTCAGAGGGTCAGTACTGAGGGAGTGCCGCACTGTCAGAGGGTCAGTACTGAGGGAATGCCGCACTGTCAGAGGGTCAGTGCTGAGGTAGTGCCGCACTGTCAGAGGGCCAACACTGAGGGTGTGGCGCACTGTTGGAGGGTCAGTGCTGAGGGAGTGCCGCACTGTTGGAGGGTCAGTATTGAGAGAATGCTGCACTGTGAGAGGGTCAGTACTGAGGGACTGGCGCACTGTCCGAGGGTCAGTACTGAGGGAGTGCTGCACTGTCACAGGGTCAGTACTGAGGGAGTGCGGCACTGTCGGAGGGTCAGTACTGACGGAGAGCTGCACTGTCACAGGGTCAGTACTGAGGGAGTGCGGCACTGTCGGAGGGTCAGTACTGACGGAGAGCTGCACTGTCACAGGGTCAGTACTGAGGGAGTGCCGCACTGTCAGATGGTCAGGACTGAGGGAGTGCGGCACTGTCGGAGGGTCAGTACTGTGGGAGTGCCGCGCTGTCAGAGGGTCTGTACTGAGGGAGAGGGTCAGGAGTGATGAAGTGCTGCACTGGTGGAGAGTCAGTACAGAGGAAGCACTGCACTATCGGAGGGTCAGTGCTGAGGGTGTGCCGCACTGTCAGAGGGTCAGTGCTGAGGGAGTGCCGCACTGTCGGAGGGTCAGTCCTGAGGGAGTGCCGCACTGTCGGACAGTCAGTACGGAGGGAATGCCGCACTGTCAGAGGGTTATTACTGAGGAGGGTGGCTCAGTCTGAGAGTCAGTGATGAGGGAGCGCTGCAGTGTCAGAAAGTGAATACTGAGGGACTGCTGCACTGTCCGAGCGTCAGTAATGAGTGAGTTCTGCACTTTAAGAGTGTCAGTAATGAGGAAGTGCTGCGCTGTCGGAGGGTCTGTACTGAGGAAGTGCAGCATGGTCAGAGGGTCAGTACTGAAAGAGTGCCGCACTGTCGGAGGGTCACTGCTGAGGGACTGGTGAACTGTCAGAGAGTCAGTACTGAGGGAGTGCCACACTGTCACAGGGTCAGTAGCGAGGGAGTGCTGCACTGTCAGAGGGTCAGTACTGAGGGAGTGCTGCACTGTGAGAGTGTCAGTACGGAGTGAATGATGCACTCTCAGACAGTACAGGGGGAGTACTGCATTGTCGGAGAGTCAGTACTGACGGAGTGCCGCACTGTCAGAGAGTCAGGACTGACGGAGCACTGCACTGTCAAACGGTCAGTCCTGAGGGAGTACTGCACTGTCAGAGTGTCAGTACTGAGGGAGTGCTGCACTGTCGGAGGGTCAGTCCTGAGGGAGTGCCGCACTGTCAGAGGGTCAGTACTGAGGGAGTGCCGCACTGTCGGAGGGTCAGTGCTGAGGGAGTGCCGCACTGTCGGAGGGTCAGTCCTGAGGGAGTACTGCACTGTCAGAGTGTCAGTGCTGAGGGAGTGCTGCACTGTCGGAGGGTCAGTACTGAGGGAGTGCTGCACTGTCAGAGGGTCAGTCCTGAGGGAGTGCCGCACTGTCAGAGTGTCAGTACTGAGGGAGTGCCGCACTGTCAGACGGTCAGTCCTGAGGGAGTACTGCACTGTCAGAGGGTCAGTACTGAGGGAGCGCTGCACTGTCGGCGGGTCAGTACTGAGGGAGCGCTGCACTGTCGGAGGGTCAGTACTAAGGGAGTGCCGCACTGTCGGAGGGTCAGTACTGAGGGAGTGCCGCACTGTCAGAGTGTCAGTACTGAGGGAGTGCCACACTGTCGGAGGGTCAGTGCTGAGGGAGGGCTGCATTGTCAGAGGGTCAGTACTGAGGGAGTGCTGCACTGTCGGAGGGTCAGTACTGAGGGAGTGCCGCACTGTCGGAGGGTCAGTCCTGAGGGAGTACTGCACTGTCAGAGTGTCAGTGCTGAGGGAGTGCTGCACTGTCGGAGGGTCAGTACTGAGGGAGTGCCGCACTGTCGGAGGGTCAGTCCTGAGGGAGTACTGCACTGTCAGAGTGTCAGTGCTGAGGGAGTGCTGCACTGTCGGAGGGTCAGTACTGAGGGAGTGCTGCACTGTCAGAGGGTCAGTCCTGAGGGAGTGCTGCACTGTCAGAGTGTCAGTACTGAGGGAGTGCCGCACTGTCGGAGGGTCAGTACTGAGGGAGTGCTGCACTGTCAGAGGGTCAGTACTGAGGGAGTGCTGCACTGTCGGCGGGTCAGTCCTGAGGGAGTACTGCACTGTCGGCGGGTCAGTACTGAGGGAGCGCTGCACTGTCAGAGGGTCAGTGCTGAGGGAGTGCTGCACTGTCAGAGGGTCAGTACTGAGGGAGTGCTGCACTGTCGGAGGGTCAGTCCTGAGGGAGTGCTGCACTGTCAGAGTGTTAGTACTGAGGGAGTGCCGCACTGTCGGAGGGTCAGTGCTGAGGGAGTGCCGCACTGTCGGAGGGTCAGTCCTGAGGGAGTACTGCACTGTCAGAGTGTCAGTGCTGAGGGAGTGCTGCACTGTCGGAGGGTCAGTACTGAGGGAGTGCTGCACTGTCAGAGGGTCAGTCCTGAGGGAGTGCTGCACTGTCAGAGTGTCAGTACTGAGGGAGTGCCGCACTGTCGGAGGGTC
Organism: Stegostoma tigrinum; assembly: GCF_030684315.1. Taxonomy (NCBI): domain Eukaryota; kingdom Metazoa; phylum Chordata; class Chondrichthyes; order Orectolobiformes; family Stegostomatidae; genus Stegostoma; species Stegostoma tigrinum. The sequence goes on along the minus strand of NC_081354.1, from coordinate 186,493,501 downwards.
AGTACTGAGGGAGTGCTGCACTGTCAGAGGGTCAGTACTGAGGGAGTGCTGCACTGTCGGCGGGTCAGTCCTGAGGGAGTACTGCACTGTCGGCGGGTCAGTACTGAGGGAGCGCTGCACTGTCAGAGGGTCAGTGCTGAGGGAGTGCTGCACTGTCAGAGGGTCAGTACTGAGGGAGTGCCGCACTGTCGGAGGGTCAGTCCTGAGGGAGTACTGCACTGTCGGCGGGTCAGTACTGAGGGAATGCTGCACTGTCAGAGGGTCAGTACTGAGGGAGTGCTGCACTGTCGGAGGGTCAGTACTGAGGGAGTGCTGCACTATCAGAGGGTCAGTACAGAGGGAGTGCCGCACTGTCGGAGGGTCAGTCCTGAGGGAGTGCCGCACTGTCAGAGTGTCAGTACTGAGGGAGTACTGCACTGTCAGAGGGTCAGTACTGAGGGAGTGCCGCACTGTCGGAGGGTCAGTCCTGAGGGAGTGCCGCACTGTCAGAGTGTCAGTACTGAGGGAGTGCCGCACTGTCGGAGGGTCAGTACTGAGGGAGTGCCGCACTGTCAGAGGGTCAGTACAGAGGGAGTGCGGCACTGTCGGAGGGTCAGTACTGAGGGAGTGCCGCACTGTCAGAGGGTCAGTGCTGAGGGAGCGCTGCACTGTCAGAGGGTCAGTACTGAGGGAGTGCTGCACTGTCATAGGGTCAGTACTGAGGGAGTGCTGCACTGTCATAGGGTCAGTACTGAGGGAGTGCTGCACTGTCAGAGGGTCAGTACTGAGGGAGCACTGCACTGTCGGAGGGTCAGTACTGAGGGAGTGCCGCACTGTCAGAGAGTCAGTACTGAGGGAGTGCTGCACTGTCAGAGGGTCAGTACTGAGGGAGCACTGCACTGTCAGAGGGTCAGTACTGAGGGAGTGCTGCACTGTCAGAGGGTCAGTACTGAGGGAGCACTGCACTGTCATAGGGTCAGTACTGAGGGAGTGCCGCACTGTCAGAGGGTCAGTACTGAGGTAGTGCCGCACTGTCGGAGGGTCAGTACTGAGGGAGTGCCGCACTGTCAGATGGTCAGTACTGAGGGAGCGCTGCACTGTCAGAGGGTCAGTACTGAGGGAGTGCTGCACTGTCGGAGGGTCAGTACTGAGGGAGCACTGCACTGTCATAGGGTCAGTACTGAGGTAGTGCCGCACTGTCAGAGGGTCAGTACTGAGGGAGTGCCGCACTGTCAGATGGTCAGTACTGAGGGAGCGCTGCACTGTCAGAGGGTCAGTACTGAGGGAGTGCTGCACTGTCGGAGGGTCAGTACTGAGGGAGCACTGCACTGTCATAGGGTCAGTACTGAGGGAGTGCCGCACTGTCAGAGGGTCAGTACTGAGGTAGTGCCGCACTGTCAGAGGGTCAGTGCTGAGGGAGTGCCGCACTGTCAGAGGGTCAGTGCTGAGGGAGTGCCGCACTGTCAGAGGGTCAGTACTGAGGTAGTGCCGCACTGTCGGAGGGTCAGTGCTGAGGGAGTGCCGCACTGTCGGAGGGTCAGTACTGAGGGAGTGCCGCACTGTCGGAGGGTCAGTACTGAGGGAGTGCTGCACTGTCAGAGGGTCGGTACTGAGGGAGTGCTGCACTGTCAGAGGGTCAGTACTGAGGGAGTGCTGCACTGTCAGAGGGTCAGTACTGAGGGAGTGCCGCACTGTCGGAGGGTCAGTACTGAGGGAGCACTGCACTGTCATAGGGTCAGTACTGAGGGAGTGCCGCACTCTCAGAGGGTCAGTACTGAGGGAGTGCCGCACTGTCAGAGGGTCAGTGCTGAGGGAGTGCTGCACTCTCAGAGGGTCAGTACTGAGGGAGTGCCGCACTGTCAGAGGGTCAGTACTGAGGGAGTGCCGCACTGTCAGAGGGTCAGTACTGAGGGAGTGCTGCACTGTCAGAGGGTCAGTACTGAGGGAGTGCCGCACTGTCAGAGGGTCAGTACTGAGGGAGCACTGCACTGTCAGAGGGTCAGTACTGAGGGAGCACTGCACTGTCAGTGGGTCAGTGCTGAGGGAGTGCCGCACTGTCAGAGGGTCAGTACTGAGGGAGTACTGCACTGTCAGAGGGTCAGTACTGAGGGAGCACTGCACTGTCAGAGGGTCAGTGCTGAGGGAGTGCTGCACTGTCGGAGGGTCAATACTGAGGGAGTGCCGCACTGTCAGAGGGTCAGTACTGAGGGAGTGCTGCACTGACAGAGGGTCAGTACTGAGGGAGTGCTGCACTGTCAGAGGGTCAGTGCTGAGGGAGTGCTGCACTGTCAGAGTGTCAGTGCTGAGGGAGTGCCGCACTGTCGGAGGGTCAGTACTGAGGGAGTGCTGCACTGTCAGAGTGTCAGTGCTGAGGGAGTGCCGCACTGTCGGAGGGTCAGTACTGAGGGCGTGCTGCACTGTCAGAGTGTCAGTGCTGAGGGAGTGCTGCACTGTCGGAGGGTCAGTACTGAGGGAGTGCCGCACTGTCGGAGGGTCAGTACTGAGGGAGTGCCGCACTGTCAGAGTGTCAGTACTGAGGGAGTGCCACACTGTCGGAGGGTCAGTCCTGAGGGAGTACTGCACTGTCAGAGGGTCAGTACTGAGGGAGTGTCGCATTGTCGGAGGGTCAGTACTGAGGGAGTGCTGCACTGTCAGAGGGTCAGTACTGAGGGAGCACTGCACTGTCAGAGGGTCAGTGCTGAGGGAGTGCTGCACTGTCAGAGGGTCAGTGCTGAGGGAGTGCTGCACTGTCAGAGGGTCAGTGCTGAGGGAGTGCTGCACTGTCAGAGGGTCAGTGCTGAGGGAGCTCTGCACTGTCAGAGGGTCAGTACTGAGGGAGTGCCGCACTCTCAGAGGGTCAGTACTGAGGGAGTGCCGCACTGTCAGAGGGTCAGTACTGAGGGAGTGCTGCACTGTCAGAGGGTCAGTACTGAGGGAGTGCTGCACTGTCAGAGTGTCAGTGCTGAGGGAGTGCCGCACTGTCGGAGGGTCAGTACTGAGGGAGTGCTGCACTGTCAGAGTGTCAGTGCTGAGGGAGTGCCGCACTGTCGGAGGGTCAGTACTGAGGGCGTGCCGCACTGTCAGAGTGTCAGTGCTGAGGGAGTGCTGCACTGTCGGAGGGTCAGTACTGAGGGAGTGCCGCACTGTCGGAGGGTCAGTACTGAGGGAGTGCCGCACTGTCAGAGTGTCAGTACTGAGGGAGTGCCACACTGTCGGAGGGTCAGTCCTGAGGGAGTACTGCACTGTCAGAGGGTCAGTACTGAGGGAGTGTCGCATTGTCGGAGGGTCAGTACTGAGGGAGTGCTGCACTGTCAGAGGGTCAGTACTGAGGGAGCACTGCACTGTCAGAGGGTCAGTGCTGAGGGAGTGCTGCACTGTCAGAGGGTCAGTGCTGAGGGAGTGCTGCACTGTCAGAGGGTCAGTGCTGAGGGAGTGCTGCACTGTCAGAGGGTCAGTACTGAGGGAGTGCTGCACTGTCGGAGGGTCAGTACTGAAGGAGTGCTGCACTGTCAGAGGGTCAGTGCTGAGGGAGCACTGCACTGTCAGAGGGTCAGTGCTGAGGGAGTGCTGCACTGTCAGAGGGTCAGTGCTGAGGGAGTGCTGCACTGTCAGAGGGTCAGTACTGAGGGAGTGCTGCACTGTCAGAGGGTCAGTGCTGAGGGAGCACTGCACTGTCAGAGGGTCAGTGCTGAGGGAGTGCTGCACTGTCAGAGGGTCAGTGCTGAGGGAGCTCTGCACTGTCAGAGGGTCAGTACTGAGGGAGTGCCGCACTCTCAGAGGGTCAGTACTGAGGGAGTGCCGCACTGTCAGAGGGTCAGTACTGAGGGAGTGCTGCACTGTCAGAGGGTCAGTACTGAGGGAGTGCCGCACTGTCAGAGGGTCAGTACTGAGGGAGTGCCGCACTGTCAGAGGGTCAGTCCTGAGGGAGTACCGCACTGTCAGAGGGTCAGTACTGAGGGAGCGCCGCACTGTCAGAGGGTCAGTCCTGAGGGAGTGCTGCATTGTCAGAGGGTCAGTCCTGAGGGAGTGCCGCACTGTTGGAGGGTCAGGGCTGAGGGAGTGCTGCACTGTCAGAGGGTCAGTCCTGAGGGAGTGCCGCACTGTCGGAGGGTCAGTGCTGAGGGAGTGCCGCACTGTCGGAGGGTCAGTGCTGAGGGAGTGCCGCACTGTCGGAGGGTCAGTACTGAGGGAGTGTCGCATTGTCGGAGGGTCAGTCCTGAGGGAGTACTGCACTGTCAGAGTGTCACTGCTGAGGGAGTGCCGCACTGTCAGAGGTTCAGTCCTGAGGGAGTTTTGCACTGTCTGAGGGTCTGTCCTGAGGCTCAATCCTGTTAGAAGCAGGCCATTAATTGAGTTCATACGAACCCTCCAAACAGCAGTAACGAGGTGTAGAGCTGGATGAACACAGCAGGCCAAGCAGCCTTCTTTCCCGAAACATCAGCTTTGCTGCTCGTCTGATTCATCCAACTCTACACCTCGTTATCTCAGATTCTCCAGCATCTGCAGTTCCTGCTGTCTCCAAACAGCAGTGTACTGTTTGCGAAACCTGGTTAATACTTATGATGGAGAGCTTGCTTGAACATGTGTTTGACAAGGGTCAGTGGCTGGCTAGTTTCCCTGAGTGTCTGAAGTCCAAACCCCTCCTGTCACATGTATCGCAGGATGGAGTGTGTGTAGTTTGTGGGCAGGTCTGGGATCTGATGTCAGAGGAAGTCGGTGCGGGATCATGGACCCGGAGCGGAGCGGCGCCGGCTTGGTCGCGGGTGACCTGGGCAGGACCCTGTGTCTCATCACGGGAGCGTCCCGGGGTCTGGGCTGGTCGCTGGCCGTGGCACTAGCCCCCAGGCTGCAACCGGGCTCGCACCTGGTGCTGGTGGCCAGGTCCGGGGAGAGCTTGCGGCAGCTGGAGGCTCGGCTGCTGGAGGGTAGCCCCGGCAAAGCGGGCCGGCTCCGGCTCAGCCGTGTTGAAGCAGACCTGAGCGGGGAAGAGGGTTTACAGCGGGTCCTGAGAGCGGCGGAAGACAGCCGGGCAGCAGCTCGGGACAGACTCCTGCTCATAAACAACGCGGGTGAGGACACATTCCACCCCTGTCTTTCCCCAGCAACTCTTTCCCAACCCAACCCAACACAAGTGTGAGAGATAATGGGAACTGCAGATGCTGGAGAATTCCAAGATAATAAAATGTGGAGCTGGATGAACACAGCAGGCCAAGCAGCATCTCAGGAGCACAAAAGCTGACGTTTCGGGCCTAGACCCTTCATCAGTGTGGCATTTCACTCTCTTCCTGAGTCTGACCTAAGGCAGAACCACCGGGTGGCGACAACGTCTTACTGCAGCTCTCTCAGCTGCTCACTTTCGCGAACACTTTCTGCATTAATGATCTTGAAAGAACCGTTGTGGCACGCTGATGTCCCTGCCTCGCAGTCAGGAGGCCCACCTTCAGGTTCCAGAGATGCCAGGCCACACCCAGAGTACTACCTTCAGTTCTGGTCACCACATTGCAGGAGGGATTGTGGAGGCTTTGGAGGGGGTGCAGAGGAGGTTAACCAGGATGCTGCCTGGATTAGTGGGCATGAGCTATCAGGAGAGGCTCTGTGTTTTCTCTGGAGTGGCAGATGCTGAGGGGAGTCTTGCAGGAAGTCTGTAAAATTATGAGAAGCATAGATAGGATTGGCAGTCAGAACCTTTTTCCCAGCGTTGAAATCTCTAATGCTAGGGGATGCATTTAAGGGGAGAGGGGGAAAGTTCAAAGGAGACCTGTGGGGCAAGTTTTTTTAAATCCAGAGTGGTAGGAGTCTGGAACGCACTACCAGGGATGATAGAGGAGGCAGATTTAATAAGGGCATTAAAGGTACTTTGAGATAAGCCCATGAATATGCAGGGAATGGAGAATTATGGATAATGATGGGATAGTTTAGGGGCAGGGGCTTAGATTAGTTCACAGGTCGGCGCAGGATCGAGGGCCGAAGGGTCTGTTCTGCGCTGTATTGTTCTATGTTCTATGTTCAAGGGCGAGCAAAAGAGATTAGTTTCATTCGATGTTACGTTTGCGACAACACTGTGGGCTGAAGGGCCTGCTCCTATGCTGTACACCTCTATGTTCTATGTAACACTTCTCAGCAGGTTGGATAGGAATAGGGGTAGCGTGCTGGCTCAGTGGTTAGCACTGCTACCTCACAAGGACCTGGGTTTGATTTCACCCTCGGGTGACACTCTGGGGAGTTTGCACATTCTCCCCCTGTCTATGTGGATTTCCTGCAGGTGGTGTCATTTCCTCCCGTGGCCCAAAGATGTGCAGGCTCGGCGGATTGGCCCGTGGTGTCCAAGTTAATGGGTTAGCCATGGGGTTGGGGGCTGAGTCTGTGCAGAGAGCTCCTGTTGTATTGATGGGCCAATTGGCCTACTTCAGCATGCTAGGGATTTTGTAAAAGATACCAATTAATGATGTGAAGCATTTGCCACATTCTCCTGTTGGAGCTGGATGAACACAACAGGCCAGGCAGCATCAGAGGAGTAGAAAAGCTGACGTTTCAGGTCTGGACCCTTCTTCAGAAATGGGGAGAGGAGGAGGGCTCTGAAATAGACAGAGAGAGAGAGGGGGAGGCGATGATAGAAGATGGACAGAGGGGCTGATAAGTGTGAGAATATGGACAGGCCAAGAGGCGGGGACAAGCTGGGCTGGTTTTGGGTTGCACTGGTGGGTGGGGAGAATTTGAAGCTTGTAAAGTCCACATTGATACCATTGGGCTGCAGGGTTCCCAAGCAGATTATGAGGTGCTGTTCCTCCAGTCTTCGGGTGGCATCGTTGTGGCACTGCAGGAGGTACAGGATGGACATGTCGTCTGAGGAATTGGAGGGAGAGTTGAAGTGGTTTGCGACTGGGAGGTGCAGTTGTTTATCACAAACTGAGCGTAGGTGCTCCACAAAGCAGTCTCCAAGCCTCCGCTTGGTCTCCCTGATGTAGAGGAGGCTACATCGGGAACAGGGGCTACAATATACTACATTAGCGGATGTGCGGGTGAATATGTGTTTAATGTGGAAGGTTTTCTTGGGGCATGGGATGGGGTTGAGGGAAGAGGTGTAGGGTCAGGTGTAGCACTTCCTGCGGTTGCAGGGAAAAGCGCCGGGTTTGGTGGGGCTGGATGGGACGAGGGAGTTCCGGAGAGAGCAGTCCCTCCAGAAGGCAGATAAGAGTGGGGAGGCAAATATATCCTTGGTAGTGGGGTCAGGTTAACAGTGAGTTGTTTTTCAAAAAAAAAATCATGTACAGGTTGAGGGCATCGCTGGCTAGGCAGCATTTATTGACCATCCCTAATTGCCCAGAGGGCAGATAAAAGTCCACCATATTGCAATGGGTCTGGAGTCACATGTAGGATAAGGATGGCAGATTTCCATCCCAGAAGACTACATGGTTTTCCCTGACCATCAACATGGTCAGCATTAGATACTTTATCTGTTTTATTTCATACCCAGGAGCATTATCACATACAGCTGAGTGACCTTCCCACCATCAAAATCACCGTGACTGTTTTTATCTTTTGTAAACTATTAAAAAAACACCAGTAACTAGTTAATATCATTAAAACTCTTAATTCCAGGTTTTTGTTGGATTCAAATTCTCCCGTTGGCCATTGTGGGGTTTAAGCCCGGGATCCCAGAACACTATCTGGCTCTCTCAAGTAGTAAGCCAGCAATACTACAATAAGGCCCTTTACTAGGTGTCAATATCTTGCTTAAAATGTGGTTTGTGGCTGGCATTTAATTTGTATTTACTGGGTTAAAATTAAAGTAAGATTAGCAAGTAAAATTAAGCTCCTCCAGCCTTGGGCTAAACAAACTGTGTGAGAGAGTTACTGATTAACTGGGTAAACAGGTTGAGTCTAGTCTTTGCACTGTAGCAAGAGTGTATCATTTCAAGGGCATCCATGCAGTTTGCAAGCTGAATGCAGATTTCAGGCACAGTGAGAACATGAACAAGGGACAGAAGGAGGCCATTCAGCCCTTCGAACCTCTGCCATTTAATATGATCAAGGTTGCTTTTATCTTGGCCTCAAATCCACTTTCCTGTCTGCGCCGTGACCCTTCAAACCATTGCTATGAAAAATTTGTTTATCTCCTCCTCAAGAACATAAGCACCAGGAGCAGGAGTAGGCCATTCGGCTCTTTGAGCCCATTCCGCCATTCAATAAGATCATGGCTGATCTTTTCTTGGACTCAGATCCAATTACCCGCACTCTCACCGTGTCGCTTAACTCCTTTATTGTTCGAAAAAAAAATCTGCCTTAGCTATAAAAATGTTTACTGAAGTAGCGTCAACTACCTCACTGAGCAAGGAATTCCACAGATTAACAGCCCTCTGGGTGAAGAAGTTCCTTCTCAATTCAGTCCTAAATCTGCTCCCTCTAATCTTGAGGCTATGCCCTCTTGTCTTAGCTTCACCTGCCAGTGGGAATGTCCTGTCTACTTCTATCTTATCTATTCCCTTCATAATTTTATATGTTTCTATGGGATCCCTCCTCAATCTTTTGACTTCCAATGAATATAATCCCAGTCTATTCAGTAACTATCTCACTTATTCAATGTCTAATGCATTCTGGCATCGTGAATTCTACAGGTCCATAATTCTTTGAGAGAAGTAATTCTCCCTCATCTGTTCTAAATCTCCCACTCCTTACCCTAAAACTCGTTCTAGATTGCCCTACAAAGGGATACACTGTCTCTATTCCTGTTTTGTCAATCCCCTTTAGCATCTTCCTTACTTTAATTAGATCTCCTCTCGTTCTTCTAAACTCCACCGAGTATAAGCCTAAACTGTTCAGTCTCTCTGTGTAAGACAAACCCTTTCATCCCTGGAATTAATCTAGTGATTAGGCTTGTGACCAGTGGTGTTCCACAAGGATCAGAGCTGGGCCCGTTTCTGTTTCTCATTTATATGAATGATTTTGGATGAGAATTTAGAAAACGTGGTTAGTAAGTTTGCGGGTGACACCAAGATTGGTGAATTTTATCTAAGATTGCCAAGCGATCTTTGTGGCACGGTGGCTCAGTGGTTGGCACTGCTCCTTACAGCACCAGGGACCCGGGCTCAATTCCAAACTGGGATGATTGTGTGGAGTTTGCACATTATCTGTGTGGGTTTTCTCCAGGCTTTCTGCTTTCTTCCCACAATCTAAAGATGTTCAGGTTAGGAGTCTAAAATGAGAGGGTTAGGTTTAATGGCCAACTCTTTATAATCTGAAGGTGTTAATTTCTTTCTGCCTTTCTCTCTTTAGGTTCTCTGGGAGATATCTCAAAGTTTGTGGTGGACTTTACCCAACCCTCTGAGGTGTCCAATTACATGGCCCTGAACTTCACATCCTGCATGTGCCTCACTGCCGCTCTGCTGAAGGCTTTCCCCAAACGCGAGAACTTTCATCGAACGGTGGTTAACATCAGCTCGCTGTGTGCAATACAGCCTTTCACATCCTGGTCACTGTACTGCTCAGGAAAAGCTGCAAGAGAGATGATGTTCAGGGTGCTGGCAGCAGAAGAGCCTGATGTGAGGGTTCTGAACTATGCTCCAGGTAACACACCTGGGTTAGTAACGGTGAAGATTACTCAGGGTAACAATCTGTCCATTACTCTTGGCAGCATACTACCAAGTACTCTTGGGCAGGTGATGGCCTGGTGGTATTATTACTGGGCTATTAATCCAGAGACCCTAGGCATTGTTCTCAGGAGATAATGGGAACTGCAGATGCTGGAGATTCCAAGATAATAAAATGTGAGGCTGGATGAACACAGCAGGCCAAGCAGCAGCTCCTGAGATGCTGCTTGGCCTGCCATTGCATTGTTCTCAGGACTTGGTTTTGAATCCCACGTGGCAGATGGTGGAATTTGAATGCAATATTAATCTGGAATTGAGAGTCTAACGATGACAATGAATCCATTATTGATTGTTGAAAAAACCCATCTGGTTCGCTAATTTCCTTTAGGGAAGGGAACTGCCATCCTTACCTGGCCTGGACTACATGTGACTCCAGCCCCGCAGCAATGTGGTTGGCTCATAACTGCCTTCTGGGCAACTGGGGATGGGCACTAAATGCTGCCTGGTCAGCGACTCCCTCATCCTGTGAATGAATAAAAAAAAAGTGAGGACTCCTCTGGGTCACAGACTGAGGATTCCTCATGAAGAGTCCTGGAGTCACGTTGTGAGTATTTCTCTCAAGTGATGTGATGAGGATTAGTTTTAGTAAGCACAGGCTTAACAAAAGCTATAAAAAAAGAGATTTCGATTGTGAGCAGTGATTCAGTTTGCAACACCTCTGCTTCAATGCCTCTGAAAGTCTTGCTTCCGTTTGGAAGATTGAGGATTTATTCCAGGGTGGCTCTCCAAGTGCTGTGCTGAGGGAGTGCTGCTCTGTCACTTGGGTCGCTTTTCGATAATATTGTTAAATTGAGGCCCTGTCTGCTTCCTCAGGTGGACATGGGAGATCCCACAGCACTAAGAAATATAGTTAGCTCGTCCCAACCCCCTCAACATTACTGAAACCCTGATGCATCCAGTCCTTATGGCTTTGCTGGCTGAGGGAGCCCACTGTGCTCACACTGACTGCCACAGTAACTTCAAAATGTGCTTCATTGCCTACTCAGAGCTTTGCAATGTGCGGACGTACAGAAAGGCGCGAGTGAAATGCAAGTTCTTTCTTCTTCTGATTGTGTGTTTGTGTTGACTTTTTTCCTTGCCTGCACAGGTCCTCTGGACACTGACATGCAAAAACAAGCTCGGTCAGAGACTGCAGACCCTGAACTCAGGCAAACATTCCTCACCATGCACCAGGAAGGCCAGCTCATCGATTGTCACGACTCTGCCGGAAAGCTGGTGAATATCCTCATTCAAGATGACTTTCAGTCTGGAGCCCACCTCGATTACTACGACCAATAAAATCCTGTGAGTGCTCACTGCTGGGCAGACTCATAGAGAAAGGCTGGTGCCAGGAATTCTACCCAAACATGGACTCTGACTCCGACATTGCTCATCTGCCTGGGTCATCTCCACTATCTTTACTTGCTCCAAACCAGGGAGCCTGTCTCTCTGCCTGTTCACAACTCAACATGCCACATCACCAGCTTCCTGGGGATTTTAGCAAAGAACCCTCTGCCTCTTGGGAAAGGTTTTTCAAAGCAAGAGGCCTCTGTGCCTGTCTGTAGCTTCCTGTCTCTTTACTGGGCCCTGTGTTTGATTGTGTGTACCTCTGCTCCCTCTACAACTCCAAGTGTATGCCTTTCTGTCAATGTATGCCTCTGTCTCCCTCATGTTTCTGTAACCCTGTATTGTTCCTGTTCTCTCCCTCCCCTCATGTTTTCTATCACCCTCTATTGTTCTCTCTCTCTCTCTCTCTCTCTCTCTCTCTCTCTCCCCCTCATGTTTCTATCACTCTGTATTGTTCTCTCTCTCTCTCTCTCTCTCTCACTCTCTCTCTCTCTCTCTCTCCCCCCCCCTCATGTTTCTATCACTCTGTATTGTTCCCAGTCTCTCTCTGTCCCTTGTGTTGCTGTAATTCCCCTCATTGGTTTTCAGTAAAATATTTGGAGTTAAGAATCTAAAGATGACCATGAATCAGTTATTGGAAAAACCCATCTGGTTCACTAATGCCCTTTAGGGAAGGAAACTGCCATCCTTACCTGGTCTGGCCTACATGTGACACCAGACCCATAGTAATGTGGTTGATACTTAACTGCCCTCTGGGCAATTAGGGATGGGCAATAAATGCTGCCAAGCCAGTGACGCCGTCATCCTGTTAATGTTTAAAGGAATCTCCAAATGAATCTGCCTCTGCGTTCCATACCATATCTCTTACTAATTCCTGTTCCTCTGTCGCTTTGGTGCTCACTGTCCCACACCCTGGATCCCCTTCCCAACAGGTCCTCAACTGTAAAATTCTCAGACAAAAATAGAAATCACTGGCGAAACCCGGTTCTGAAGGATGGTCACCTTCGTCATGACATGTTAACTCTGTATGTCTCTTTGTCATCATAGATGCTGCCAGACCTGCTGAGTTTCTCCAACAGTTTCTGGTACCTGTAGTGTTTGGTTTTATTTGACAGTTCTCAGCCCTGTTTGCTCCTCCTACTATGACCTCACTCTTCCCTATCTCTGTAACCTTCAGTGAGCCCACCACCCTCTGGGATTTCTGTACTCCTCTGATGCCAGTCCCTTGAAGAATACCCAATTGACTTCCCATCACCTGGACTCCCCTCCCACCCTCCACCCCCCACAACCAGCCTACTTGAGTTCTCTCCCTGATTGTCTGTTTCTCCTTTAAGATGCTGATAAGGTCAGCTGTCCAAATATGTGCCTCAAAGCCGAGATTTTGTTGTTCTTTGCTGATGGTGCTGTGCTATGTGAGAGGCTGGCACAGTGGTGACTGGAGGAAAGGCTGCGGAGAGGGACAGTGAACTTTTGAAGCTGCTTCAGTTTTAGTAACATCAATTTAATATTAATTTATCCAACTATTTATCAAATGAGCAACTGATTCAGTAATTTATTCTGTAATGCAAATAGCACTGGAATGTGGTGTCATTATCCACTTTTCACTGTGCCTAGGCACAAGTAGCAATATTGAATAAATCTAACCAACCAAATCTAAATCTACATGCAATGAAAACTGGCAATTGCTGGAGAAACTCGGCAGGCCCCACAGCCCTAGTGAAGAGAGAAACAGAGGTCACGTTTTGAGTTGAGATGATTATCAGAGCTGAAGAAATGCTGCTTATTTTTTCTGTTTTTAACATAGCCATTTTGCTTCAGAGGCCAGGATGGAGAATAAGTCTCAGCTTAAAGAGCATTACTTCCTCAGTCAGCATTACAGAGGGGCATCTATTACCTTAAAGCAATGTGGCCTGTGATAGAGGTATCTTTTAAAAAAAACAGCAGGAACTCATGTACATTGCGTAAGACCACAAGACCTCGGAGCAGAATTAGGCCATTCAGTCCATTGAGTTTGCTGTGCTGTTCGATCATGGCTGATATATTTCTCAACCCCGTTCTTGTGCCTTCTCCCCATTACTCTTCATCCCCATTACTAATCAAGAACCTCTCCATTTCTGCTCAATCACACAATGAAATCAGAGTTACCGTTTCGGGTTCTGTGACCCTTCTTTAGAGTGTTATTCCATTACATCTGATTCCAGCTTCTCCCCCTCAAACTGCCAGGTGAGTGTGATCATGTCGTGGGTCAATACCCGCTTGGGCTTCCTTCATCTGAAGCCCCCGCAAGTCGGCTCCAGTGTCAAATGGGATCCTGTTGAATCAGCTCCATTTGGCAGCTGATTTCAGTTTGAGTCGTGAAGACCAGGATTCAGGAGTTTATGTTGTGGACAAACGTGTGGAGTGATTTCCCCTTTGCCCAGAGGAGAGGCTGTGCCTAATACGTGCTGTTGGATGCTAACGGTGGGCACTCTCCTTTGAAAGTAAAACTGGATCCTGTTCTGACAGGGGGCAGAGGTCACGTCGTTTGGAAGATAAGGGGTCAATTGCAGAGCTGAAACAAAACAGACTCTGGAGGTGGTCTCACCAGTACCTTGTACAGTCATCGCTGCAAACACCACAGAAAGCCCATCATGTCCTGCAATTGGACTGTCTCACCAAAACCCATTTTAGGCTAACTGCTATTTGTTGAGAGAGTCAGTACACAGAATTGAACAGCCTGCTAAAATCAGAAATTCTGCATGAGAGAATTGTGTGCAGTCTAACCGTTTGCAAAAACAGTACAGATCCCGGAATTCCTAGATTGGATTTCAGCAGTCTTTGATATAAGCTTTCAAACTCCATGACCTATTCTTTCATGGAGTGAACAAGCTCCAGACCATAAGGAATAGGAGCAGAAGTAGGCCATTGAGCCAACTCCCTCAGTTTATAGGTTCATGGCAGATCCAACATTCCTCACATTCGTTTTCCTGCCTTTTTCTCTTAACCATTAGTTCCTGACTGATCAAGTGTCTTTTAATCTCAGCCTTAAACATACACAAGGACACTGCCCCCACAGCTCTCTGTGGTAAGGAGTTCCAAAGACACTCAACCCTCTGAGAGAAGAAATTCCTCCTCATCTCAGTTTTAGATTGGCGCCTCTTTATTCTGAGACTATGCCCTCTGGAACCTAGACACTTCCATGAGGGAAAATGTTTTCTGAGCAGTTATCCTGTCAAGCCCCTTAAGAATGCAATATGCTTCAATGAGATCACCTCTCATTCTTCTAAACTCCAGTGAGTAGAGTCCCAACTTGTTTAGCTTTTGCACAGAGACAATCCCTCCCTACCATGGAGCAGTTTAGTGAAAGAGCAAAATACTGCTGATGCTGGAAACTGAAAGAAAAAGATGCTGGTGATCACAGTTGATCAGGCAGCATGCACGGAGAGGGAGCAAGCTAACATTTTGAGTGTAGAGAAGAGTTATCTAGACTTGAAGGGTTAGATTGCTCTATCTCCATGGCTGCTGCGTGACCTGTTGTGATTTCCAGCATTTGTTGTTTTCACATTAATGAACCTTCTCTGAACTGCCTCCAAAGAAACAATGTGTTTTCTTAAATAATGGGGCTAAAACTGTTCGCAGTACTCCAGAGGTGGTTTCACCAGCACCTTGTACAGTCGCAGTAAGAATTCCCTACTCTTCTATTCCAAACCCCTTGAAATAAGGGCCAACGTTCCATTAGCTTTCCTAATTACCTGGTGCCCCTCTGTGCTAGATTTCTGTGTTGTGTACACAAGCTCCCCCCCAAGGCCAGTTGACGTGTAGATTTGGAGAGTGTGTGTGTGTGTGTGTGTATAGTATAAACTCAAGATCCCAGTTAAGGCCGTCCTCATGGGGACTGAATGTGGCTATCAGCCTCTGTTCGGTGACTCTACGTTGTTCTGTTTCACGAAATCCGCCTTGGAGGATGTTTACCCGAAGGTCTGAGGCCAAATATCCGTGACCACTGAAGTGTTCCCCCGATGGGAGGGAACATTCCTGTCTGGGGATTATTGCACAGTGTCCGTTCAGAGGGTCAGCATGGTGTTATAGACAATAGGTGCAGGAGTAGGCCATTCGGCCCTTCGAGCCAGCACCACCATTCGTTATGATCATGGCTGATCATCCACAATCAGTATCCTGTTCCTGCCTTATCCCCAAACCCTTGATTCCACTATCTTTAAGAGCTCTATCCATCTCTTTCTTGAAACTATCCAGAGACTTGGCCTCCACCACCTTCTGGGGCAGAGCATTCCATATATCCACCACTCTCTGGGTGAAGACGTTTCTCCTCAACTCTGTTCTAAATGGCCTACCCCTTATTTTTAAACTGTGTCCTCTGGTCCTAGACTCCCCCATCAACGGAAACATACTTCCTGCCTCCACAGTGTCCAATCCCTTAATAATCTTATACGTCTCAATCAGATCCCCTCTCATCCTTCTAAACTCAAGAGTACACAAGCCCAGTCGCTCCAATCTTTCAACATATGATAGTCCCGCCATTCTGGGAATTGACCTCGTGAATCTATGCTGCACTCCCTCAATAGCCAGAATGTCCTTCCTCAAATTTGGAGACCAAAACTGCACACAATACTCCAGGTGCGGTCTCACCAGGGCCCTGTACAGCTGCAGAAGGACCTCTTTGCTCCTATACTCAATTTCTCTTGTTATGAAGGCCAGCATGCCATTAGCTTTCTTCACTACCTGCTGTACCTGCATGCTTGCTTTCATTGACTGATGTACAAGGACACCTAGATCTCGTTGTGCTTCCCCTTTACCTAACTTGACTCCATTGAGATAGTAATCTGCCTTCCTGTTCTTGCCACCAAAGTGTATAACCTCACATTTATTCACATTAAACTGCATCTGCCATGCATCCGTCCACTCACCTAGCCTGTCCAAGTCACCCTGTATTCTAATAACATCCTCCTCACATTTCACACTGCCACCCAACTTTGTGTCATCAGCAAATTTGCTAATATTACTTTTAATGCCTTCATCTATATCATTAATGTACATTGTAAACAGCTGTGGTCCCAGCACCGAATCTTGTGGAACACCACTGGTCACTGCCTGCCATTCCGAAAGGGACCCGTTTATCACTACTCCTTGCTTCCTGTCAGCCAGCCAATTTTCATTCCAACTCAGTATTTTGCCCCCAATACCATGTGCCCTAATTTTGCTTGCTAATATAAATTGCCAATATAACAAAGTGTGAAGCTGGATGAAGTCCACATTGATACCATTGGGCTGCCTCGCCCCACCGCCTCCTGGATCACGACCCCACCCCTGAGCATCAAACCATCATCTCCCAAGCCATTCACAACCTCATCACCTCAGGGGACCTCCCACCCACAGCCTCCAACTTCGTTGTTCCCCAACCCTGCACCTCCCGCTTCTCTCTCCTTCCCAAAATCCACAAACTAGCCCGTCTTGGTCGACCATCGTCTCCGCTTGCTCCTGCCCCATCAAATTCATCTCCACCTATCTGGACTCCATTTTCTTCCCCTTGGTCCAGGAACTCCCCACCTATGTCCGTGACACCACCCACACCCTCCACCTCCTCCAGAACTTCCAATTCCCCGGCCCCCAACACCTCATTTTCATCATGGACGTCCAATCCCTATACACCTGCATTCCTCATGCAGATGGCCTCAAGGCCCTGCACTTCTTCCAGGCCCGACCTGTCCCCCTCCACCAACATGCTCATCCACCTAGCCGAACTCGTCCTCACCCTCAACAACTTCTCTTTCCATTCCTCCCACTTCCTACAGACAAAGGGGGTGGTCATGGGTACCTGCATGGGCCCAAGCTCTGCCTGTCTCTTTGTAGGTTACGTGGAACAGTCCCTCTTCCACACCTATGCTGGCCCTAACTCCACATCTTCCACCATTACATTGATGACTGTATCGGCACTGCCTTATCTCCCAAGAGGAACTCGAACAGTTCATCCACTTCACCAACACCTTCCACCCCAACCACAAGTTCACCTGGGCCATCTCCAACACATCCCTCACCTTCCTGGACCTCTCAGTCTCCACCTCAGGCCACCGGCTAGAAACAGGTGTCCATTTCAAGCCCACCGACTCCCACAGCTACCGAGAATACACCTCCTCCCACCCACCCACCTGCAAAAATTCTAACCCCTCTTCCCAATTCCTTCGCCTCCGCCGCATCTGCTCCCAGGATGAGGCATTCCACTCCCGCACATCCCAGATGTCCGTGTTCTTCAAGGACCGCAACATCCCCCCCACAGTAGTCGAGAACGCCCTCGACCATGTGTCCCGCATTTCGCGCAACACATCCCTCGAACCCCGCCCCTGCAATAACCGCCCAAGAGAATCTCCCTCGTTCTAGCATACCACCCCACCAAACTCCGGATACAACGCATCATCCTCCGACACTTCCACCATTTACAATCCAACCCCACCACACGACATTTTTCCATCCCCACCCTTGTCTGCCTTCCGGAGAGACCACTCTCTACGTGACTCCCTTGTTCTCTCCACACTGCCCTCCAACCCCACCACACCCGGCACCTTCCCCTGCAACTGCAGGAAGTGCTACACTTGCCCCCACACCTCCTCCCTCACCCACATCCCAGGCCCCAAGACGACTTTCCACATTGGCAGATGTTCACCTGCACATCTGCCAATGTGGTATCCTGCATCCACTGTACCCGTTGTGGCTCCCTCTACATTGGGGAAATTAGGCAGAGGCTTGGGGACTGCTTTGCAGAACATCTCTGCTCGGTTTGCAATAAACAAACGCACCTCCCAGTCGCGAACCATTTTAACTCCCCCTCCCATTCCGCAGACGACATGTCCATCATGTGTCTCCTGCAGTGCCACCCGAAGGCTGCAGGAACAGCAACTCGTATTCCACTTGGGAATCCTGCAGCCCAATGGTATCCATGTGGACTTCACAAGCTTCAAAATCTCCCCTCTCCCACTGCATCCCAAAACAAGCCCAGTTCTCCCCCCCCCCGCATCCCAAAACCAGCCCAGCTCGTCCCCTCCCCCCACTGCATCCCAAAACCAGCCCAGCTCATCCCCGCTTCCCTAACCTGTTCTTCCTCTCACCTATCCCCTTCTCCCACCTCAAGCCGCACCTCCATTTCCTACCTACTAACCTCATCCCGCCTCCTTGACCTGTCTGACCTCCCCAGGCGGACCTATCCCCTCCCTACCTCCCCACCCATACTCTCCCCTCCACCTATCTTCTTCTCTATCCATCTTCAGTCTGCCTCCCCCTCCCTCCCTATTTATTTCAGAACCCTCTCCCCATCCCCCTCTCTGATGAAGGGTCTAGGCATGACACGTCAGCTTTTGTGCTCCTGAGATGCTGCTTGGCCTGCTGTGTTCATCCAGCTCCACACTTTGTTATCTTGGATTCTCCAACATCTGCAGTTCCCATCATCTCTGGTGTTGCCAATATACCAGGCAAGAATGCCCCAGGGCATGGTACACCCATACTCTGTATTCCTCCCACACATACTCACATACACACTCACACAGACAGACATACACTCTCACAGGCACAGGCGCACACACACACACACACGTGAATCAGTGGAGTGAATTTGCATTTACAGATACATTGTATTTTGCTCAAAAAGCACACAATTTATAGACAGTCAGTCAATGTGACATTTTATAAAATGGAAATAGGGAGGCAACGGCCCGGTGGTATTATGGTTAATTCAGAGACCCTGATAACGTTCTGGGGATCCAGGTTCGAATCCTGCCACAGTAGATGGTGGAATTTAATTCAATAAATATCTGGAATTACAAATCTAATGATGACTGTGAATCCACTGTTGATTGTCAGGGATAAGAATCCATCTGGTTAACCAATGTGCTTTCGGGAAGGAAAGTGCCATCCTAACCTGGTCTGGTCTACATGTGACTCCAGACCCACAGCAATGTGGTTGACTCTGAACTGCCCTCTGGGCAATTAGGGATGGACAATAAATGCTGCCTGGCCAGCGACTCCCTCATCCTGTGAATGAATAAAGGGAAAAAATACAGTCTGACTCCAAACCGAAACAGAAACTGATTCTAAACAAGCCTTCACACCTAACAAGCAATGTCTGATCTCGAGTGTCACGTCTTCTTTACAGAGATTTAGTTCTGTCAGGACAGTGACTTGAAAGGAATTCGGGGATTTACAAATAAATATTAATCAAATAAAACCTTTTATTTGATTAAAGATTTAACAGCATCTTAGGTTTGTTTAATACATCGTCAACAAAAGTGGTCATTAACCTTGGGGCACATGCTTAATGTAAAGTCTAAAAGTCTTAGAAATGGTTGGAAGAAGCAAATGTTACCCAGAAGCTTGTAGTATCTGGAAGTCACTGTCTGAAATGTTGCAAGAGGCAGGAACCCTCAATGCAGTCAAACAGCATTCAGATGAACACCTGATACAGCATAGCTATGAACCAGATATTAGAGTGTGTGGATGCTTGCTGACAGACATGGCTATGCTGGGGTGAAGGGCCTTTTTCTATGCTGTAGAAACTCTATAATTCTGAGCCAAAACCAGGAATTGTTGGAGAAAGTTAGCAGATCTGGCAGAAAGCAAGGTAAATGTTTCAGTTCATAGAATATAGAAGAGTACAGCACAGGGACAGGCCTTTTGGGCCACCATTGGGGCGGCACGGTGGCTCACTGGTTAACACTGCAGCCTCATGGCACCAGGGACCGAGGTTCAATTCCAGCCTCGGGTAACTGTCTGTGTAAAGTTTGCACATTCTCCCCATGTCTGCGTGGGTTTCCTCTGGGTGCTCTGGTTTCCTCCCGCGGTCCAAAGATGTACAGGCTGGGTGGATTGGCTGTGGAAAATTGCCTGTAGTGTTGGGGGATGTGTGGGTTAGGTGGGTTATAAGGGGATGGGACTGGATGGGATGCTTTGAGAGTCAGTGTGGACATGTTGGGCCAAATGGCCTGTTTCCACATAGTAGGGATTCTATGTTGTACCTGAATGAAACTAATCCTTTTTGTCAGCCCTTAGTCCATACCCCTCCAATCCCTGCATATTCACATGTTTTTCAAAAAGTCCTTTAAATGCCCCTATCGTATTTGCGTACACCATCACCCCTGGGAGTACGTTCCAGACTCCTACCACTCCCAGGGTAAAAAACTTGCCCCTCACATCTCCTTTGAACTTTCCTCCCTCACCTTAAATACATGCCCCCTCGTGTTAGACATTTCAACTCTGGGGAGAAACATTCTGCCCATCAACCCTATCTATGCTTCTCATAATTTTATAAGTTTCTCCCAGTCTCTCCTCAGCCTCCGCTGCTCCAGAGAAATCAACCCGAGGTTTTCTAGTCTCTCCTTATAGCTCATACCCTCTAATCCAGGCAGCATCTGGTAAACCTCTTCTGCACCCTCTCCAAAGCTTCCCCATCCTTCCTGTAATGTGGTGACCAGAGTTGAACACAGTACTCTAAGTGTGGCCTAACCAAAGTCTTATAAAGCAGTAACAGGACCTCCTGACCCTTCTGCAGAATGCTAACTCTGCTTTTGTGATAGATACAGGACAGATGTCAGAGGTACGTTCTTTACT